>NC_032021.1:758131-895541 GCF_001865875.1 Lupinus angustifolius | reverse complement strand
CACTTTCAACTAAGAGAAAAATGTTTCAATCTCAGCAACAACAGTATCTGATTGATGACATGTGGTTAAGCAAGTTCGGTGTATCATTCACTGAACATGCCAATGATGTACAACAATTGGAAAGGAAACGTGATGATTACTTTAGTGAACTACTAAAATATAATAGCAAATATGGTAGTTTTATTAACTCATATGAGTCGATTGCGGCGCCACTGCCGCCACCAGCATTGCCGCCACCACTGCAGCCACCACCATTGCCACAGCCACCACCATTGCCGTTGCCACCACCACCACCTTGTCCGGTTCAAAGCCATAAAAGGACTTTATGGTCGAAGGAGGAGCACAATTTGTTTATTCATGGACTACGCCAATACGGAAGAGGAAAATGGAAGAGCATATCAACAAATGTGCTTCCATCAAAGACACCATCACAAATAGCAAGCCATGCGCAGAAATATTTCCTTCGTCAAACAGCTTCAGAAAAGAAAAGAAAGAGTATTCATGACGACAACAACAACAACATTAACAACAACATGATGATGATGGAACCTAATCATAATCACAATCATCATGCTATAGTACCAATAGAGCCACAAGAATTGTCACATGCAGCAACAATGAATAACCTTGCTTATACACATGCAACAACAACAACAAATGCAGAAGCTTTGAATAGTTTGGTGGCTGAACAAATAGACGATGCACATGCAGCAACAACAAGTGCAAATCGAGTGAATAGTTTGGGTCAAGAAATAGAAATAAATGATGATATTGATTGGAATAGTATTGATTGGAATAGTATTGATTGGAATGTTGAGCAAGAATTCCAATTCCAAGAGAATTGGGACATGATAGAGGAAGAAGATCACAATCAATTCATGAACTTCAATGCATGATTATATTATATGAATTATAGGTTTCAAATATACAATGCTTTCAGATTCTCCAACTCTACTTTCAACCCATTGTCTCAACAAAACTACTCTATGAAACGATTCTAAGTGTTCTTTTTTGTTATGTTATAATTAGCATTTTTTTTTAGTTTTTTAACTTGTTTTGCAGATTTTCAATGTAATCACTTTTAATTTCTTTTTTTTATTTCAAGATAATGATTATTCTAATGTTTAGATTTTAAATAATTCATCGATATAATTTTTAAAGATACTATAATATTTGAATGATGTGTAGATTGATAATATTTGAGTTAAATGTATCTAATTTGAAAGGAAAGTATGTTTTTAGTAAAAAAAATAGAAATTACAAATAATATCAGGAAAATAGAACAAATAATAGAATTAATTTAATAATAAGGGTTATATTATGTGCTAATTTGATGGTGTGGAAGTGTTTTATTGGTTGGATGTATTAGATACGTGATAATACAAGTAATTATGGTTAATCAAATACTTAAGTAGTTTGTATTATATCTTATAACTTGTATTATAAATTTTGAATTCAAAACCATCTGGTACATTTCAAAGTGTAGAATATTACTGGTTTTTCGCCACTGCGCAAGTTGGGGATGGAAGCAATGATATGATAAAATAACTTACAAAAAAAGCTTAATATAATAATTTATGACCTTATAAATTCTTTAGTTTATATATTGGAAAAATACTTATTGAATAAATGACTAATAATGTTTACTCAAATGTAGCATAGTAGAGGTGGTTATGATTTAAAGAATAAAAAAATTAAAGCACCCATAATAGAATATAATATAATGAGGAAAAAATGTGCTTGGGAAAGTCATCCATGATTTTATTTTACAATGGTTACTTTGAGTCACTCCATTTTATGCTAATTTGGGAGACTTTAATTCACATTGTTGAGTTGTTTAATTAGAAGTTAGTTATACATAGATGTATTATCTAATCTATAATAAGTTAAGTTATGTCAGATTTTTTCGTAAACAGATTGCACTTAAACTTTTTTGAAATTTGAAAAATCTATTTAGTTTAAATGAGTATTTCTATAAGTTGAGCTTAATGGTACCTATTGACCTGGATTATATTTTATGTATTTACATTAAATACTGGTTAGAAAATCTTGATTACTCATAATTATCTAGTTGAAGTATGATTGTCTAATGTGAGTAAAAATATATAAGTGATTGTGTTGGATTAATAATGATATTTTTAAATTGTTTCGTCTGGCCCATAGATATGTGACATAGCACACATAATAATAAAATTAGAAACAATAAAAACATTTAATAAGGACAAATGCAAAGATAGAAGCAAATGCTTATGAGTAGGATGCAACCTCACCCTTTTATTCATTTTGGCCCGATCATTCAAATATGGTTAGGTTTTATTAAGTCTATGAATGAGTTTGAGTTAAAAAATTAATTCAGTCAATTTTTATGGTTCACTAAGCTCGTCTCATGATTATTAATTTATCAAATTTATATATGTTTATTCAATTGTATACAAAATAATGATATATCTTTAGCCTAAAATATAATTAAACCTTGAACCTATTTAATCATATATATATATATAAATAAATGATTATTAATATATATTTTTGAGACTAATTTATCTAAAAAAAATATGTACCGTACTTAATTGAGTTTGGATTCAAAACTTGGCATGATTGATATTTAGAATTGAGTTAACATTCAAATATAGGTTTGAATTCAAAAAATAATTTGACCAATATTTAAGACTTGGTTAGGGACAAATTTCCTCGACCGACACCCCTACTTTCTAATAATTATCAAGTGTCTTATTAAAACTGTCTTATAATAAGGATAAGAGAAAATTAATGTAATTTTTTTTCAACAATATGAAGTTGCAAAAATAATTTATGAGTGATGATAAATATCATGATATACATGTAGCTACCCAATGTTGATAAATTTATTTTTTAATAAATGTTTTATATATTATGATTATTTTATTATTTTGATATTATATATAATGTATTTTGTTATTATCTCATAAGTTTAGTTATTGAACTATATTGGAAAATTTATCATATGCTATTATTATTATTTATACAAATAATTAGTTTTATCTATATATTGATTAAATATAAATATATAAGTAGAGTTGAAAACTCATAATATCTATAGATACTCACTATCTACATGGATGATCACACATAGAAATTAGTATAAGCAGAGTAACTAACCACTACCATTACATTACAAGTCTATCCCATGTATTTCACTTTATAAACAAGAGAAAATAATATTTATGATCTGTCAACGTAAATATTTATATTCAATAAGTATATCATTCACTTGAAAAGTCAATAATAATTAAACATAAATAATGATAATGTAATGAATATTGAATAAAACTTTTACACTCTGAGTGTATATATTTTCTCTAAATAATAAGAGAAAAATGTTATTACCAAAAAATGAACATTCTTAATAAGACTTTAGTTTAGTAATATAAGACTCTATTAAATCTCTATATAAATCAAAATATCAAAAATTTGATTCATAACAGTGACACTTGTTAGGATGAGTCACACATTTCAAGAGAAATTATTTCTAGATGGTAAGATGATAACTTTGGTTATGAAAAACCAAGGCAAGACATAGATGAAATACAAAAAATAAGAAAAAAGATGCCATGGTTGAATTTTGAAATAATAAGATTTCATTTATACCAAATTTCAAAAACTAAACATAGTATATTACATTTCATATGCTTGCACCATTGACTAGCTAGTCTAATTCACATTTACAAATATCAACTAATTTAAAAAGTGCGAGGTGAGGGTTTTAAAGACTAATAAAACTTGTTCTCAAAATACAATATATATTGGAATATAAATGATATTTTTAAGTTTGCAATATTTATTGAGAAATGTATCATCATGTATGTCTTTTATATAATATATTGCATCATTTAACTATTTACTCTCTTAAAAAAAATATAAATGAATGATTAGGGGTGAGCAAGATTCGGACTGACTCGTAGACTCGTCTCAACCTGATGACTGATGGACGGGTTTGACCCGTCCAAATCAATAAAAAGGACAGGTTCGAGTCTATGTACATGTCATCTGATCCGTCCCTTATAGTTATATATCAAAAATGGTTGAATAGTACATATCAATACTTATTATGTTCTACTCACATAACTCAAATACCTACAGACTCACTCATATGATTCTTATTCCTTAAATTTTTTCATTGTTTGATTCTCCTAGATAGTGAAGGACTGTTGCGACGAGAGTGAAAGATACTGCGACGCTTAAGAGTTAGTTATTTTTCTTCATTGTTTGTTTTTTCTCTTTAAAGTTGTTTATGCTTATATTATTGCCTATGATTGCTAATCCCTAATAGCATTCAACCCGTCTTCTTCATCTTTTTTCCATTATTTTCAAACCACTCTCCAATCCATAATAGACCGTGGTCCTTTTCCTTGGTAGGTAACTGTACAGATTCTAAACTTTTACTTTCACAAAATACAAAATTTAAAACATAAATTTCAAAATAATTGGTGCCATTTATTTATAATTTATGTGACAAACTGACTATCTTGGTTTACTAGGTGTGTAGGTGGTTAATCATTCTTTTATATAGTAAAACTTTATTTAAACAAAATTAATCATTAATTTATAATAGTTATTGCATTTTGTGTCAAAATAAAATTTATAGTGACACCAGCATTTTAGAACAAGAGTGGAGGTCAAAAGGTGTCAAATATTCTGTCTATGTGCTCCTTTTGATTCAATATTTGTTTACACAAAAGTGATGCATATTTTATTTAACTAATTTTCTGACTATATAACAACAATAATTAAACATTTCAATTCTCACGTGTTTTTTTTTTCATTTACAAGAACATTTCAGCTTATGTTGACACTTGACAATTTAAATTGTTCTAAAATTTTCAATGTCTTCTATAATTTTCAGTCACGTAAGTCTGATAGTTTTAATTCTGAATGATGCAATTTACAGTTTGTAGTTTATATATTAATGTATGTGAGATGTAGGTTTTAGTTGATGAGTTTATATATAAATTATGATAATTTTGATTATGCATGCTTAAAGGTTTAAGAGAAAAATATATTTTTGTCATTTGTCCGTTTCCAACCCGAACTTGTCCCTATTTTAACCCGTTTTATTTTGGACTCGTCCCTCATGCGTCACATCCTAATTAGGGACATGTTCAAATTAAAAATCAATATTTAAGGATGATTGAGGGACATGCTTAACCCGTCTACTCTCATTCCTATGAATAATAAATGATATATTGAGTGAATATATTACATTCATATTTATTGAGGGTTTGGCCTATAATGATTCTACTGAACTTGAAATAGTGTTATTGTTTAAAAAATTAAACCTTTTTAACTCAATGCACTACAAGAAATTTGTCATAGAGAATAAAACCGTAGGTATAGATATAATATACCTATGGATGTTAAATAAATCATAGGTATAGATGTAATATAGTTATGAATGTCTAAGTTGATAACTATATGTATCAGTGACAACAACAAACCCGTATGTAAAAATATATATACCTATAGTAATTAAATAAAGTGTAGGTATTTGTGTAATATGACTATAGATGTTTAGATTGGTAACTATTTCTATTAGTGACATAATATATTTTATAGTGATATAGTACAAGTAACAACGAACGTTGCTTGCTAAACTGGGACATGAAATGAGACACACTTGAAAACAAGTGATCCTAATACACATGCTTTTGTCTTGTCCAATTTCATCTTTTGTGCACTCTCCACACTCATTGGACCATATAACATATGCATGATCTGAATTTTATATACACCATCTCTAACAATGTTTTTTTGTTGTTGTTGTGCTATAACCCCACTACTGTGTATCATGATTATTTACTTGATTTCTTTGTTGGATTTCATTTTGAACCTTTTTCCTTTTGCTAGAAGGATTTTGTAGATCCATCACTTGTTATGACTATGCTCTAAGCAACTTTGAAATCTAAGTGCTTCATTGTATCACAAAAACATCAAGAAAAAACAAGTTCCCCAAGCAAGGAGAAAAATTATTGTGCAAACTTGATTTATGCCTCTAATAATTAAAGATCATTTCTTCTCGTTTTTTCTTGATAAGGTCACCATAAAAAATGGATAAGGGTTTATGGTGCACAAGTTGAAAATTTGGTCAAATAAAAGTCACAGAAAGATATGGAGTACAAAATTACACAATAACATAACAAAATAAGAGACAAAGAATACAATTAATTCTTTGACAAATATTTATCTTATTTATTTCCTCATTGTTAAAATTACATTTGTAAAATGTCAAAATATAAAACCTTTATACTCATAATCATGCTAACACATAACAAAATGTTGGAAAACATACCACTTCAAGTGCACATGATTGATACAACACTATTGTGTATTGAAGTCCAAATAAATTTTATCTGATATGAATAAATAATAGGTTAAGATTATCATAATGTTTATCACCATTTTGTAAAACTCCTTAATGACACACAAAACTACTTCCTCTTTATATCAATAATAGCAAAATCGGCATGAATATAAATTTATCAACTCTTTCCAACATATAGAAGGGCCAATACTGAACATGGTATAGCAAATAAGCTTAATTATGAGTATTTTGAAATGGAAAGTTATTGAAGTATCTTGTTGTAATGTGTTGTTTAAAGCAGAATAAAATAAGTGTTATTCGGATTATTCTTATTAGAGCCATATTTGTTATGGTTGTATTGAAGGAGGAATGCTTCACCAAGAAGCTTCCTGAAAATTGATATCATCAAGGCATTGAGAATATTATTTTAGAATTTGAGTTCAATCTAAACAAACTTAAAAAAAAGATAAAGATAAAATTAATAAGTAAATCACAAATTATAGAAATTATGATATGAAATTAGATATACAAATAATATTGTATCTATCTCTCAGTAATTGCCATGAAAAATTATCTATCCATAATCTATTTATCTTATACTTATCAAATCAAATTATCTATCTATATTCTATTAATCTTATACTTATCATATTTATTATCTATGTAAACCTCACCTCAGTCTCTCCTATAAATTGAACCCTTGGGTGCATTATTGCTCCATTGCCAAACACTTTCAACTAAGAGAAAAATGTTTCAATCTCAGCAACAACAGTATCTGATTGATGACATGTGGTTAAGCAAGTTCGGTGTATCATTCACTGAACATGCCAATGATGTACAACAATTGGAAAGGAAACGTGATGATTACTTTAGTGAACTAATAAAATATAATAGCAAATATGGTAGTTTTATTGACCCATATGAGTCGATTGCGGCGCCACTGCCGCCACCAGCATTGCCGCCACCATTGCAGCCACCACCATTGCCACAGCCACCACCATTGCCGCTGCCACCACCACCACCTCGTCCAGTTCAAAGCCATAAAAGGACTTTATGGTCGAAGGAGGAACACAATTTGTTTATTGATGGACTAAGCCAATACGGAAGAGGAAAATGGAAGAACATATCAACAAATGTGCTTCCATCAAAGACACCATCACAAATAGCAAGCCATGCGCAGAAATATTTCCTTCGTCAAACAGCTTCAGAAAAGAAAAGAAAGAGTATTCATGACGACAACAACAACAACCTGAACAACAATGTGATGATGATGGAACCTAATCATAATCACAATCATCATGCTATAGTACCAATAGAGCCACAAGAATTGCCACATGCAGCAACAATGAATAACCTTGCTTATACACATGCAACAACAACAACAAATGCAGAAGCGTTGAATAGTTTGGTGGCTCAACAAATAGATGATACACATGCAGCAACAACAAGTGCAAATCCAGTAAATAGTTTGGATCAACTAATAGAAATAAATGATGATATTGATTGGGATAGTATTGATTGGAATGTTCAGCAAGAATTCCAAATCCAAGAGGATTGGGACATGATGGACATATAGGAAGAAGAATTCATGAACTTCAATGCATGATTATACTATATGAATTATTGGTTTCAAATATACAATGTTTCAGATTCTCTAACTCTACTTTCAACCCATTACTGTAACAACAAAACTACTCTATGAATTATAGCTTTCAAATGCAACCATTCTAAGTGTTCTTTCAGAAGCATTGTTTTGCAGATTTTCAATGTATTCACTTTTAATTTCTTTTTTTATTTCAAGATAATGATTATTCTAATGTTTAGATTTTAAATAATTCATCGATATAATTTTTAAAGATACTATAATATTTGAATGATGTGTAGATTGATAATATTTGAGTTAAATGTATCAAATTTGAAAGGAAAATATGTTTTTAGCAACAAAAAAAATAGAAATTACAAATAATATCAGGAAAATAGAACAAAGAATTGAATCAATTTAATAATAAGGATTATATTATGTGCTAATTTGATGGTGTGGAAGTGTTTTATTGGTTGGATCTATTAGATACATGATAATACAAGTAATTATGGTTAATCAAATACTTAAGTAGTTTGTATTATATCTTATAATAAGTTGTATTATAAATTTTGAATTCAAAGCGTAGAATATTACTGGTTTTTCGCCACTGCGCAAGTTGGGGATGAAAGCAATGATATGATAAAATAACTTACAAAAACAGTTTAGTATAATAATTTATGACCTTATACACTCTTTAGTTTATATATTGAAAAAACACTTATTCAATAAATGATTAATAATGTTTACACAAATGTACCATAGTAGATGTGGTTATGATTTAGAGAATAAAAAAATTAAAGCACCCATAATAGAATATAATATCTAATAATGTATGTGATTAGTGAAAAGGTTTCGATGTAATATAGTATAAGAAAAATTGTGCTTGAACAAGTCCTACATTTTTTTTCCAATTTGAGTGTAAAATGTATATACTGATAGTGTAAAGATTTATACGTATGCACTTCATCATCCACCATTTATTTGGATTACTTTTTCTGTAAAGTCAACAATAATAAAAAATCAATGGTAATGATACAATGATAATGTATAAAACTCATACACTATCATTATATAAAACTCATATAGTGTCATTACATATACCTTTTTCTCTTTCAATTTATGGTGCTATGTGTATTTCACGGTGTGCATCTCTGCACACCCTCAACTTTTTTAAGGCATGTTGGTGTATTACTTTTAATTTTATAAATCTATTTTTTTTTGTTAATGACGTTATGCAAGACTCTTTTGAATATACATAGAGGGAAAATGTCAAAAATTTATTTTTTAAGAGCAACACTTATTGAGAAAACTACATACTCTAAAATAGATTCGTTATACTGAGTGATGAGGTAATAACTTAAAAACAATGCAAAATGTAGATGAGTTGAGTTTTGATATCATAAGATTTCATTTGTACCAAATTTAAAAAATCTAAAAGAAAACATAATATAGTAAATTTCATATACTTGCACTATTGAGCAGTCTAATTCACAATTACAAATATCAATTAATTTAAAAAGTGGGAGGTGAGGGGTTTTAAGACTAATAACACTTCTGCTCAAAATACAATCTATATTGGAATACAAATGAATTTTTAAGTCTCCATATTAATATTGAGAAAAAAAATGTATACATTAATTATATATGAATTTTATACACTAATATATTATGTAATTATTTATTTTCTTAAAAAATAATACAAATGAGTAATGAATTATGTAATATTTGAATATAAATATTAACAATAATAATTTATGAATATTATATTCATATTTATTTAGGGATTTCACCTATATTAGGCTTAAAATGGTTTTGATGTTTAAAAAATTCAACATTTTTTAACTAGATGCAATGGTAAACAACAACATAAACATTTTTAGAGCATAACTTCATAATTTTGGAGCAACAACATCTACATTCATGAAAAATATTCAAAATTGGATTAAGAATTCAATAAATAGATTTTCCCATAGGTATTAAATTAAATTTTTTAATGGTCCTCACTTGATCCTCATTAAACCAAAAGATCAATATTAATATGTGTTGATTCAAGTACTCTCTTAAGCAAAGTTTGAAGTTCGAATATTGTGGATGAAAAAATAATCGCTGAGAGATTTAGTCTTCATATATTTGTGATGTTTTCGGCTCAAACATAATTATCTCATGTGCGAGAATACTTGTGAGAAATCAAAAAATCAATTATTCAATTATTGAGAGTAAAACTTATGAAGAGCCACAACTATACACTCTATAAGAGATTAATAAGGACCATGTCGACCCTATTGGATCCGACCCATACCCATAGACTCGAGGGAGAAGGAGAGGAGAAGAAAAGAAAGGCAATGGAGTAAGTGAGAGTGTGGTTGCAGAACACATAATAAACAATGAAGTTCCTTTCTATCATACTCATAGCAGCATTAGCCATAACTGCCACATCATCATCATCATCATCATCATCATCCTTCGCCGAATGGGAGATCCTCACCAAACACAATTTCTCTTCTCAAATCCGTCTCCATCCTCATATCCTTCTTCTCCTCACTCTTCCATGTAATTTTATTTATCTTTTCATTTCTCCTTAATTATTTGTCCGATACATGTAGCCGACTCCACTTAGCGAGATTAAGACTCGGTTGTTGTTGTTATATCTGTTTTTTATATTTCATTTCAATTGCTTCATTCCCAACACCCTAATTTCATTTCCTTTTGTTAACAGGGTCTGGCGAGTCTCGTTCACTTATGAAGGATCTCTCACATTCACTCATAATTCCTCGTAATCAACAACAATTTCAATCACTGAAACTCATGTTATTGCATAGAAACACTGATAAGATTTTAGCTGATTCTATAGATGCTAACACTGATCATGTAACAGTTGTTTATTTTCATCACTCTATATCTTATAAATATAGAGGAAGACTCAAAGCGGAAAATATATTGTCTTCTTTGTTTCCTTATATATCACTTTCACCTGAGGAGGTTCCTCTTAAATCACTCAACACTCATCAGGATTTGTCAAGGTTCCTTGATTCAACTGATAAGGCTATAGTTCTTGTCGATTTTTGTGGATGGACACCAAAGTTGCTGCGAAAAACTAATATAAATGGAACCCGGAGTCCTTTCGCTATGCACGGTGAGCGAGTCTATATGATATTGTTTTCAGCTACAATATGAATATTGCATAATTGATAGGACATTGCGGCGTTGTTTGATCAATGCAATCGACCCTACGGTCCCTATCTATTTAGTATTTTTTAGTGTGTTTGGCACGATATTTAGCTAGCTTAGAAGATAGTCAAGTAGCTCATTTGACTGAAAATAAGCTAGTAGCTTGTAAGTTTGTATTTAATAAGCTAATAGTTGTAGCTTATAAACTGGGGGCTTATGTTGTTATCCTGTCAGCTAATCTTACCAAACTGTTCCAACTGGATCAGCTAGCGTATGAGCTTTCAACTTTTAGTTCCTAGCAGTATTCAGCTAGTTTAGTTGTCGCAACCAGAGCCTTGGTTGTTGTTTTTGTTATTATTGATGACAATGCTATTGGTAAAACATAAAGTCGACTTTCTCCTTGTAGGGGGATTTAGTGGAGACAATGATAGAATGTCGTTTTCAAATTCAAGGATGAAGATTAACCAGAAGGTGTCTGGTATTATCTAAGTGCATGCCGATAAATATTTTGAGCTTAAGTAATAAATTCATCATTTCATTGTTTTTCTGTTTTCTTTATATAAATGATCAGAGGGGAGTATGTGCAAGGCTGATCTCAGCATCAATAAAGGGTTTTTCGAAGCTCCTTGGCTTGGGGAATTCGCCTCAGTAAATGATGGGGAGTTCACCTCTTGTACATCTGAAGAATTTGAGCGCTTTCATTCTTTCTACTTAAAGTTCATGACTTCTGTGAAAGAATTCTTTCTGCCTCCAGAACGGCATAGATTTGGTCTAGTTTCAGATAGGTCGATGCTTTCATCCCTAGGTATTGGTGATTCTGGTTTATGGTTTGCAGTTCACTACATAGCTGGATGCTCATCTTGTTCGACCATTCTTAAGGAAGAGAATGACTTGAATTATGTTATGAAGATGGACAATTATTATGTCAAGGAGGTATTTTAAAACTTTTCTAACTTTTGCTTCTTGTCCCTGTTCTTTTTCCATGCTATTTGTTGTGATGTTATATTTCGTTGTTCCCATATCCTGTTTCTAAGATCATCTCTGCTTATATTGCTGTGGATTACTTTATTTTATTCAACTGATGACTCATTCACCACCAATATGCAAGTATGCATGTTTCTTTAGATTAACTCATCCATTTTTTGGGACTCACTGTTTTGTTCTTTATCGTTTAGCTGGAAGGTAATGGACGTGATCAAGAGCCGATTTTACCAGTAAATAAGCCATCGGTACTTCTATTTGTTGATAGATCATCTGATTCCTCAGAAACTAGGGGGAAAAGTAAGGACGCACTTGGTGCTTTCAGAGTGTTGGCACAGCACTATCATGTTGCGGATCAAACAGTTACGAAGAATAATGAGAAAGTTTATCATATTCAAGATCACCGTGGATTGAAGAGTACATCTGACCATCCTAGGTTAAGGCTGCCTGTGACAGCTCAGAT
Organism: Lupinus angustifolius; assembly: GCF_001865875.1. NCBI lineage: Eukaryota > Viridiplantae > Streptophyta > Magnoliopsida > Fabales > Fabaceae > Lupinus > Lupinus angustifolius. The sequence goes on along the minus strand of NC_032021.1, from coordinate 883,010 downwards.
AAATAAACTAAAGGAGAAAATGTCTTCCATCATGATTATAAACGGGGATAAACAAGTTAGTTTGGATAGTGTAGCTTCAGATCTACAAGCAAGTTCTTTGAACGAGATCTTGGGTTACCTTATCCAGAAAAAGAAGGATAAAAAATTAAGCTCCCTTGCTAAGGATTTAGGTTTCCAACTTTTATCTGATGATATTGACATCAGGACAGCTAATACACAACAATCACAGTCAGAAGTTCAGTTAAACCAAATTCCAACAGAAACGTCTCAAGAAAGCCATACAAATACTGTAAAACTGGATGATGACCCATATACACATGCTGGAGAGCTTGAGGAAAATCCCAATTTGACTGAGTTACCTGATCAGCATAATGAAGTGAAGACACCTTCCATTGTCACAAGTGAAGAGATAAAACCTGTGCAATCTGAAGAATCAGTCGCAGATCATGAACTTTCTACTCCAAAAGTTATTAAATCTGAAACAGATGGTTCTTCAGATGGAAATAATTCCGGCAGAGAGGAGGCCCATTTACTTGGTTTTAATGGTTCCTTTTTCTATTCGGATGGTAATTACCAATTACTTAAAAGGTTAACTGGTGGTTGTAGGCTTCCATCTTTGGTTATAGTTGATCCATTATGGCAGCAACATTATGTTTACCCCGAAGAGAGTTTTTTTGACTTTTCTTCACTGGATGATTTTATTTCCAAGTTTGTTAACAGAGTCCTGCTTCCATATCAGCGGTCAGACCATATTATTTTGAGCCAAAGGGAAGCTACACATCCTCCTTTTGTTAATTTGGATTTTCATGAGGTGGATTCTATACCCCGAATCACAGCTCATACTTTTTCTGAACTTGTTATTGGTTTCAACCTGTCTAGCAAAGAAAACATTTCTAATGCATGGAATAAAGATGTCTTGGTCTTGTTTAGCAATAGTTGGTGTGCTTTCTGCCAGAGAATGGAAATGGTTGTTCGTGAAGTATATCGGTCTTTCAAGGGTTATGTGGATATGTTAAAGAATGGATCTAGGAATGTGAAAGGTATTTCTGAACATGCTAAGACATTCTTATATTCCATCCAGTTGTAATGATTGATTAGGGTAGAGGAGTGGTTTCTGGCTTTGCTTTTGGTGAACTGTTCTCTGGCTTGTAGTTTTATATATTAGCAATTAACTATTCCTGTTTCTTTGGTGCATGTTGTCCCTGACATCTGTCAAAGTTACCAAATTGATTGTTACTTGATCATGCAGTGCCAAATTTCACTTGTAGTTATTTTCTTTATAAGACTCTGAACCATTGATCTTTCATGAATCTCAATGGGTTGTATCTGTTATTTGAGGTTATTTTTTGGAAGACTTTTGCAATAAAATGCTAGATATAGTCTCTAATAGTTTGACAATTGATTGTTACATACTTACATGACAGAAAGCTTGGATTATGTTACCATGAAGCTTCCATTAATCTACTTATTGGATTGTACGTTGAATGAGTGTGATTTGATACTGAAGTCAGTAGGCCAGGTACTTGTTAACTACGTTTTATGGCTGTCCCCTCTATCTTGTTTTTGTATTCATCATCTATTATTGTCAGACTTTTGTAAACATTACAAGTTATCTAGTGGAATCTATTTACTATTTACTTAGCAACATATTGCTCACCTGTCATTGTTGTTGAGTGAAATGAAGGAGATGAATTGTCAATACGTTTCTGCATAACATAGACATGGGCAAATCCAATAATCTTATGCAGTCCAAAATACCAATAAATTGTCATGTACTAAACAATAAAATGTCTGGCCTGCCATTTTGAAAATTTATGCGGTTGAAGGTTTTGGACATTATAGCTCATAATCCATGGTTGATGTTGTTCGGTTTACTTTTAATGCAGGGCGAAGTTTATCCTGCTCTGGTTTTATTTCCAGCAGGAAAGAAGCAACCTCTTCTTTATGAAGGAGATATGGCAGTGGTTGATGTTATGAAGTTTGTGGCTGAGCATGGAAGTAACTTTCATTATCTTATCAGAGAGAAAGGTTTTCTTCTGATTGCTGTATATATGTGTGACTCACTGTGACATATTGAATATTGTACATATGTTTTTATTTAAAAGCATCTCAATCAGATAATATTGGGGTCAAACTTGGTTCTCACACTTTCTTATGGTCATTGCCACATCCCTCCTCTCTGTTTTATAATGTTATTAGGCTCCACCCAAAGAGGAACTTACACTAGCAGAGTCATAGACTTGTAGCTAGTGTATCTTCTATTGCCTTCTGCTTCTTTCAGAATATCATCATTTAGTTCTTTTTCTTCTGGTTTGTGAAATATTAAAACTATGAATTTCTAAGTTCTTGATTTTATTTCATGGTTCCAGTAGCAGTTCTATGGCGATCTGAAAGAGTGGTCAGGAATCAGAACTTGGATGATACTTTGCAAACTGATATCCATGACGAATCACTTCACAAACGCAACAAATATCATGTAGCCCCAGGTCATGAGAGGATGCCGGAGCAGATGGTCAAACCTAACCTGATGAATTCACCTGTTGTAACTAATGGACTGCATGAAACATTGCCTCAGATCATGATCGGTTCAGTTCTAATTGCTACAGAAAAGCTTGTAGGGAGTCGGCCATTTGATGGATCAAAGATTGTCATTGTGGCAGCTGATCACATAACTGGATTTCAAGGTCTTATCATTAACAAGAATATAGAATGGTCTTTTCTGCCTAAATTGGAAGAAGGCTTTGAAAAATTGAAGAAGGCCCCTCTATCCTTCGGGGGTCCAGTTGCGAAATCTGGAATGCCACTTTTATCCTTAACTAGAACAGTTTCCGGAAATTCTTTACCTGAAATCCTGCCTGGAATTTACTTCCTTGATCAGGTACTGACAATTCAGAAAATTGAAGAGCTGAAGACAGCAAATGAAGCAATTGGTGATGATTACTGGTTTTTCGCTGGGTACTCGAGTTGGGGATGGAAGCAATTATATGATGAGATAGCTGAAGGAGCTTGGAACTTGAGTGAGGATGGAGCTAGACTTTTAAAATGGCCTAGACTATAATTTATTCACCATCTTCACTGTACTAATAGTTTTTCTGATCTCCTTCTCAGTTGTAGAAACAGTTTACAAAAAGCATAATTCACAAAAGGGAATTTGGAAAGGCTGACAAAGAATTACTTATTTTTATAATGACGACTTAGTGCACGAGGCTACTACTGGTCTTGAAATGGTAAATCTACACAACCTTATCCTAGCAGTAGAGAGATTATTCTTAATATTCAACAATCTTGCAGTTGCACCAAAATTACCTTCTTATTATTTTTTATAAGAATAACTTAGGAAAAAAAAGCTGAATATACTAATTTATAATTTTATAAACTCATTTGTTTGAATATTGAAAAAACACTTACTAAATAAATGATTAATTAAGTTTAGTCAAATGTACCATAGTAAAGTAGCTATGGTTTAGACAATGAAAAAAAATTAAAGCAGCCATAATAGAAAATAAGTGATTAATGAAGAGGCTCTGAGGCAATTAGGAATATGTGTGCTTGGGTAAATCATCCATGATTTTCTTTTTGAATTTTTAATGATTACTTGAGTCACCTAAGGTGTGTTTTTACTTGATGTTGTGCTACACTTTAAGCCAAGAAGTTGAGTTGCGTGAACCTTGATTTTACATTATATGTTTGACTTTAACCAAATAGGTGGGTATAATTAGCAAATCCCTAATTGGCTTAAGCAAAAATTGTGAGTAAATAAGATTATTCATTATGTGAATTTAGCTTAATTATGTGTGTTGAGTTCAAATATCTAGAAATGTAATTGTGATAAATAATAGATAAAAGTTGTGGCAATTGTTGAAAACACATTGGAAGAAGATAGATGATATTTAAAAATAGCAAATAATATAATAGTTTAATACATATGTGAAAGTTAATAGTTTTTATAGTCTTATCATTTAATTGTCCATGTTAATTATAATTGAATATTAAATAAAAATATTTCACATAAGCTATATATGATTTCCTTACATATTTTTTTTTAAATATAAATATTAAACCCATAATATAATATAGAAAAAATTAAGAACTGATAATAAAAAAGTTTTTTATACTATCATTATATTATTTATAATTCATATTTAATTATCATTTACTCTTCTATATAAGTAAATAATATAAATAAATAATAAATGATATACCAAATCTATATAGATTTTTACACTACAATATATAAATCCTTACCATGCTAATACACATATCATTGCACTCATATAATATACATCTATATATATATATATATCTTTACACTCATACATTATACTAAAATATATAAAATCTTTACAAAAGTGTACCAAACTAACTATTTACCAAAAAGTCATCCATTTTCTTTTACTCTGAAAATACATATATATTATATTTACCTATATCTATCTTTTTATATAAAAGAAGAAGAAAGGGTTAGGGTTATAATGGGCCGGAGCAAGAGTAAAAAGGGCCCAATGAATGAAAGAAAGAATGAATTTTAGTGTAAGAAATGAAAAGACTTCTTTTCCCTTTGTTCTCATTCCCGCCGTCACTCTCTAACCGCAGATATATCGCCACCGCCGCAATGGAGTGGAAGGCTGAGCGCGTGAGGAACACATTCTTCAAATTCTTCGAAGATAAATCTCACAAATTCTACAAATCTAGTCCTGTTGTCCCTTACAATGACCCAACTCTTCTCTTCGCTAATGCTGGTTCGCTCACATTTCACACCATTTTCTCTTCGCTATTGTTGTTGATTATTTGGTTGGGATTTTACGAAAATCACTAGCTGCAAAAAAAGCTGAAATTTAGCGCATAGTTACTTAAGTTATTATTATGATCTAATATGTGGTATGCAGTGATTCAGTACGTAAAGGTGAACAAGTGAACCGAGTAATTTTCGATCAGCTATATTTTGAGTTTTTTTCTACAAAATCACTTTTGTGGGAACATATTTTAAAGAATAAAACAAATGGGTTCTACTATGCTAAAAAAAAGTTTTTTTTTTAATGAAAAATGTAAAAAAATTGTAACCATTTTTTAAGCGCGTTTAGTTGCCATCCTAAGTGAAGCTAAATACCGAGTAAATGATAAAATATGATAAACCATCTCATACTTTATGCTTAGATAGTTTTCTTAGTATGTAGATGATTTGCTCTAGTAATAGTGCCTTTTTTGTTTGGTTTTCCTTAGAACAACATGCATTCCCTTAAATGTTAATGGTCCATTGTGATTGGACAGGCATGAACCAGTTCAAGCCAATTTTTTTGGGAACTGTGGATCCTAATACTGAATTAAGCAAACTCACCCGTGCTTGCAATAGCCAAAAGTGCATTCGAGCAGGTGGTAAACACAATGATCTTGATGACGTGGGAAAAGATACATACCACCACACCTTTTTCGAGATGCTGGGAAATTGGTCGTTTGGGGATTACTTCAAAAAAGAAGCCATTAGCTGGGCATGGGAACTTCTAACCAAGGTATACTTGTAAACTCGAGTTTCTTATCTTGCTTTATTAATTACTAGTCTTTTGTGGTATAGATCACATTGAAAGTGCTGTGGTAGACTATGATATCCGTGTTACCTTCTCTCCAAAGTGTTGTGCAATTTCCCTAAATAGAGATATGGATGGCTATTCAATTCCTCAATTTGTATAGTGCAGGACTACATCTCCTTTAAGATTGCATTGTCCAATATCTTTTTAATTGGCTGCAGGTTTATAAATTACCAACAGATCGCATTTATGCAACATATTTTGGTGGTGATGCCAGTTCTGGTCTTGCCCCTGATACTGAGGCTAGAGATGTTTGGCTTGAGTTTTTACCTCCAGAACGCGTGCTCCCTTTTGGCTGTAAGGTATGATTTCACTATGTTTTTTTATCTTAAAAATGTAGAATGAAACATTTTGAAAATACATGTAAAATATATTTAATATATAGTATATATTTTGTTAACTTTGTAATTTTTTTGTTCAGCAAGCTTTTTCTGTGGGTTATTTTTATACCCGAGTCTTATTGGTCTTACAAGTAATTGCATTGATACTGAATTACTGATATAATTAGACCTAACATATACCTTTGATGAACGCTATTAAGAATACATGCTTTTGCTGTTCCGATTAATGGGCATTGCAGTTACCATATAAAGAAAGCTCAGAGCCACAGATGCAATCTTAGCTTTTTACTTCTACAATTCTATGCCATATTTATAGTGTACCATGATAACAATATGTTTGCTGATAGTTATTAATGGTTAAGAACTGAGATTTTAGTGTTGATTTAATTCAAGCTGCTCATAATCTCATATGTTGAATGCTGTATCCATCTCAATTTTTTTTGAGATCTCTTTAAAGAAGCAAATTGTATCGTTTTTAATTATGAGAGTCATAATACATGCAGAAAATATTTAATGTTCACAGTAAATTGTATCCGGATCTTCAAATCTAACCAGGTTCGTGTCATTGGATAGGACAATTTCTGGGAGATGGGTGATACTGGTCCTTGTGGTCCTTGCACTGAAATACATTTTGATAGAATTGGTAACCGCGACGCTGCATCATTGGTTAATAATGACGACCCTACTTGCATTGAGATATGGAACCTTGTCTTTATTCAGGTAGAATAATTTGCAAAGGTCCTCACTGCCCCTTTTCTGGTTCCTATTCATGTACTTGATATTTTGGCAGAAGAACTCACCCTAGGAAGCAAACTCTTTTAACCTCCATGAAATATATATATATGATATTCTTTTTGATGAATTGGACACTGGATATTATTACTGCTGTTTACTTTTTTTTTTCACACATTGTTTGTTTGACTCATAACAGTTCAATAGGGAGGCTGATGGCTCACTTAAACCTCTACCTTCAAAGCATGTTGATACTGGGATGGGTTTTGAAAGACTGACCTCTATACTGCAGAATAAAATGAGCAATTATGACACTGATGTTTTCTTGCCTATCTTTGATGCTATTCGGCTGGTATGTTGACAAAGGCATTGAAGCTTCGTACATTTCTTTATGTTTTTGGAAAGTAATAATCTTTTGTCCTGAATTGTGCTACATTTGAAAATTCCAATTCTTGTTTTTTTCGTGTCACTCATAAGTCATCACCCTTTTATAATGGGAATCTCTATGCTCATGGTAGAGTAGTGAGAGGAGAGATGATTATCAAATTTGTATGGATCAGCAATTACCCTTTGGCATAAATAAGTTTCGTAAAACGTTTAATTTTTAAAAATATATTACTGGAAGTTTATTTGAAACATTTAAATAAATGAGGAATTTCATGTTAATTGGGATTAGGGTTGAGGGTAGTGCAGAGTCTGTTATTTGTTTTCTTTGTTTCACCCGTGTTGTTTGGTTCTTGTCCGTTTCTCTTCTTATTTTCTGTTTGTGATTCTTTATTACAAACTGTCTATGCCAGTTAGTTAAACTTTAACTTTTGTATTCCAGTGAGTTGCATTTTCTAATATTTTTATCCCTCTGGACTACGCAAGTATCATTTTGGATCTTCAAGACAATCTACCTAAGTGAATTGTGAATTGTACTTGCAAATGTTGAATATTTGAGTGCTTACCGTTCTTTCTGAGATATTAGTGGTCTATATTTGTAGTTAACATATAACACACTACACAAGTCATGGCATATATTTCCATGTGTTTATTTTTTCTAAATCATGTCGGTAATCATATTTGTTCATGATGAAAAATAATGGCTTACTGTATTATTATTTAACATTCATGATTGTGATGTGCTTCATGATTCTATTGATATATGGTTTTATTTTTTTATAACTTGTTTGCAGGCAACTGGTGCTAGGCCTTATTCTGGGAAAATTGGAGAAGAGGATGAAGATAAAGTTGACATGGCATACAGGGTTGTTGCAGATCACATCAGAACTCTGTCATTTGCCATTGCTGATGGGTCTCGTCCGGGTAGGATACCATGAACCTCACATCTTCACTGACATTTTTTCCTTGAATGTTTATTGTTTAAAGATTACAAGCTGTGTCTTCTCCCATGTCTTGAGAAAGGTTTATTCTTCAAAACAGGGTTGTACTCTGTTGGTGCTGCCCTAAGAAGATAAATTCCCCTTAACACATTTTAATTAGGCTTTTGACTCTAAGAGTTAATCTTTTCTATAATACAAGCTGCATATCAGCTTTTTATGAACATCTTGTAACTCTCTAAAATTGGGATTTTAACCCTTTATGATTTTTGCATGATAGAAAGAGAACCTTGTACCTTAATTGTGCCATTTATTTGTATTTTTAAGGTAATGAGGGCCGTGAGTATGTTCTGAGGCGCATACTACGTCGAGCTGTTCGTTATGGACGTGAAGTGCTAAAAGCTGAAGAAGGGTTTTTCAATGGGTATGTGTAAATAGTTAACCACCTTTTTGCTCCTAGTGCCACGTGGATGTCTAAAACTTCTATTTACCCTCCTACTTCAAATTTAATGTATTTGTTATAAAAAAACTCTGGCATCTGATAAGTGATTTCTAATGCATTTTCTCTGCTCAATTTTGCTGAATCCAGGCTTGTTAGTGTTGTGGTAAACCTCATGCATGGTATTTTCCCTGAACTAAAAGACCGGGAAGAACACATTGTGAAAGTAATTAAAGAGGAGGAGGAAAGTTTTGGCAGAACCTTACTTAAGGTGAGAATAATCATATGTATGTAGGCTTCTTTAAGGGTTAACATTTACCAGTCTGCATGACTGCCATCCCTCAGATTAAGGGTTACCGTTTTGTCATTGCTCCCTGTGTAGGTTTTCTGATTTTTATTTTTCTTATAATACAGCCAAGAATAAAAGAAATCTTGATTGTTTTTTATTCTCCAGGGGATTGATAGATTTAAGAAATTTAAGGCGGCTGCTCAAGATGCTAAGCGAAAGACACTGAGTGGGGAGGCAAGTAGAATCTGTTCTTTTCATGGGTTACTCATTAGTCAGTTTTTCTAGTTTTCATCACTATAGCTACAGCCTATATGTTCTCAACATGGGTTCTTACAAGTATATGCAGAGTTGCAGACAATATGTAATGTTTATAGGAACAAAGAAATTTCAGAAAGTTTTCATCTCTCTGCTATTTGTTTGTCATGTTTATTATTTCCTCAGAGTTATGAAATTTTCTTCATTTCAAGAATTAAAATACTGCATTTTGCATAGTTGTCACTTGGCTAGATTGATGATTTTTGGATGGCAATTCTTTATTTTTTAAAAGATAGGAAAATGCTGTTATTTGGGAGGTCAAGGCATCCTCCATATGAGAGAGTATATTTTTCGTTAAAACTGTCGAATCTGACATTTTTGTCATTGTAAATAATTTTAGCAAGTTTCTTCCTCTGCTGCCACGGGTTATGACATTGTAGAGTCTCGGCGCAACGGTTAGGTTGCTGCTTAGTGACCAAGAGGTCATAGATTCAAATCCTGGAAACAACCTCTCCGATTGCGGAGGTTAATCTAACATACATCTACACCCTGGACCCCACTAGGTGGGAGTCTCATGCACTAGGCCACCCTTTATGGGTGCAACATTTCATCATATTGATAACATAATACCAGGTGAATCACATTCCTGGTACTGCATGAGGTTACAGGAGCATTGGTTATTTTGTTTTCTATAAACAAGCTTCTGACAAATGTTGTTTCCCTTTTGTGTGATTGCCATATAATTTGAATGGTTTTTCTCATTAATTATTTTTATAAGACCTATGTACTATTTCTCACAGTTAACTCTTGATTATAGGAAGCATTTCTCTTGTGGGATACATATGGGTTCCCATTAGATCTTACTCAGGTAGGTCCATTGCTTCACCAAACTGGGTGTGGATTTGTTTTTCTGTTATGTATTCTGTTTTTTTCTTTCCTAACATTTTCCCATTTATCAGCTGATGGCAGAAGAGGCACAATTGCTTGTTGATGTTGAAGGTTTTAACAGTGCCATGGAAGCTGCAAGGGAGAGATCAAGAAATGCTCAAGCAAAGGTTTTCTATTTGCTTGAATCAGTTGAATGTTTCTTTTCTGTGCCGAAGTGTCTTCTAATTTTAGTAAATTAAAAATTTAGTGTTTAAAGACATCTAATTAAACAACATGATAAGAAAAACCATAACTATCATTAATGCTTGCTTTATTGTTTTTCCCAACCTCATTTTGTTACGTATTTGCAGGAAGGTGGTGGTGTTATTGTTATGGATGCTGATGCCACCTCAACATTACACAAAAGGGGCATTGCTCCGACAGATGATAGTTTCAAGTATGCTTGGGAGGTGAGTTTTATTTTATTCTTTTTTTACCATAAAGACAATTTAAAATTGAAGTATACAATGGAATAAGATCAGTTTTTTACAGAGAAAAGAAGAAATTTTAGCAGAGGTGTAAAGAATAAATTACAAATGAGTAAAATAGTTGATCTGCCAAAATTCAAATGTTGACAGAATAATAATAAAATAACGTTCTCTTATCCCCTTAATTTGTATTGATTAAATATTAATGAAGTAGAGTTCTTTAATTGCTCTTTATGCCTACCAAGATTATCCTTGACTGAAACACTGGTGATAAGAACAGTTTTATCCCAAACCATGTCTAAGGACACAGTTTTTCGCAAAATATGCAAGCTCTCAACTTTAATAGATGGCAGCTCCAAAGTAAATTACATGTAGTGGCATTTCTGTAAAGCTTTTTAACATGCGCCCCTTGCTCTTGCCAAAGCCAGTAGGAACTTCTAGAAAGAAAAGCTAGAAGTTGATTGAAACTGAGACAGTCAAAGAATAAGTTTTACTGAATCATTGCAACTGAAACTGAACAAGAAAGGAGTAAGACTCTCCTAAAAAGAACCCTTGATATCCGAGCTAATTTCTCTGTTTTCAGGAACTAACAATTCTCTAAGTATCCTAACTTTACCTTTTCTCCCATTTATCTATATGATCCCCTATGAGCAGGCTAACTGCCCTAATTGTTTTCTAACTACAGCTCTAACTGCTTCTACATTCCCTTTTTACTTCCAACATTTGACCATTTTACTCTTTTGTCCTAAGAAAACCCTTTTCCTTTCTTAGACTTAAAACATGCCTCCCAATCAACCAAATAGTGCTCTTGGTATTGTTAATTCCCAGTTTCAAACCCTTTATCAAAGGTAGTCAATTTTGATTTACCAGCTATTTAAGAGAAAAAACAAAATACTATATATTGCAGCATGACCGAGAGTTGGGTTAACTAATGAAAAGAGAGTTTTATACTACTAGCACTTGCTGCGTCCCCATATTTTATGGAAATGGATATATTTATGGCATTCACAAAAAACAACCTGATAGGAGACTTATCTAGAAAGAGGTGTCAATTTGAGCTTATCTGATGAGCATTTGTGTTAGACTTTACATTCTTTTATAATCAACTACAATATCCTCCCTTGGTTTTAATTCTTCACTGTTTCTTTGTATAGGACCATGAAAGTGTGGTAAAAGCAATATATTCTGGTTCTGAGTTTGTTGATTCTGTTAATACTGATGGGGACATTGGTATAGTTCTGGAATCTTCAAGCTTCTATGCTGAACAAGGTGGTCAGGTAATTAGCCATGTGATACAAATGTTTATTTGTGTGAATGTTTTATTTGCTTTCATTAATGGTTATAATTACCACTCATTTGTTTATTGATAAAAATAACTTCTGGCCCCATAAAACAATCAAGTTGGTGGAACAAACTCTTTGATAATTTTTCTTCTGCAACATCTGGTTATATGTTTGTATTTGTACTTCAGCATGTTTTCAATACCACGATTAACAGTTTTTTACTAAAAGATGCATAGTATTTCTAATATAAAATATCATTAGGTGAACACCATATACGGTGAGCCTCCACACAACAATAAGTTAGTTGTCTTGTGACTTGGAGGTCCTAAGTTAAAATTATGGAAAGAGCCTCTTTGCTTACAGGGGTAATGTTTTACCCTCCCCAGTCTCTACTAGGTGTGAGTTTGGTGCACTTTGCCATCTTTTTTATGATGTAAATGCTTATATGTTAATTTTTTTAATAAGATTTAAATTAAAGGATGTTAGAATTAGTCCTTAGACTGAGAGTCCTCTTGTATTCAGTGTTAGTTTTAGGATTAAGTAAAAATGTTAGTTTGTTTGTTAGAAAACCAGCGGGAACTCTATAAATAGATATTCTCTCTAAAAGATTCGGGAACTCTTCTCTCCTCACTTCAGTTTCTATTTCTTGCAAAGGAAAATTAGTAATGTGTGAAATATTTACTGCATAAAAAAATAATAATTAGATTCCTGACATAATTTATCTCGTTGTTTATTCCTGTCATAATTTCTTGATGTAACAAATTTGAAGGGAAAGAAAGATTACAATGTTCTCTTTACTAAAGAGAATATTGGTGAGTGTTGATACACCACATTTTAATTTAATATCTACGACTATGACTAAAACATTGGTACTATAAGATGGGTTGAATTATAAAATAGGAGATTTTAATGGATTTTGTCAAAGGCAAATGGACTACAGACCTAGATATGGGCAAAGGACTATTACATGGTATTAGGGACCATAAATAAATTATTTCTGCCATTGAATCTGTTTGTGTTATGAGTATGACACACTTTCCCTTTTTTACTTTATAGATTTTTGATACTGGATCACTTAAGGGTCCACATACATTGTTTGAAGTCCATAATGTGCAAGTTTATGGAGGTTATGTTCTACACATTGGTTCTAATGGAACTGGCATCTCTGTTGGTGACAAAGTTGTCTGTCAGGTAAATTTCTATGCTTCTATAGTTTTCTTCTTGACTTCAAATTCTTTATTTACCTCTTCCCATTTTACTTGAATTACCTCATTTATTTGCCATCTTTCATTAGTTTTGATGTTTTGTTTTCCTCTTTTATTTGCCGTTTTCCCCTTTTGCAGGTTGATTATGAAAGGCGCAAACTTATAGCTCCTAACCATACCTGCACACATATATTAAATTTTGCTCTTAGGGTATGTTGAATACACCATTGCATAGTCTAATTCCTTTGACTTATTGGTATGTTTGATTTTTGAAATTTTCTATGATGAATACAGAAAGAGCTTGGCGACCATGTTGACCAAAAAGGATCTATTGTTCTTCCTGAAAAACTGAGATTTGATTTTTCTCATGGTAAGGTTTGTTTAGTTGGAATGTTAGATTTAAGTGAATGTAACGAGTTATTATTTATAATGTTGAAATCTATAGGCAAGCCTGTTGATGCTAAAACATTGAAGAAAATTGAGGATATTGTTAATGACCAAATCAATGCTAAATTGGATGTGAGTGCAAAGGAGGCATCTCTCGCTGAAGCCAAACGTGTTAATGGTTTACGAGCTGTGTTTGGAGAAGTAAGTGTGTTATTTCACCATCCTTTCTTGTCTCATGTAGGGTCATGTTCTTCAATATTTTGCTTTGATTTAGGTCTATCCTGATCCAGTTAGAATTGTGTCAATTGGACACAAAGTAGAGGATCTTGTCGCTGACCCTGATAACGAAAAATGGTTATCTATTTCAACAGAATTATGTGGTGGTAAGTATTGATGCACATGTTTCCTTTGAAGCTTTCTTTCTGAGTTTCTGTCTGAGATTTCTATTTGTACTTGGTCTAGGTACCCATATATTAAACACAGGAGAAGCTAAAGCGTTTGCACTTTTATCTGAGGAAGGAATTGCAAAAGGAATCCGCAGAATAACAGCTGTCACAGCTGATCGTGCTTATGATGCAAAGAAGGCGGCAGATGAGTTTGAACAGCAAGTGGATGATGCGGATAAGTTAGAAGGAAGTTTGCTTGAAGAGGTTGGTGTTGTGTGTATTGGTTTTGTTGTATGTTAGCATTCAAAGTTTTTCTCCATGCTGGTTGGCATAACCAGTTCGATAAGTTGAACACTGAAGGGGCTGGCCTTGGTTCACATGTGGTCACTGGACATGGTCAAAACCAGTCAACATGGCTGAACTAGCTGTTTAATTGGAACCAGTTTAGTGATAGAGTAAGTGTTGAAGTTGGTAAGTATTAAGGATAGTTATCAAGCCAACTATTGAGCTTATAAAAGTCCAGATATGGATTTAATATGATGTCCTAATGGATCATGACTATCGCTTATTCATTATAGTGAAAATTATGGAAATACTCATGAGCATGGAATGTCAGTTGAATTACTAAAGTATTGGAACTACCACTAAATACATTTGTTATGTACCGAATGATCCTTTCTTCATGGCTTTGGAGTCCAAAGAGTATTATTTGTTTTCTTGGTTCTTTTTTTGACTGTTAGAATATGGGCATCTGGAAGAGCTCCTAGAGGGCTTATTTTTTGGCCTTTATGAGATAAACTTTTGAAAATAGTTTGACTCTTCTATAAGTCCTTTTTAGCTTATTTTAATAAAAAGATTAATGGGGAAGGTTACAAAAATAAGCTGATTTGATTATGAAAATAATCTTTTCTCCTGTTTACTCATTTAAAAAAAGCTTATTGAATAAGCACTTAAGCTGTTTACCCAAATGAGTCCAATGAATAGTTTATGGACTTGTTTGGGCTGGGCATGAATGCACAAAACTTATTCTCCTACATAGTTTGAAGTTAGTGCATACTCTTTTTTTACTGAATAGTCTCTATTGCCACTAATTTTATTGGCATACAGTGATTCAGATATGCAGCATAAGCTTTCCCCGCTTCAAAAACTGTAATTCGTTGACTTTCTATGTTCTCTGTCACAGAAAGTTTCATATCTGAACCGCACCGTGGAAACACTATCAATTTCTGCAGCCAAGAAATCTGGCATCAAGGATAAGATAGCCAAACTTCAGGTATAACTTATACTAGAAATGTATTTGCAGGCATTATATGTTTTCTCCTGTTCTACCATGGGTTTTTGTTGTACTCCCACATGATCATGCATGGAGTCTTATACTGTAACATTGTCCTATTTCTTGTAGGCTAAAGTGAGAATAGCACAAAAGCAGCTAGCTGAAGCAAACAAACGTGAAGCTGTAAGGATCACAATTGAGAAGGCTGAACTTGCAGCTTCAGAGCAGATACCTTTTTGCATATCTCATGTGGATGTTGGTCTAGATGTAGCTGCAGTTCGTGAAGCTGTTACAAAAGTCTTGGGACAGAAGGTAACTTTTCTTGGCCTCCAGCATTGTTTAAAATGGTTTTAGTCTGTGTTGAATTCAGAAGCATAATATGCTTCAAACAGTAATGTATACTGATACTGGGTCATGAACAACAGGGGTTATCTGTAATGGTTTTTAGTACTGATGAATCTACAAACAAGGCTGTAGTTTGTGCTGGGGTACCAGAGAAAGGAGTTGAAGGGAAGCTTGATGTGTCAGAGTGGCTGAGTAATGCTTTGGGGCCTCTTAAAGGGAAATGTGGTAAAGGAAAAGGTGGTCTTGCGACCGGACAGGTTTGTATTGTATTTGACTCACGACTCTAATCATTGCACTTAATCTTATTTGAATGGTCAAAATTAGATATAATTGCGTGACTTTTTCAGTTATCTGACCACTACGCAACTTTTAATCAATTCTCATTATTACATATCTCTATAACTTGACTTTGTATTACATATCTCTATAACTTTTCAGGGTACAGAAGCATCACAAGTGAATGAAGCTATGAACCTTGCAGCATCATTTGCAACAATGAAGTTGAGTTAATGGTAGATTGCATTGCACTATGTCCTTCCATTGGTTATCTTTTTGGGTATATACATTTGGATGAATGACTAGGAAAATTTATTAGTCTATAAATTACATTTCATATTTATTATTTAAGCGAGCTATACATTTTAAAGTGACATTTTTTTAATAAATGCGCTTATTTATTATTTTATTTGTGTGATTCAGGATTTCAACATTTCATTTCACAATCTAACAATTATCGTGGAGTATAGGACCTGAATTTGGATAAAAATTCAGTGGAAATGGGTTAGGAATAAAAATTTTAAAATTAAAATGATGTTTTTGCACAACGATTGGTCGGAGCCCAAAGCACGTTTCAGAAAATCAAAATTTGAATGTGTCAATTTTAATAATCAAGATTTTGATTTTGTTGATTTACCATTTCCTTGATATTATTCACATTTTTAGAGCAGTTTACTTCAAACGTATTGGTTACATTTTATCTTGATCTTTCTCTTTAATTATTTTGTAATAATATTAATATTTAGGTTTTGATTTCTTGGGTATTTTATCCTATTATTAGGGTATAACAAATTTCTGGGGATAGTTAAACTTTCTCTTTACCCGTGAACTTGGATAATTGTTTCTATTTTCACATACTTAACACTCTTTAACATAATTATTTCTCATATGTAAATGTTTCTATTGACATTAATTCATATTATTGTATATGTAAATGTTTCTAATTGTTATGTACATTTTTCTTAATATAAATGATATCTAGAAAAAGACGTCTTTTCGCTTGTAAAATCTAACATATAAGCATCTCTCTTCAAATGAGCAAAAGGAATTGGAAGGTGAAAAATATAAGAGTGTAATATTTATATATTTATATTGTTAGTTTACGATCAGAATATTATCTATCTTTTATTTGAGTAACTTTTTTCTCATAATATAAATGCTATTTGTAATGAGAATAAAATATCTTCTGGTATACAAAGATAACTATCTTATTTGCCTAATAAAACTATGATATGTGTTATATTTAATAATTTTTTATAAAAATATTTCTAAAATTAAAAATAAATACACATATTATATTTTTACAAGTCGAGATAAATTATCTCATGATACAAATATATACATATTGTACAATATGCTATTATATTAAGGAGTCACTCTACTATCTTACCTATAAATCTATAATATGTTGAATCAATTTTTTTAATAGGTGAAAATAAGGCTTCTTAAGCTTAAAAAATTGGTTTAGCATTGTAGACTATGTAAAAGGTTTATTAAGTGTAATATTTAAACCATAGGGCAGTGCATGCTTGATTCCCCTTAAACAAGAACCTGAGTTTGAGTCATGTGGTAGAAAAAATGCTCGTTAAGAAAGTTAGCCGCACATACTTGTAAATGTCTCGGTTTGGACAAGATTACCTTCGATGCGAGGATACACTTGGTAAACAAAAAAAACTTGAATATTTAAATATGTTAGTTTATTTGAAGAGCTACACTTTTGAGAGTAGTTGTCTATGAACTAGTCATCCAAATCCTGTGACTGCTATTCAGGTGAGTTTCCACTTAATTTCTCATATTCCCAACTTCTTCAATTCACTTCTCTAAACATTTCCCAAACATTCCAATCTCATTGTAATCATAAGTGAATTCCTCTTCATTAGTAGAGTATAGAATAGAAACCAACACACACGTTTAAGATAGGAAGCTGCTTGCTTACTAAGTGTTTGATAAAATGGCTGTTCCAAATTTCACACCTTGATTGCTTATGTATTTCTCTAATCAGTGATTCATGTGATAAAAATGTTAATTTAATAAAATATACAAGAAACCAATTTTCAATGGGTACAGTACATCTTATTCAACTCCTTACCTTCACCGTCATATGTTACTTTTTGTAATTTTGTATTGGAGGGTATTTTGTTTTCAACTGGTTATGATATTGTGATTGTGTCATTTATTTATTTGTTTGATAGTCAATGATAGTTAATAAATCAATGGTAGATGATATAAAAAACTCTTACATTATCATTGTATAGATATTAAATCCATTTTGTTATCTATAATAGTAGCAATGTGACTATTAGTAACATGGACTAGAACATGATGTGATCATGTAAGTCATTATGATACTTATAATGTCTAATGATGAGTAGAGATATAGGTCAAAGTCATAATCCTTATAGTAGCAAAAAATCTTTAATAGATAGACTTATGGTGTGAGAGAATTTATATATCTAAAAATACATAATATGTACTCAAGATGATGAATATTATCATTATATATAGTCAAGATATTTTATATCAAATTATCGGGAAGAATATAAATAAAACTAAAATGGAAGTACCTTAATATATTCATAGAGAATATGGTGAATGAACATTATGATATCCTCATTATGTATTCATCAACTTCATGTTATTTGTCATTGTATTGTATGTGTTAATGCATATCATAATAGAGCATGTAGGTTATTTATTATTCCAATTGTATATCACCATTAGCCTTAGTTCCTCCTCTAATAGAGAGAAAAATGTTTTTGTGTCTTATGTTATTTATCTCATAAAATGGTCTACAATTGAGGAACATAACTCTTTATTTATAAAAGTGCATACCCTTATATGAAGAGTGATGTTATTGTATTAGTTTTTTATTTTTATATTTCTTATCAATGTCTATGAGTCGTCCGCATAGCCTATTAGCTCGTGGATAGGGCATGCCAATTTATTAGTTAAGACAATACATGCATGTCCATGTTTGCATAAAATATTGCGAACATTTGTGGGCCAAAGCGAAACGGGACGAAGAATTCATTTTGTCATCTCTAACTATAATTATGTATTTGAATTTTTGTATCTGAGTGTTCTTTCCAATGTCATTTTAATAATGTCTCATATTACTAGATCAATATCTCTATATTACATCGGTAACATTTGAAACCAACAAATGGTTAGTTATATATAAAACTAGCTATACATATATGTCTTGTTAATGGTTTCTTTTGTTGTCAATTTAATTTTTTTCATCCAATGACAATTTTTTATCCTTAAAAAATTGCAGGAAGTGAATATATGATGGAAACTGAATCCCGTAGACCCACGCTGCATTAAATCATCACCACCGCAACAGCCACCGCGTCTGAACCATCCTCCGGGAAGTGGCAGGAGACCAAACAACTTCAATCTTAGCTGACTTCAGGTGAGGTTCACCTCCTCCTTTTCATTGCTCAAAAATCCCATATTCTCTCTCTCACGCTTTTTATCAAACACTAATAGTGCCAAAACAAATTCTGAAAAGCTATGTGTTTTCTATATGCACAATTCTTTGCAGTTTTTATTTACTTTCATCAATGAAAATTGCCGATGATTAGAAGATATATAAAGGAAAGGGAGGATAATAAGAGCAATGAGCATAGGCAAACTTGGTGGATCTATACAAGGTGACCAAGTCCTTTTCACTTGTAAATAGGCTTTTATTCTATTTCTCAGCTCTTTATATTTATGTATGTGTGTGTTTTTCATGTCCAGTGTTTTCATGTATGAAATTCTTTTATTGTCTTCTTTAGTCTGTAATTGTATTAGTTATTGATAATCTATTATCCTAAACTACCCATGTTCTCACCTTTTGTTTTCTTGTATTTATCACTCTGATTAGATCTATTGCAAATATATTTTCTAATCTCCATTTGTTTAACTCTTTAGTCTTCTTACTTGAGTTACTTCCTCTATCATTAATCTTCAAAAAGTGTAAAATGTTATTTATTATTGTCCACTGAATTAATGTTATTAATTCCTCATCCTTGGTGTAAATTATATATTTTTTCCATATCAATAGATGAGTTTGTTATCCAACTTGTCCATTTACAGGACCAATCTTTCAGTCATTAAGTATACCTGCCATTTCAGAGCTGTTGAGTAAACGGCACTGGTCAGACCTCAAAACCCACCTTAGAACGGTTAAACCTGCAGTACTTCTTGACCAATTGCTCAATGCCGGAGTTGATTCAGAGCTTGTTTTTAGGTTCTTTCGGTGGTCACAGAAAGAGCTCAGACTTTCGTATGATCTCGAAACAACTGGCAAAGTTTTACATTTTCTAACCAATTCAAAAAGTTACTCCAAGGTCAGGTCTCTTTTGCATAGCTTTGTGAAGAATGAAAAACATACAGCTTCTTCTGTTTTTCACTCCTTTTTGTCCTGTGGTGGTCGACCTTCTGCAAGTGTTATAATTGTTGATATGCTGGTTCTAGAATATGTGAGAAATTTAGAAGTTCATTCAGCTTTAGAAGCATTTAAGCGAGCTCAGGATTCTGGGTTTAAGTTATCATTGAATTCATGCAATCCTTTGTTGAGTGCTTTGGTGAAGGAAAATGAAATCGGGAATATGGAGTATGTGTACAAGGAGATGATAAAGAGAAGGATTCAGCCTAATTTGATCACATTCAATACTTTCATTAATGGTCTTTGTAAAGCTGGTAAATTGAATAAGGCAAAGGATGTTATTGAAGACATGAAGGTGTGGGGATTTTCGCCAAATGTAGTTACTTATAATACTCTTGTTGATGGGTATTGCAAAAAGGGCAATGCTGGAAAAATGTACAAAGCTGATGCTATTATGAAGGAAATGCTTGCTAATAAAATTTGTCCAAATGAGATTACCTTTAACACTCTTATTGATGGGTTCTGTAAGGATGAGAATGTGTTGGCTGCAAAGAAGGCCTTTGAAGAGATGCAGAGGCAGGGACTAAAACCTAATTTAGTTTCCTATAACTCACTGATAAATGGCCTATGTAATAATGGGAAGCTAGATGAGGCTATAGCTTTGTGGGATAAGATGGCAAGCTCAGGTTTGAAGCCAAATATTGTTACTTATAATGCTCTTATTAATGGGTTTTGTAAGAATAAGATGATGAAGGAAGCAACAAAACTTATTGATGATATAACTACTCAAGGGTTGGTTCCCACTGCAATAACATTCAATACACTGATTGATGCATACTGCAAGGAGGGGATGATGGAGGAAGGTTTTGCACTAAGTAGTTCAATGCTAGATGAAGGGGTTCTTCCAAATATTTCAACCTATAATTGCTTAATTGCAGGCTTGTGCAGAAAGCAGAACATAATAGCTGCCAAAGCGCTTCTCAATGATCTGGGTAGCAAGGGATTAAAAGCTGATACTGTAACATACAACATCTTAATAGACGGACAATGCAAAAATGGCGAATCAAGAATGGCAGAAGGTCTACTAAATGAAATGCGAAACGTCAGTCTGAAACCTAATCATGTAACATATAACACTTTGATGGATGGCTATTGCATGGAGGGAAATCTCAAGGCGGCATTGAATGTTAGGAGGCGGATGGAGAAAGAAGGGAAGCGAGGTAATGTCGTTACATATAATGTGTTGATCAAAGGATTTTGTAGAAGAGGCAAGCTGGAAGATGCAAACAGGCTTCTTAATGAGATGTTGGAAAAGGGTTTAATCCCAAATAGGACTACCTATGATATAGTAAGATTGGAAATGTTGGATAAAGGTTTTATTCTAGACATAGATGGGCACTTATATAATATCTCTGGCATGTCTTAACATTAACTTTAGATGCTAGTATCTGTGTACTATTTGCTGTTATGAATGGAGCTTTGCAACACTACCAGTATTAGTATTACCAGTATTGTGGCCACATTCATTGTAATTACTATTCCCAAGTTTTAATTGTTTGCAGTTCCAGTATTGTGAAGCCCAGTGGAAGTTCAATTCCATGCTATCAATGCACAAAAAAATAAATCAGTACACATCTGTTATCCACAATTTGTGTCACTCCATATACTATGGACTTGTGATTGGTCAGAAAGAATATATTTAAGTTAAAATTTGAGTATTAAGTATTTTTCTGACCAAATACAAGCTTATGGTACATGAGTGATCCAAACTGGGACAACAAATGTATTCCCTATATGTATTTTGTTTTTATCAATGAAAAACAAGGTTACACATCTGTTATCCCATAAGTTGTACCATCAACTGTGATTGGTCAGGAAAATAATTAATTATTAATTTTTAACGTAAATATATTAGTGTGGTACATACAGTGACACAATTTATGAGACAATAAAAGAGCGTCCGGAAAAACAAGCGATGTATGTAGTGCTACAAACTTTAGTAGTGCAGATGTGACTCCATTAGTTTGAAGAGTTTGAAAAATAATAATATTTATTAAAAATATTAAATCAATGCTTTATAATTTATATATTAATGAAATTGCGGATTTTGTTTTTTGAGGTAGAGCAATTTTAGGAATGTCAATTCCAGAAAATATATATTATCATTCTATTTTGTTTTTAATTGTAAAATTCAAGTAAATATGTTTTAAACTTTTCACTTTATCAGATAAATTCATAAAAAGTTGGATTTATCTTTTAACTTTTCCATAAAGATTATCTTTTATTTTATATTTTTTTCATACTAAAAAACTCATCAATATACAAGTTCTTTTTTTAAATTGTGAATATGTAGTTGGGAATTCTATTGATGTTGACTTGAAAAAAATTATCCTTTGGTTGTTGATAGAGCACGGTTTAGTTAGAATGTAGAAATTTTTGAGTAATTCTTTATATGATAAAGTATTCAATTAGTAAATACTAAAAATCAAATGAAATTGAGAATCAAATCTGTTAACAAATTCAAATAAAATATTCTCTTAAAAAACTAATAAGAAATTTACGTTAATATTTATCTGCTAGTATGATAGTATTTTAATTTGAGATTCAGTTAGGATAATATATATTTCTTCATTAGAATGATAACATTTTGATATAAAATTAACCTACTCTAATATCTTATCATATCTTCCACCAACAACTAATTAAATAATGCTAACACCTTAAACTAATCTCTATTTAAAGAAAATGAAACAGAACCTGTAAAATTTAATAGAAGTTGAAATCTGATAAAGAAGAAACAATGGGTGGATATGATGAACAATATCCAACGCCATCAACGATTAGGGCTTATCCGGAGGCACACTCTCTTCCCATTGAGGAATTCAACAGAATCGCATTACAACAATTTCTTTCAATTAAGAGAATTTTTTATCAAAGTGATGAACTCACTGCAATTAATGAGATCAACATTTTGGCAGAGGGAAAGGGTTCCACATGATTGGCCTCTTCGTTTTAATGCAGAATCACTCATCTATCATATTTCTCATTATGTTTTTTTGGTAGTTTTGTTTCTTTGTAATTTATTCTCCACTTTTTATGGATCTTTTTTTATTTTATTGTTATTATTATCTGCCTTTATGGCTCTGTATTAAAATAAAAATAATAAGATATTTGAATTTGGCTGGCTTGTTTTTTTGAAAATAGAGTATATCATTATTAAACATAGTAAAGATTTATATGTAGTTAGTATATCATTATTTATTTACATTATTTTTATTTAAAAGTTTATAATAAATAAAAATGAATGATTGTATATATATTTTTCTCTGAAAATAAAAAAAATGTATGCATATTGACCAACTGATATACCTGACCAACTGATATACCTGCTCCTCCATTTTAATTGAGATATATACAAATTGAACAAAATCTCCCTATCATCATACCTCACAGATTTATATGAATGCTTTAATTTCTTGAGTAGAAGCAGAGAACCCAACATACATAACCCCCTTCAACTGTTGTTCAAATCAACTTTATGACTAAGCACTGCCTCAAAAGGTTTCTAAATATTACCAAATAATCTGCACCAGAAACCACCAACTCCAAGCCTTGATCACTGTAAAAAAATGACTAATGTGGCTCATAATCACGCTAACACATAAAATGTAGGAAAACATACCATTGAAGTGCACATGATTGATACAGTACTATTGTCACTGAAGTACAAATAAATTTTATGTGATATGAATAAATAACAAGTTAAGATTATCATAATGTATGTCACTATTTTGTAAAACTCCTTAATGACACACAAAGCTACTTCCTCTTCATATCAATAATAGCAAAATCGGCATGAATTATGAATTTATCAACTCTTTCCAACATATAGAAGGGTCAAATGAACATGGAACAACAAATAAGCTTAATTATGAGTATTTTGAAATGGAAAGTTATTGAAGTATCTTGCTGTAATGTATTGTTTAAAGCAGAATAAAATAAGTGTTATTCAGATTATTCTTATTAGAGCCATATTTGTTATGGTTGTATTGAAGGATGAATGCTTCACCAAAATGCCTCCTGAAAGTTGATATCATCAAGGCATTGAAAATATTATTTTAGAATTTGAATTCAATCTAAACAAACTTAAAAAAAAGATAAAGATAAAATTAAGAAGTAAATTACAAATATAGAAATTATGATATGAATTAGATATACAAATAATATTGTATCTATCTCTCAGTAATGGCCATGAAAAATCATCTATCCATAATCTATTAATCTTATACTTATTTGAAAGGAATAAATAATATTTAAGATAAATTAGTTAAAAGTTGAAGACATGTTGTTGACCTATTTTTTTTTTGAAGTTAACATTGTGACTATAGAAATAATTTTAAACTATGAAAATTGTGAAAAATAAACTATATAACTAAATATAAGATGTATTGGTGAATGATTGCCTATGAACTTATATTTAGCGGGAAATATTCAATAACATTTAAAAAAATTATCATTCAATGTTTAAAGCAGAATAAAATAAGTGTTATTCAAATTATTCTTATTAGAGTCATATTTGTTATGGTTGTATTGAAGAAGGAATGCTTCACCAAGAAGCCTCCTGAAAATTTATATCATGAAGGCATTGAGAATATTATTCTAGAATTTGAGTTCAATCTAAACCAACTTAAAAAAAAAGATAAAGATAAAATTAATAAGTAAATCACAAATTATAGAAATTATGATATGAAATTAGATATACAAATAATATTGTATCTATCTCTCAGTAATTGCCATGAAAAATTATTTATCCATAATCTATTTATCTTATAGTTCAAATTATCTATCTATAATCTATTAATCTTATACTTATCATATTTATTATCTATGTAAACCTCACTCATCCTTTCCTATAAATTGAACCCTTTGGTGCATTATTGCTTCATTGCCAAACACTTTCAACTAAGAGAAAAATGTCTCAATCTCAGCAACAACGGTATCTGATTGATGCCATATGGTTGAGCAGGTTTGGTGCATCATTCACCGAACATGCCAATGATATGCAACAATTGGAAAGGAAACGTGATGATTACTTTAGTGAACTACTAAAATATAATAGCAAATATGGTAGTTTTATTAACTCATATGAGTCGATTGCGGCGCCACTGCCGCCACCAGCATTGCCGCCACCACTGCAGCCACCACCATTGCCACAGCCACCACCATTGCCACAGCCACCACCATTGCCGTTGCCACCACCACCACCTTGTCCGGTTCAAAGCCATAAAAGGACTTTATGGTCGAAGGAGGAGCACAATTTGTTTATTCATGGACTACGCCAATACGGAAGAGGAAAATGGAAGAGCATATCAACAAATGTGCTTCCATCAAAGACACCATCACAAATAGCAAGCCATGCGCAGAAATATTTCCTTCGTCAAACAGCTTCAGAAAAGAAAAGAAAGAGTATTCATGACGACAACAACAACAACATGAACAACAATGTGATGATGATGGAACCTAATCATAATCACAATCATCATGCTATAGTACCAATAGAGCCACAAGAATTGTCACATGCAGCAACAATGAATAACCTTGCTTATACACATGCAACAACAACAACAAATGCAGAAGCTTTGAATAGTTTGGTGGCTGAACAAATAGACGATGCACATGCAGCAACAACAAGTGCAAATCGAGTGAATAGTTTGGGTCAAGAAATAGAAATAAATGATGATATTGATTGGAATAGTATTGATTGGAATGTTGAGCAAGAATTCCAATTCCAAGAGAATTGGGACATGATAGAGGAAGAAGATCACAATCAATTCATGAACTTCAATGCATGATTATATTATATGAATTATAGGTTTCAAATATACAATGCTTTCAGATTCTCCAACTCTACTTTCAACCCATTGTCTCAACAAAACTACTCTATGAAACGATTCTAAGTGTTCTTTTTTGTTATGTTATAATTAGCATTTTTTTTTAGTTTTTTAACTTGTTTTGCAGATTTTCAATGTAATCACTTTTAATTTCTTTTTTTTATTTCAAGATAATGATTATTCTAATGTTTAGATTTTAAATAATTCATCGATATAATTTTTAAAGATACTATAATATTTGAATGATGTGTAGATTGATAATATTTGAGTTAAATGTATCTAATTTGAAAGGAAAATATGTTTTTAGCAAAAAAAATAGAAATTACAAATAATATCAGGAAAATAGAACAAATAATAGAATTAATTTAATAATAAGGGTTATATTATGTGCTAATTTGATGGTGTGGAAGTGTTTTATTGGTTGGATGTATTAGATACGTGATAATACAAGTAATTATGGTTAATCAAATACTTAAGTAGTTTGTATTATATCTTATAACTTGTATTATAAATTTTGAATTCAAAACCATCTCGTACATTTCGAATTAGCACATATATATACATTTGGATGAATGACTAGGAAAATTTATTAGTCTATAAATTACAAATTGTCATACTCTACTTGCAATTGCTTTTCATATTTATTATTTTATTTGTGTGATTCAGGATTTCAACATTTCATTTCACAATCTAACAATTATCGTCGAGTATAGGACCTGAATTTGGATAAAAAAATTCGTGAAACGGGTTAGGAATAAAAAAAATTAAAATCTAATCTAACTGAATTATCAGATAACATTCAGAAATCCAACACGATGCGAGTATGTGGATATAGATATTTATTAGAATGGACAATTACATATAATGAAAGAATTATTTAAATATGTTGGTTTATTTAAAGAGGTACATGACCCGTTTTCAGTGTAGTTGTCTATGTACTAGTCTTCCAAATCCTGTGACGGCTATTCAGGTGAGTTTCCACCTAATTTCTCATATTCCCAAACATTCCAATCTCATTCTAATCATAAGTGAAATCTTCAAACCCTAACACATACCTGCAACATAGGAACCTGCTTGCTTACTAAGTGTTTGATAAAATGTCTGTTCCAATTTTCATACCTTCGTTGCATATGTTTTTCTCTAATCAGTTAGTCATGTCATAAAAATGTTAATTTGATAGCATATACGAGAAACCAATTTTCAATGGGTATAAGTAGACCGTATTCAACCCCTCACCTTCACCATCATATGTTAGTTTTTGTAATTTTGTATTGGAGGGTATTTTGTTTTCAATTGGTTATGATATTGTGATTGTGTCATTTATTTATTTGATAAAGGGTTTTTCACGCAAAAGAGTATGCCATTGTATGAGTCATCAAGTCACTCTTATCCTATGTTTCCAGAGTATCATCCATACTTTTTTAATGAGGTTAATGCTAGTTGGAAATTAGTTGTTTGAACTTTGAATTAATGGGTTTGGAATTCTAGTATACATCGCATCCATGAATTTTAATTTTAGAATATTATTGTTGTGCTAGATTTATATAGCTTATATGTCTAAATTGTTCTAATGTTGCAGCTGCAGTGTTAAAGAAAAGACGAAACATATGATCCTACAGAGAAGTTGTGTTCAGGAATTTGTTAGATTTCTTTCCTGGATCCTGTAGTGAAGGTTACAAGTAACTTGTAATTTCCAAAGCCTGGTCTAATGCTACTTGAAGCTTCAAACCCTTAAGGTTCAGTGTAAAGAACTCATAGAAATGTTTGCCGTTCGAAATCTCGCCCCTTCAAAGTTTAAGCCACTCCGTTATTTATCACTTCTTTCTGAGTGCAGAAACCATACCCAATCAAATTTATTGCCAATCTCAATACCATACTCAAAACCCCACCCCCAAAGCTTTCCAAAATTCTCACTGCAACCCTCAATTAATTTGTTTAGGACTTTCTCTTCACAGCCTGGAGGTTCACTTCTGAAACAAAAGTTGCCCCTTTCCCGTGAAGGTAATTATGATGAAGGCACCTCCTTGTCTCTTGCTGTCTGTCCTGGTTGTGGGGTTTATATGCAGGACTCCAGCCCTAAGCATCCTGGTTATTTTATCAAACCATCTGAAAAGGACCCGAATTATAGACTGCATGCCCATCTTGAACATGGAGCGCAAGAGCCCGAGTTCTCCAATTCTGTTAAAATGGGACTTGTTATTGAACCAGAAAAGCTCAACACTGGTGATTTGAATTTGACCAGGAAACCAGAGAAGCCAGTTGTATGTGCACGTTGCCATTCGTTGAGGCACTATGGGCAGGTGAAGGATCCGACAGTGGAAAACTTGCTGCCAGATTTTGACTTTGATCATACGGTAGGAAGGAAGTTGGCATCAACAAGCGGGACACGCTCAGTGGTGCTTATGGTTGTGGATGCATCGGATTTTGATGGGTCTTTTCCAAGGAAGGTTGCAATGTTGGTATCTAAGACAATCGAGGATAATTATGCTGCGTGGAAGCAGGGCAAGTCAGGGAATGTGCCTAGAGTGGTACTTGTGGTGACAAAGATTGACTTAATTCCTAGCTCAGTGTCACCTACAAGATTTGAGCATTGGATTAGGCAAAGAGCAAGAGAGGATGGAATTAATAAGATTACTAGTTTGCACATGGTGAGTTCGCTGAGAGATTGGGGACTGAAGAATCTTGTTGATGATATAGTTGAATTGGCTGGGCCTAGAGGGAATGTGTGGGCAGTTGGGGCACAAAATGCAGGAAAGAGTACATTAATAAATTCGTTAGGAAAGTATGTTGGAGGAAAGATTTCACATCTGACAGAAGCACCTGTGCCAGGGACCACACTAGGCATTGTTAGAGTAGAGGGTGTTCTTCCAAGTCAGGCAAAACTATTTGATACACCTGGCCTTCTTCATCCTCACCAGATCACAACTAGGTTGGCGAGAGAAGAGCAAAAGCTTGTTCACATAAGCAAGGAGTTGAAACCTCGGACATACAGAATTAAGGTTAGTGAACCGAAAGGCTATTTGTTATATTGTGTTTAATTTAATGTTAATATATTGACGTTTGTTTGCACTACAATGTTCATTTTTATCTATTGTCTCATAAAACCTGATTTACTTTATTCTTTTACCAATTAATTGTGGTAGGCTGGTCAATCTATTCGCATTGCTGGTCTAATGAGATTGGATATAGAAGAAATGTCCTCGGATACTATTTATGTCACAGTGTGGGCATCTCCTTATCTTCCACTGCATATGGGTAAAGTAGAAAATGCTTCTAAAATGTTTGAAGACCATTTTGGCCGCCAGTTGCAGGTATTCACTTTGCTCTTGTTTTTTCACTCTTGTTAATTCATTTCTTATTCAACAACTCCTTCCCCATGAAGCTTATAAGCTGATTGTAAAACCATCTTAATTTGCTTCCTTCTTCTAAAACATTGCTCTAAGTGGGTTAGAGACTAGAGACCTACAAAAGAATAAGCTTTCTTTTAATCATCACAAAAATTGCACTATTACGTATTTTGAGTTTGACCTTAAAATGACTAGTAGTGCTCATTGAAAATTTGCTTGAATTGCTTTCAAAAAAGTTCTTATAAAACAGTAATCGGGTTTAAGTGTGCAATTGCCATGTTACAAGTTGCTCTTTTCAAATTGTTTTATATCTAGGTAAAGTAAATGCAGATCTTTGTTACAAGTTGCCCTTTTGATTCATCAGCTTGATTTAGCATTACAGTTTCCTCTTGTATAAAATATAATTTTGAATTGTTCTTTGTCCTCCAGCCACCAATCGGGGAGAAACGAGTTCAAGAACTTGGGAAATGGGTGAGAAGGGAATTCCATGTTAGTGGGAACAGTTGGGAGTCAAGTTCTGTAGACATTGCCGCTGCTGGCCTTGGGTGGTTTGCTGTTGGACTTAAAGGAGAGGCACAGTTAGGTGTTTGGACTTATGAAGGAGTTGACGTCGTTATTCGAAATTCTTTGATACCCTATAGATCAAACACTTTTGAAGTTGCTGGATTTACAGTATCCAAGATTGTCTCTCAGTCTGATAAATCTTTGAATAAGTCACCTCTAAGAAATGACAAAAAGGCAAAGACATCAAAAGCACCACCAAGTTTTGTTGAATTGTCACCATTAACTTCTGATGGAGGCATCTCATAATGGTGTCAGTTTTGAAGGAAGAGGAAGAAATTTAATTGCCATTTAGTTTCTAAATGGATAATTTCAAACTGATCAATATTTCAAGTGCAAGCAAGGAGGGTTATGTGTAATGGTGAGGATCAAGCGTGGCATCAGAGAATTTTGCAGTAATCTTTTTATCCAAAATCCATCTAGATATATCGTGTTCCTTGTTAGTTTCCTTAATTCAATTGAAGAGTTTTATGTCACTTTTTGTGGGTACTATTATGCTGCTTCTTAACTTTATTGTTGCAGACTAGAACCGTCCCTTATTGTTAGGGTCCTTGCTAAGTTGCTAGTTACTTGAACTAACTCAATGAAATGAGTCTAAAATCAAATGGGTCTTTGACAGAGAATTTAAGTTTTAATCTTTCTAAATTTTCTTTTGGGATATTGTAGATAATAAGCAAATAAATATAGAATGGTAAAAGTAATAATATTATTATTATTATTTATAGGTTGTCTTGATGGTCTAAGAACATTTAGAACCAATGATATAAAGCACATCTATACAATTAAATTTAAATAAGGTAAGTTTCAATTAATTATTGTATGATATTGATAGGAGATAAATAAAATATTTTACTTAAACACGACTATTTACAATTTTTAATGTTGTGAAACGCAATATGTTATTTTATTAGGCTAGTAACTATTAAGTGATTAAATATAAACATTTAATATAACCACAAGTTAGTTGATCAACACATTTATAGTACTTTACTCTTAATCTTGTTGCAACTAAACAATTGTATATTTGTATTACCATTAGTCAAAGTCTAATATTCATGTGCATGAAGTTATCATGCTAATATGTAATTTAATTTTAAAGCTGATGCAACGTGATGTGATTCTGGAAATATAATAAAGTCATGGAATTATTAAAAATCACTAATAAAAAAATTGATTGGGGACATTACCCCTACATACATAGAAATTGTTATTACCTTTGACTAATTTATAGGCTACATTTCATTAGAATACCTTAACTGAACCTACACTCATATGAGCTCATAATATTCTTCTAATTTTGGAACACTCCCTCATATGAAAAAACACTGCTTGTGCTGAAAATTATATCAAATGAGGATACCCAATAATTCAGTTAAACTACTTTGCTAAGAAGCATTGATGATTAGTTAAAAAAACTGCTTCAAATTCAGCTACCAAATCCAAATGGTGATTTTGTCCTACTACCACCTTCTCCATACATGTCATTCCACTTCCTCAACTCATTCATGCTTGTTGCATCATATGCAACTGAGGGCCCCACCTACACATTTTAACAAAGAGTTAAACAACCTAAATAGAAGTTCCTTAACTCAAACTCTCATGTTGAAATGGTTTTAGATAGTTTTATATAAACACTGAAAAGAACTTTACTTTACATAAGAACATCACAGTTCAAGATGAACAAATAAAATATTATTTACCTTGCCTTTTGACTCAACAAAATCATCTAAATTAAGAGGCCTTAATACTGAAGGCATGGCATTATCTCCTCCCTGTGCAAACAAAAAAAATAATACCATGTGAGCCAATCAAATTATTGACACAAAAACCGATGAATGCTTAAGCCGAAGCATGGATCATTAACTGCTAAGTAAATTAGTTAAGGGAATAGTTAGAACTTTCTTCTGTAATTATATGATAGTTTTCCACAGACATGGTACAGTAAGTTACCAAATTTCACCTACAAGCAAGTCTCACATATAAATCAATGCATATTCATCATTCAAAAAGACTAATTTAGTAATCCCTGTACCTTTTTCTCTTCCTCTATGAGCTCTTGAACAGGCCTATATGCAGAAGCAATACAAAGGTTCTGCCAATATAAGCATGCATCAGCATCATATACATGACATTATGTTTATAAATAGAATATTTCACACTTCAGCTAAAGGCAAGCAAAGGAAACATTGCTGTCTCTATTCAGTTGCAGTTAACAATATTTACCTTCAAATCACTGCCAGAATATCCTTCAGTCAACTTAGCAAGTTTGTCATACTCAAAATTGGGAACCAAATTTTCTTGAGCAAGGACTATTCTTAAAATCTTCATTCGATTTTCAGCATCTGGTAAATCAACATATATCCTAAACAAACACAATGACAACACAGCTTAATTAACCAAACTGCTTTATTTTCCAGAATTTAACACAAACCTTCATACTAAAAACCAATTGGCTTTGATACCATTGGCAATAAGAAGAATAGCCTAACAGGTATTTAAACCACACCCACAACAATTAGGCAAGTGATGCAAGGCTTATGTACCAAGAATTAAATTTACCAATATACCCTTATTTACTCAACATTTTTTTTTATAATCAACAAACTATTAATGTATACAAATTAAAAGAGACCCAATAATGAAAAAGGATAATTTGGGGAAATATATTAACCATTGACAAAATTAATGCTTCTAACTAAGTTAACAATCATCCTAAGTTCTTCTGAAACTACGGAAAAGAGTCTTATATAGGACTGCAGGTAGAACACCCATAACCTAGAAATGTGATAGTTACAAACAAGACAATGGCTAAAACCCGTCAACCAAAAGTTCTAGCATTTAGGAGGCATCCTACTACTTACCTTCTTGGTAAACGACGAATAACAGCATCATCAAGGTCGAATGGTCTGTTTGTTGCACCAAGAATGAGGATTCTTTGGTTTTCTTTTGACCTCAATCCATCCCAAGCTGCCATGAACTCATTCCTCATTCTTCTAGTGGCCTCATGTTCAAAGGCACCACCTCGAGCACCAAGCAAACTGTCAACCTATAACGGATATTCTAGTAAGAAATCTATTTACTACGGGCTTAATTACATTTTCGGGTACAATAAAGAAAGGGGGTTGGCATCACATATTAGACTTTTCTTGGTTGAATTTTGTGGGTGCACTCCTGGAAATTAGAAACTAATATTTGAGATTGATTAAACTGTACCATAAAATAAAACATTACTTTTCTAATATACCATGCAGGCGATGAGAAAAGATATGCAAAAAGAAACTCACTTCATCAACAAATATAATGACAGGAGCAAGCTTGCTGGCAAAGGAGAAAAGGGCTTTAGTTAGTTTTTCCGCATCTCCAAACCACTGTAACAGCAAAGAAGCAAATATATAACATAAAAGAAATAAGATATCCCACATAAATGAAGAAACTAAATATACACACATATAGAGAGAAAAAGAGAGAAGGAAATTGTAGGCACTCCCGCACTTATACTTTTACCGAATTTTACTCATCTATCCTCCACAACCTAGATGGGAGTATCCTAATTTACCTAAGTCAAATCTTCAAGTTTCTAGCCCACTCGCCTGATCATTAGATGTTCCTTCTTGACAAGTCTGTCTGGAAGTCCAAACCTACCTCTAAGGTCAAACATTTTTGTTTTGATATACATGTAGGAATAATGAAATGTTCAGGTCTACTCCAGAAACAGAAGCTCGCATAGTTAGGTATTGTAAAGACAGGTAATATCTTATGCAATAGCTTCTGACGTTCATGGTAAAAAATTTGTATCTTTACACCATGACTTGCACATTAGAAAGCTTTTCGCAGGAAAAAGGTAAGGCGTGATTTTTAAGGAAGTTGCTATCTATGAAGTTCTCTTGTAGCATTTTTAAGGATATTATGTGCCATGTTAAAACAAAGAATCAAGACGCATACACTTAAACAGAGATCTGTCTTCCACTTTATTTACCTACATCAATAACACCTGCCACACCAGTATCTGGTAGAAAAGGACGAATCTTAAGAAAGAAAAGCAATAACTATCAGATCTGCTAAAACCTAATCCTTTTATTGACCATCCATCAATTGTTTTTCATGTTTTTGTTGCAAGAATAAAAATCACCTTTGAAGTAAGAGTTGAACCAGTTATGCTGATAAAATTTGCACCAGCTTCTGTTGCAAGTGCCTTGGCCAATAGAGTTTTCCCAGTTCCAGGAGGACCGAAGAGTAATATTCCTTTGCAGGGCTGAAAATGTTTTATTAATTACGTACAATAATCAAACAGAACAAAACTGATTTGGATTCACGGAGAATGCATAAAAAGACAAGATTCATTACCCGCAACAAGTTTCCGCGGGAGAAAAGATTTGGCCTTCTCATTGGAAGAATAACAAGTTCATTAAGTGCCTTCTTCACATCTTCAAGAGCACCTATGTCATCAAACTTCACCCCAATTTCATCAGAGGGTACTACGGCTGATAGGAAATTGCGCTCAAACTCATCCTTTGCAAGGCTCTGATAAACAGAAATCATTGTAAGGTTAAAATCCCTTCACTTCAATATCAATTGTAGTACTAGTAGGAGTAAAAACAAACCACATGCCTTGAAGTTCTCAAAAGGCTTCTGTGATATAGTTTCCTGATCCTTCATCCTTGAGATTGCAATTTCAAGACTTCACACAGGAAAAGAACAACAAATGAGCTTTGAAATTCTACCAAATAACAAGCAGAATGATGAGAAATAAATTTAAACCTTTCACGAGGGAGGCACAATCGTTCTCCTTTAACAGAGGGAAGCAGACATGATGACAAGTAATGATTTTTTGCCCACCCTACAACCTTTTCAGCTTCTGAAAACAAAATAAATGACGTAAAAAACATTGACAAGTGTGAAAATAAAGTTAAGGGTTTTAGAATCTGGCAGCAGTTACATACTTTGCTTTGTCAAAATGACATCATCAGTATTTACGTGCAATAGGTCTGTGCATGATAGCTGATGCTTTTCAAGAACCTGCAACATGAGAATTCAGTTATTTCACTAACTATCAGCAATTTAGAAATAAATCCAATGCTTCAGAAATCAGAGAATTACCTTCCGTAGTTCATTAAAATTGCTACGTGAAATGACAAATTTCCTATCATCATCAAGTTGTTTCTTAAATGTTGCTAGCAGATTATCATCCTGTAATACATTATTTCAGATGAAAACATGATGTAAATGAAGAAAACAATAACTATGCAGAACAGAAAGACAAAGCAAATGAAAGCACAGATTTATTTCTAGCAACCACAATATCATGAGCAAATTGACAGCTACGGTTGGACAAATCAAGGAGAATTATAAGATTTCTATTGTCAGCATTTGAGCAAGATTAGTTACTCATTCCTTGGAAGAAATCCACCCGCAAAAAAAACTAGGAGAAATGGTAATCAATATGAACATCGGAAATTTACCTTGCCATTGTATAGTAGAAATATCTCAGAACAAGACAGCACAAAATAATATAGAACAAAATGTATGTCTCTACATATGTAAACCCATCTATAAATGAATAGAATATCCTCACTAAGAAAATTTTCAAAATTTAATGTTATTTTTCCTCCAGTATGGTACATACACTGAACCGAGATGTTTGAATATCTCAGACTGTGGTGTTTGACATGAGTCAAAACAATAGAATTTTACGTGCTTCTTGTAGAATAGACAAACCAACTACTTTTGGTGATTCATCATGGCACTAACTATACATAAAACAATTACCTTAGGTGGATGTACACACAAAATATTAGAGAAAAGCTTGTGAATTCCATCATCTTCCGAGCTCTTTGTCCCTTTAAATCCGTCAGTCAACCGTTTCAGAGACAAAGGCTGTAAACAATTACGAAATCAAATTCAATTATAGGACCATACAGAATCATTTAATGATTATCATAATGCCCAAGTGCACCAATACCCTGCACTGTTAGCTTTTTTCTAAAAGAAGAATATATATATATACACACACATCAGAGAGAAGAGAATAGAACAAAAGTATGAGGATAAGAAATCCTCATAAAATAAATAAAAAACTAAGCCGGAAATACAAAGAGAGCGCCAAAAGAACTAATACTGTTAGCATTTTATTGACCACTGGTTTCTGCATCCCAATTTAGTTAAGATGTTGATAAAGCTGACGATAGGGCAGATTACAAGTGCGCTTAGACACATAGAATTTGCAATAATAATTTTAACAACAATCAAGCCTGAGTCCCACAATGTGGAGTCGGCTACATGGATTGAATGGTGCCATAATTTTCTATAATAATTTTAACAATAAGAAGAAGAAAAATACCAGTAGTTTTCACTATGTTAGCATACAGCCACATAAAATATCATCATGTAGCTAACAAAATAACTCATAATAATATATTACGAGAAGCATGATTTCAAAACGAATATACATTTGGGGGAAGGACTAAGGATAAGGTTGATAGACAATATATTAATTTAAACAATTCAAGGACTGAGAAAGAATGGATAGTGATTTGATGGCCGCATAATTTGAACCCCGTGACAAATTAAAAATATAATATTTTAGGGAATGCATAAATTTGTAGAAGGATAGCAACAATTACCAGCTTAGCAACACGGCCTAAGTTCGGAAGTATCATTGTCTGTCACAACATAAATCATTGTAAGACATATTCTATTAGGAATGCATTTCAGTCACATATATTTAAAACATATTCTGTGTGATAAAAAAATAAAGCTTACAAATTGTTCTTTTTCCTTTGATCCTGACTGAACTTTGTTTTGCCCACAAATCAACACTACGGGACCAGATAACTTGTCAAACATCTCTTCGACCTTATGAAAAAACTCATTTTGTTTTGACTTAGGAACTGATTTATGCAGCCACTGTGAACAGTCTGGAAAATAGACAATAAGAGGTTGTCTGGATTTCAGAACCTGCAAAAACAAGTCAGGTTTACCATCATCGCAACAAGATTTAGGCTATCCTATTCTGAGATTTCAAAATATTCGAAGTACCAGATCACTATACCTCACATAATGCCTCCATTGCTATGTAGCAATCCTGTCCAAGTGCATCAAGATCATTCTCAACGTCCTTAACTGTGAAAAATTAAATAAAAAAAACTTAGTTTGATCATAATCACAAGAACTAAAATCCACATTCGTATTTTTTACCCAAAAGGGACGGGAAAAGTGACTCCAACTCATACTTATATAAGAATTTCTACACCTAATAGAGCCCTCGGCATTATAGTCTAAAAAACTCAATCCTGGGATATAAACTGCTACTTCAAGCCCTTATAATAATTTCATGACAACTTAATTATCAAATCCATAGACATTAGATTTTGTGAAAAATCAAGATAACCCTTATGACTTGGCAAGAAAATCCACTCATCCCCTTAACAATTAGGATGAAAAATATTACTTCCATTAAAAAGAAATTGGTGCATTTGGGAAAAATGTCAAACTGCAATTTACATTTAAGAAGTTAAACATAGATACATATATCATTACTATATGCTTCAGCTAACAGAGATTCTAGCTAGTTAAGTGGTTAAACTTAAAACAAACAAAAAACATCAACAATATCTTCTGACAATCAACTGAACATACAAAATAAGGGGGAGCAATAGGTTCAAGGAAATAGAAGATCAAACTTTTTAAGTATACTGAATTAGAAAAGGTTACCATTTATCCAATAAATCGCTGGCTTTCTATGCTCGTCATTAAGTTTCTCTACCTCACCCTCATTGGCACTTTCTTCATTAATGTCCAGGAGGACAGCAACTCGATCTTGATCTTCATTCACTTCATATACCTCTCCTCTCTGACCACTGGTTAAAGGCCTGAAAAATATCCACATCTCGTTAAAATTGAAAAGAGCAACACCAAGAATCTTGCATCTTGGAAACACATAATTCTCATCTGTAAGAAACTCGTTGTGTACACCGGTGTAATATATTTTAGAAGAAAACGTCAAAAGGAAAATAAAAAAATTAAGCATGTCGTGTAACACAAAAATGAGTGTCAAACATATTAATAGTGCACCTTAGTATTAGATAAAAATAAATGACTAGAAAAAGATAATACGGAAACACTGCACCATGGTCGCATTATCATTATCTCTATCCAATAGAAGTTCTTTTATTTGGAAGTATTAATAAATTGAGCAATAATTTTATCCATTTACAATCGTTTTGTTGTTCTCATAAACGCAAATTTGCTAACATTTTGTAGTTAGACGATAAAACCTTTACCAACAATTTATTAAATATATGACTATAATGGCCCAGACAGATCAAAAGGGAAGTTCGTGTACACTGTTTTCTTCAATAAATGAGGAGAAAATCTAACATATGAAGAATCTAATTTTCTGGAAGTTAATGGGTCGTGAATTGAAGTAAGCATCAGCTATCTTAGGAGGGGGAACAGAGCAATCATTTTATTACCTATCGTCAGCTGTAACAGATGGCCCAACGTACTTCACACGGTCGCCTATGAATTTCAACAAATCAGAAAGGAATATATATAAACACGAATTTTAATATATAGTTTAAAAATGAACCATTAAAAGTTTGCAACATCTCAAATTCATTTGATATCATAAATGCAACAAACAGAAATATCACCATCTTCCAACAGAAAATCAATTTAGAGCTAAAACATATGACTGTATAGAACTAACGTATATGCTGGAATGGGGAGAATTCACAACTTAGCTTTGCTTGAAAGGAGATAAAGTAGAAAGTCACATATAACAAGTTTGTATGTACGATAGAAGTTCCATCTAGCTGAATGTGTTACCTTTCCTTAGCCGGCATTCAGATTTATCAGAAGACTTGGCATCAATAGACTTAGATGATTCAGAACTCTCAGGTCTTACGGACTCAATCTGCCAAAAGATTTGGGAGTAGGAAGAGAGATATTGATCTGTCATTTTTTACTTCACTTTATAAGACTGTCCTCAATGAATTGGAAAAATAAACTTCAACCTTTACATTCTTAATTAACTATAATGCAAAATAACACAAAAAACTTGATCTTCAACAAAGATTATGATCTACATGTTTTCAATCTGCCCCAAAACACAATGTCATCAAAAAATAGAGATCCATGTTTCACCACTTCACAATGCTACATTGATTTCCTAGTATTCATTGGCCTAAATTGAACATGCATTTTTAAAGTACATAGCAAATAGTTATGAAATAACACTAGAATCAGAATACCACTTTTTAAACATTCATGATCTAATGTTGTATTTTATGCATGGAGTAGAAGCTTCCACAGTTACCACATACTTCTTTTTATCATAGCGAGAAGATAAAATAATAATAGAAAAACATCCCATGACTCTTAAAAACAGTTAAGTATTATACACCTTGTCAAATTCTTCAATGTTGTAAGGAACAAGTTTCTGAACAGCTGCTTCAACCTTCTTAAGAGCTGCTTCAGCATGTGCAAGTGCATCATCATTATCACTTACATCTGGCTTTACCTCGGTACTGCTAGCATCATTGTCATCCTCATTCTCGGACTCTATTGAATCTTCTTCTTCCGAGTCTTCATTATCGTCATCAGACTCGTAGTCTGATAAATCATCATCCATATCCTGCATAAAAATTTAATATCTGTTTACCTCCTTACTAAGAAACCACTTACTAACTTCAAACTTCTTCCGGAACTTACATAAGGAGCAATGGTGCTACTATCAAGCACCAACAAAGGAACTTGTAAATCTTGTGCAAGAGCTCTAACTACTCTTTCACGATAGAGCTCAGTGCCTGAAGATAAAGAAAGCCAAAATAAACATTCAGCCTGAAGACATAAATTAAAACAAAGCTTCTGGTGCATAGATGTTCGTGAAATAACATTCAAAATAAACATTACAAATTAAATGGAATAACAAGGGCAAATTTTGTGGAATTTATGACAGACCAGGAATGCTCTGAAGCAATATTCTTCCACTTGAAGATTTGAGGCGAGTGCCAAAAGACAAAGCAAACTTATTGTGTCTCAAATGGGAGGCAGCACATTCCACAAGAAGATCTTTTGTATATGCACTATGAACGGAAAAATCGAACATTAAAATCGACAATAAACTTTGGAAAAGAGAATATATCAGAACTATGAAATAAGAACAAAAAGAAATAATAAGTAATTACTTAATTTGATAAGGAAATGTGTCCCATGAAATGTTTATCTTCTCCCAAGGAACTATTCTTCTAAGAAACTCGTTTTTAAACTTATCCTTTCTTGTCAAAAATGGTGATTCTCTCTTTTTACTTTCTATGGAAAGCTTCTCATTGTTAAGCCATTCCTCTTGGTCTTGTTCTCCTATTTGTGCATGTGAGTGTGCATTGCAGCACTTGACATCTTTCCCCGACATCTCTTGTTGATTCTGTCCCTTACTGAGGTTAGATCCAACATTAACATGTACATGCTTATCCTCACTTGCATTTCTTCCATCGCTTTCAGAACTATATGCACGTACAAGTGCACTCCATAAACTAGGCCTTTTGTCCAGACCGGTACAACTATTTGTAGAAGAAGCACTTGCTACATGCCTCAATGAATTTGAACCTAGAAGATGCCTTCTAATGATACTACCATGTGATGAGCATTCTTTCACAGGGCTCTTGGGCGACAAAGATCGAAAGCATGCAGCACTAGAGAATCTTGGCAAGAAAAAGTATTTTGTTGGCTGCAATACTAAAGCCCATCTCCGATCTCTGCCCTGTATTCTCCTAAAGTACATCGAATTTATTGTCTCCCTTCAACTCCTACTGAGCTACAGCAGAGCTTCCTTCAAAATTAGATAATTGTAGTTATAAAATCCATAAGTTCATTATTTAATAATTATAATGATCAAAGTGCAATTAAAAGTATGGGTAACCAACTCACACAATGATTCAAGTAGATTTCTGTTTTACCCAAGAAACGAAATGTTGAATTCTTGGAAATAAAGCACGAACCAAAAGTTACTAATCTTCAGTTGATTGTATTGCATAACTGATTCAATGATATGTGATAAGCAATGCTACTGAAAAATGCTTTGACTCGCATAAAATTAGTTCATAAGAAGATTCTGACTCACATGCAAGTCAAGGTAGTGTTGAGATCATATACTAATTCGTGGATTAAAATAAAGACCAGAGAAATACTCTTGTACATTTATCATTTTGAGAGATAACATTCTATTAAACTTAGACAGTTAACCAGAGAAATGCAGATAACATTCTATAAAACCGGAGAAAATTGATCATTACTTTTTTTTCACTAAGTTGATGATGACAAATTAACTGATTCAATGAGACAAGCCACTCATGTTCCAAAATAAAATACTTCCAAATGAAATAATCTACAGGACAATCCCATGGGACATGGAAGGCCAGAATTGTAAAAGAGACAAAACATGCCGAATTCATGGTGACATAATAAGGTATACACTGGACAAATTCAAAACCAAAGTAAGGCACAAGCAACAACAATGTGATTATGTACATATAAGCACTCTAGAAGCTCCAACATTAACAACTTCAACTGCACACATTATAAAATAAGCTTGCACTCACAAAAAAAATCGTATTGAAAATAAAACAATCAATGTTTGAATTCCAAATATAATCAACCTGAAGCTCCCAACTGCAACTCCAGTAGAAAAATAAATAAATAAAAACTCAAAGTGTTAATAACTGATGTGCAATAAGTAGAAATAGAAAACACACATTACCCATGTAATAAGTAAGTAAAAGATTAAAAATTTACCCTTTTTAACTTGGAATATATTTCAGTGAATTACTAATGGAATGAAGAAGAAGAGAAGAAGTGTAGCTTTTACAAGATATGTGTTTGTTTCGTGGGAAACGAGGTTAGTGTTGGAGCATAAGAGAGAGAGAGAGAAAGAAAATGCAAAAGGAGCGTTGTGGAGAAGAAAGTGTTATGAGTGCAGAAGCAAAGGGTGTTCCTCTTCCCCTCGTACGTAGGTTTCATGTCTTAGGATGTTTTAGGCCCATCTCTCTCACAAGCCCGTAACAAAGTCTAAGAAATTGCACTATTGTGCTTTCTTATTATTTACATTAGTATGGGTATAATAATTGATGATGCATTTATCATTTATAGTGTATAAAATAATCGGTATATGCATTTTTTCTTTATTAGTAGTAATAAATTATAGAGCATAATATTTATACATGACCAATGTAAAGATTTTATGAGCACTTGATTATATATATTCATTTGTATTATTACTTATATTTAAAAACCAAAATGATAAGAATGATATGTGATGGAATTAAATGTTGTGAAACCCAAGTCGGATGTCAAACCGGAAGAGGTCTTGTGTTAGGTTTAACCGGTTTAAACAGTTAAACCGTTTAATCTCACCGGGTGATTTCAGACATAATTAATTATTTTCATCTATAAATATATAATTATATATTCTAAAATTTTATATAATTAACAATCATTATATTTACATTGAAGTAATATTTCTTTTCTTTTTGGACTGTAGTACAACAAAAGATTAGATTAATATTTCATTTTTTTAATTTTTAAGTGAGTCTACTTCCGAAATAATCCAGTTTAACCGAGTTTAATACAGTTAGACCAAAATTTCTCTGGTTCAAAGCGGTTCAACCCTCATTAAATTAAGACAGTAAACTAGAGCCGTTTTCAAGTTCGGTCGCTGGTCACTGGTCGAACCGTCCAATACGATCACATTCTCACACCACTTCACTTAATATTCAACAAACTGACTCAATTAATTTGCGGCAAGGAATAAGATGGAAAACATATATAATAATGTTCAAATAAACACTAACTAGTGCTTAAAGCTCTGATTATCTAGTTTCTTTTGTTTCGTCCATGCATGACGATTCCATAGTGTATGTAGTAGTTCTATATCTTACTTAGAGGTAGAACTTTCAAGCTTATAACCCTTAACCCATATAGCATAACCTTCTTCACCAATATCTGCATATCCTCTTCTGACATCCTTAGTAGTGTATGTATCTACTCATTTTTTAATACATGCTCTATTATTGTATACGCTGCCATGCATTGTTAGAAAGACTCGAAATATCACTAATTATATACTGTATATGAATATCAATTACATGGAAGCATATGCAAGATACTTAAAATTAAACCTTAGGATTTCACCAATATTAATGGAAAAGCAACCATCTATTAAATATATAATAAATATATATTTCTGAATATGTCTTTACCTAACAAACTGCATACATGGTTTGGATAGGTAGCAGAACTACAAATCCATAAGACATTGTCTGAAAATCCCAAATACACTTGATTTCTACCAATTCATACAAACAAATACCAAAACTGGAGCAAAAAACTGAAATTAAAAGCACATAATAAAATAGTAAACTTCAGATTCCAGACACTCTAATCCTCATCAGCAAAAGTGGTCTTCTTCCCTGAAGAAAATCATATCATCAAATGAGAAATTGGGCCAAACAAATAAATACTAAGAAAACATTCTAATCATGATTATATAGTGGTAGACATTATCCTATTATTATACCTTCTGGGGCAAAGCTTGGTCTGCTTGGTCCTCCACGACCACGCCCACCACCAAATCGGCCACCACCACCAAATCGACCACCACCACCGCTGCCGAATCGTCCACCACTGCCTCTTCCATCAAATCGACCACCTCTTCCACCACCAAAGCGGCCACCACCACTCCTACCTGCACCTCTACCACCAGAGCTTTGACTGTCTCTAGGTTTGGCTTCATCAACTGATAATGTATAACCTCCGAGTTCAGATTCATGGAGTTCTAGAGCTTTGCTAAAGCCTTCACCATCTTTGAAGTCCAAGTAAGCAAACCTATAATATTACAAAGGTCAGATTGATGTAATAAAAAATACTGAAACATTCCAACAACATACCAAATGAGATGAAGGTAAGAAGGAACACAGGTAATTGGCACAATGAAAGAATGGAATAAACAGAAAAGAGAAATACCCCTTAATTTCACCAGAATCATAATCTTTTGGCACAGATATCCTTGTAACCTGCCCGCATGTACCAAAATGCTCCTCCAGGCTAGACCTTAACTGAAAAGAACAAAAAGCTGATCCTTTACTTACCGCTAACAAAAATTAAGCAAGCAAATTTTCTTTCCGAGACAACTAGAAATATAATACACAATTTTTTTTTTGAAAAATAGAAATATCATAGAATTACCTCATCTTCTCCAAGGGATCTATCAAAACCCCTCACAAATAATGTCTGAGACTGGCCTCTTCCACCAGTCTGGGATGAGTTGTTCCAGTTACTACAATCAAGAAAAAATAAGTAGAGGAGACACCGGAAAAAGATAAAAACAATAATATACAATCATTACCCGCTGTTAGGCCCACTGTTGGGAGTATATGCACCCCTTTCACGAGCTAAATCAAGCCGGACAGGACGGTTCAACAGTTCTTGGTCACGCAACTCAAGCGCCTATTACCACAAGATGCAAATGAATTTGCAGCTCAAATATAGTTGTAATATACTCACATCAATGAAGCGTATCTTTGAACAAAACAAGGGCTGAATAATGAAACTGAGCTATATTTATATTTGTAACAAATAGCATATAATATAATCAATAATGCTAGAGAGAAAAGGGACAAGAACTAAGCCAACAACATTACAATCAATGTTAAGTGTTAAGAAGATTAACTTTATGATGAATAACCTAAATTACAATCAAAATAGAAGTAACAAATAAGGTCAAGTAAAAACAAAGTCAAAAAACCAAATTGACAAAATTTCATTGCAATACAAAGGCACAGATTTATCGCCATGTCACTTCCGAATGTAAATAGCAAACATGTAATGAATGCTAATTTTGACAAAATAATGAAGTAAATTTAGAATCCCCTTAACAGGTTTTTATGGATTAGACCAGGAACGGGAAAAAACTTACCTTTTGGGCTGCCTCTGATGTTGCAAATTCAACATGTCCAAAGCCCTTAAATCTCCCATCATCATCTATTGCAAGGCGAACATCGACAACTTCTCCACAATCTTGGAAGAAATTTTCCCTGAACAATATTTAAATTATAAAAAAAATATTCAAAAATAGCTGAAGA
The DNA here is from genome assembly GCF_001865875.1 of Lupinus angustifolius. Lineage (NCBI taxonomy): Eukaryota > Viridiplantae > Streptophyta > Magnoliopsida > Fabales > Fabaceae > Lupinus > Lupinus angustifolius. The sequence continues at coordinate 838,232 of NC_032021.1, read as the reverse complement.
GTTTTGCATGAGAGATACTACATACACATCAGACCGCTGCACACTATATGACAGGTTGCCTACATATAGTGTCTTTGATCCACCATATTCTCCTTTCGGTGTTACCGGGGTATTAGGCTGGAAAGGTTTCAAACAATAAACTCATGTCAAGAATTTTGGACATTAACAATCTAGAAAAGGAAACAAGAAAGGGGAGTAAAATACAGTTTTCTTTCCAGATGAGGCATCAACCATCTCCACATCCTTAACCTGTTTCACAGCAATGAATTACATTTTTCCAGGCAAACACGAGATATATAATATACTTGCAAGAAACCATACACAAATACAAACTAATGCTTACACTTTTCTGGGGAGTTTTGGAATTGTTCTTGTCATCTTCATCCTCTGAATCATCTGAACTCTCTGAACTATCATCAGAGCTTTCTTTTGAGTCTTTTACAGGCTGCAGTGAAAAGGTATGAAATTAACATACTGCAGATAAAGAATGAATTGGAAAGAATCCACAACAGATGAGGTTTTTTAATAAAATGTTGCACTTCAATGACTTCAGGGAGACGGACATCAAAACTATCACCAGAACAAAGCTTGATAATTTTCAAATTAGATTTTAGAAGTATTTGGCCATTAAATAGAAACCAAGACTGTACGATTTTCTTTCGAGGCTTCTCATCACTTTCATCAGAGCTACTATCATCCTCATCAACATCCATCTTCTCATGTTATTAAGACAAAAACATCTTTGAACACCATACAACATATGATAAAACAGTAAATCGTATTAAATATTAATGCATGGATTGTATCCATTTTAATATAGTAAACTGTAAATCATCTTTGAACACCATACAACATGATAAAACATTAAATCGAATTAAATATTAATGCATAGATTGTATCCATTCTAATATAGTAAACTGTTAACCCGGGTGTCTATCAAAAAGTAAGATGCAATAGGAAAACAACAATCATAATGTCAGGAAGAAGACTAGCATAAGATAAACAAAAATAACACTGCCACAATTATAAATGCTATAAACTACCTCATCGTCTGATGAGCTATCACTGGACTCAGTTTTCACCACCTTCACAACAGGTGTGGGTTTCTTGTTACCATTAGAAGCTTTAGCATTCTTCTGCACCAAAATTATGAACCCAAATTGAAAATAATACAACAACAACCAAACCTTTGTCTACTAGGTGGGGTAGGATCCAAATTGAGATCCTTAATCAATTATAAAGGAAAGCAGCCTTATACAAAGAAAGAATACACCAGCTACATCAATAATTCAACTACATCAGACACACCTTTTTTTCATCAGCATCACTATCAGAGGAATCCTGTAGATGGTCAGATTGAAAGCACGTCATTTTGAGTACAAAATGACAAAAAAAAATTAATTATACAACGGAGAACTCAAGGAAGCAATAGAGAACTAATTAACCTCTTCATCATCTGAATCACTCTCATCAGAACTACTTTTTGACTTCTTTGTGGGCTGCTTAGAAACAGGCACCGACTTGCCAGCATTTTTCTATACCAACACAACGGAATTTAAATTTTTTGTGAATCAATAGAGGCTAAGGTAAAACAACCTTTTTGGTGAGAAAAAGGTGAAGATAATTATAAACGTAGGTGTGCTCATAAAGTTCACAAAAAATGAGTTACATCATCTTCATCAGAGCTGCTATCATCTGAATCTGAGCTGTCAACTTCTTTCTTCAGAGCAGCAGCCTTGGACACAGCAGTTACAGTAGGCTTGGCATCCTATATACATCCAAGTATATGCTTAAAACATGTTATATTGAAAAAACGTTCATAAACAACAAAAAGATTAACCTCCAGACATCTACACCAAACCCAAAACATGCAATCAGAGCTTTCACTAGATTTATCAAACAAGATACAATGACAAAATGTTACCCAGTAGATTCACAATTGGCTAAACTGTGTAAACAAAAAAGAGGCTTACATCATCTTCATCTGAACTACTGTCAGAGGATGAGTCTGATTCAGCCTTCTTAGCAGGCAATTTCTTATCAGCAGCGGCAGGCAATTTCTTAGCAGCAGCGGCAGGCAATTTCTTGGAAGGTTTAGTTGCCTGAGTTTATAAAAAATCAAACCCTTAAATATTATCAATATAAATTCAAAAGAATCAACTTTTAAATACATAAATAGGCGGGTATATATACATTGTCCTCATCAGAACTGTCGTCGGAGTCAGACTCAGATGACTCAGAGCTCTCACTAGGCTGCACATTCTTCTTTGCGGGAGCAGAGCCCTTCTTAACAGCAGCCACCTTGGATTTTGGAGCCTAAAAAGGAAGAACAAATCATATAAGGCATTCCAAAATAAACAGGAACTGTTCATCATTATCTACATCCCCTTTTGTAAAAATGTTTCTTTACTCACTTCATCCTCATCAGATGATTCATCAGAAGAGCTAGAAGGGGGTGCTGGCTTGCTTTTCTTTGCTGCAGGTTTCTGAGACCAACAAAATAGTGGAAACCATGAACAAATGTACAATCTCATAACTATAAAAGTTTTTTATGCATTGAATTAACATAATATATATATATACACACACAAATACCTCATCTTCTGACTCTGAAGAGGAATCATCAGAACTACTTTCCTTCTTCTGCACCTTTGGTTTCTCAGCAGCTGGTTGCTTTTTTGAAGGAACAACAACCTTTGCAGCAGGTTTCTGACCACAGAAAAAAAGAGTAACACGTGATGTCAGCCATAAATGATAAGAAAAAAGACAATGATTTCACTGACATAATATTTTAATCATTGATTAAACAAATTAAAATAAAAACCAATACCTCATCTTCAGATTCTGATGATGAATCATCTGAACTACTTTCCTTCTTAACCTTTTGCAGCTTTGCTTCCTTCTTTTGCTTCTGGGCAACCACCTCTACCTTCTGCTTCTTAGCACTCACCTGCTTCTCAATTTCATCTTCTGGCTGCCTCTTGCCTACAACAAAATCAAATAAACAATAAATAAATTAGCAAAAATATAACTTTAACAACAACAACAAAAAGGCATCATAAAAAACAAAACTTTATACTCTTTTTGGCAGACTTGGAAGGTGGAACTGCTGCAGCTGGAGCAGCATCAGCCTAAAAAACAAGGAAAAGAAAAACAATGTAATTATCGTATATAGGATAAAGAAAAATGAACATAAGGGGTTGAAAGGGATGAGAGAAAAGGAACAAACTTTGGAAGCGGATTTCTTGCTGGACTTGGCCATCGAATAGAGAGGAATGAATCAACGAAAGAAAGGGGTTTAGGGTTTTGAGAAGCTAGGAAGAGAATGAGGCTACGGCTGATAACAATGATTTTATATGCGACAATTGATGTTCGGTTTTAGGGGTTTAGGGTTCTGGGCTTTACGTGTGCCAATGCTGTTGTGCCTTCTCACTAGTCAAAAACTCAAAATCAGGCCGTTGAAAACAAAACCCTAATTTAGATTTTAATAATCAAATTATATCTATATATTTTTGTTTAAATATTTATATAATATGAATCATTCATTTGTATTTGTATTATCACTTATTCCATACTAAAATTAATATAAATAATGAATAATATATTGACAATGTAAATAATATATTGACAATGTAAATTACTATTATATTCTGGTACATATTTTTTTATTAGTTAAAATTTCATTTTAATCTTTGTACATGAATATTATAAGTTGGTTGGGGTAATTCATTTTTAATCTTATTTTATGATTTTAAATATTCTATATTTCCACCTTACAAATTATTTTCAAATAAAAAAAGAGTATATTAATATGTATTTTATATATCATTTTCAAACTAACCTATAAACATTAACAATATGTTGGTCCAATAGTATAAGGTTCAACTAGATCTTCAAAATGACCAAAAGATTAAGGGTCTCATTTTTTTAGAACGATACTTATTGGGAGTAGGGCCAGAAATGAGTCGAGCCGAGTCAAACTAGAGCCAGCTCGGTTCAACTCGATAAGGATTTGTTCGGCTCGAAACTCGACTCGAGTTTAATACAAGTTACTTTGTTAGCGAGTTCGGCTCAGTTAAAGTTTGTGAATTATTCGGCTCAGTTCGAATTAGTTCATTTAGACAAATTAAATAGGTAATTAATTTTTACAAATTGTGCAAAAGATTTTATATATAAATATAACATTGTTTATATATATATAATAATAATATATATAAAAAATAATGCATGGATCATAATAATCATACAAATTAGTTTATATGTGTATATATCAAGCTAGCTCATGAACCTAACGAGCTGAACCATATCCAACTCAAGTTCGGCTCATATATTTAACGAGCTCAATTTTCAGCTCAAGTTTGACTCATTTGGTTCATGAACCAAGTTTATCGAGCTAAATAACGAATCGAATTTCAAACGAATATCGAGTTGGTTCGGTTCATTGCTAGTCCTAATTGGGAGGGGCACTCAACAACCCAAAAGAGATTATTTCGGGTACCCTTGATAGTACAAAAAAACTAACCTAAAAATATCTCTAATCTAACATTATTAAACTCGAACTAGTTATCAACTTGGTCAAATTACTAGGTCAATGAATCATATGTCGGAACAATCAGTCAGTAGTTAAACCGATTAACTTGATTCTCATTAATAAATGGATAATAATATTAATAGCTATAACACTCATCATTTGAACATGAAGTATCAAATCCAAGGGTTTTCTATGTTAATAAATGTTTAGCATTGTAGTTGAGGCATCTCTAATTTGGATTTGGTTTGAATTTCTACACAAACATCTTACTGTCCATATGCTTTATTATCAGCTAGCTCTATTTCAACTGTATCCTTGATTGCCCCCAAAGTAATACCAAATGTTTCAATGTGATGTGTTCTTTCATATCAACATTGTGTATTTAACATGAGCCATATCCTATTTCATTTGTGCATCTATAATGATTTTCTTTTTATTCAGATGTGGAATACTCTTATCCATTCATTCAATTCTATGTAGTCACTATTTCATTGATCAAGGAATTGTAACATGTTAATTTGTTTCACTCTATAAATTCATTCAATACTCTTATCCATGAATAAAAGAAGTTGCAAAAATAAAAATTCCAAGAAACTTAATCATAAGAAAATTAATTCACCTGAATAGGTTGCCTAAGTAGTATGAGGATGACACATATTTGGGAAATCAATTTTATGAACCATGAAATGGAAAACTCAAGAGTTCCAACACTGATAAGAAAACAATATAAATATAAAATCAAACAATTAATCATATAAAAAATGTATTGATTCAAAACCAAATATATATTACATCAATAGTTCAAATTCCATATACTCCAAAGAGTTTTAACTAGAGATGATTAAAGTGCAAAGACAGAAGAAATGGCAAATTGTAAGTATCCATGAGATGAAATCCTTAAAGACTTAGATAACCTTCTACATCTCATGAGTGCCACTTCTCAAATGCTTTAGGCCCAGACACTGAACTTATTTCACTATTCAACCTGTGTAAAAATAACATAAGAATAGCTAGTAAACAATGAGAAATATCAACATGTAGTAGAGGGGAACTTACTTAGAATAAAAGGGTAGGAGGGGAACTTGGACAATTGAATAAAAGGGTAGGAGGGGAACTTACTTAGAAGTGCAGAAGCATAGCATTTCATTCCCTTATTGTTTGGTAAAGTCAAAAATGTAGTACTGAACTTTAATAACATCATCATCATCATCTTGTGACCTTTGTCTACTGCTCTCACCTATGTCCAAGGATCCTCTGGGGGAAATTCCATGCTCATGGTATTGTAGTACATAGCTTGGACCAGCAACATTAGCAACATGATCTTGTGAAGGCCTAATCATATTATCTTGGACCAAGTGATCATAAATTTCCCCATCCACTATAATTACCTCATCATCACCATCATCATCTTCACGGTATTGTGGTACATAGCTTGGGCCACAAGTCATGTTAGCTTGGACCATCTCATCATATAGTCTCTTTCTCATCATAATTCCACCCTCATATAATTGCCTTTCCATTATAGTTGTCTCATCATCATCATGGTACTGTGGTACATGATAGCTTACAGCAGCTGCTTCCTTTCTCTGTCTCCTTTCCTCGCCCTCTAATGTTGTTTTTGCAACCCATTCTAACATAGACCTTCCCTCCTCCTCATCCTCCTCTCCAGGGCTTAACCCTCCGCTTTTCCCTTCTCTTAGCTTTATAGCCCACTTTGACATTTTGGCTATGTTTGCCAGCAATGATTGGTCGTATTCATTGAGCCCTCGTTCTTCATCGGCCCTTAGCTCCCTCATAAAACCCTCAAACCCTAGTGGCACATTTATACTCTCTATCATATTCCTTACTTTATCCTCTTCACTTATCTCAGGTACTTGACTCTGACGAACAATGGGATGATAATCTTGACTTGTAGTAAATTTGATATCATCCATGTTTGTCTCTCCCACATACGCATAAACTCCCCACCAAATTAAGGTCATGCTTGTTTCACACAGAACTTGCACTGTCTTCCAATCATGACCCAGACGTGTATTAAGATCATTCCACTCTTCATCGCTGAACATAACTCGTAGGTCGCACAACAACACATGGTTATCCTCAACATAGAATGTCTGGTTCTGTTTGCGACTTACGAGTTCGTCTTCAATGAACAATTGCAGACGGACAGTTTCCCAGTGAGGTGAGGTTCTATTGCCATTCAATCGCTTGAACGCAAAGGCAACACCAACAACAGGAAACTTGGCACGAGCCTTGAAAATTGGAACTCCTCCTACCTGTTCCTGGTTGAACCATTCTGGAATCTCCCTACCTATGGGCATTACAATTTCTAATCTATTAATCTTTTTACGCACCTGCAACATCCATAAAGAATAATTAACTAGACTACTCGATCATATCTTTACTATGTCATGTAAATATAAGGAAGGGAAAAGTACTAAACCTGAGACCATAACATGTCCAATGTCTCAGCATTTAAGGAATAACAATCTCTTGCATTTACTTTCTGAACACTTGATGGGAGCTCTGGAATCTCCTCAAGCCTCCTGCACTGACTCACATCAAGACACTTCAAGGAAATAGAATCTTGAATGCAAGCCGGGAAGTATGCAAAACAGTTCGACGACATATTTAAGTCTTCCAATTTTGGAAAACTGTGAATAATCATAGGAAGATCTTCACCTGATACATGAGCCCCGTTGAAATGTAATGTCCTTACTGAATTGCTTACTTCATGCCTTCTAAACGACTTTGGAAGTCGAGGACATCCTCCAACTTTTAATGTGACAAGATTTGGCAACATAAATAAGGTACTTGGTAAACATCTTAGTCTACTGCAGCTTGTCATTTCTAAATACTCAAGCCCAGTAAGTTTACCAATGGAATCTGGAAGCTCCTCAATACTAGTATCCATCAAATAAATCTTTAATGGCTTCTTATCCATCGTTCCCGCTATTTCTGGGAAGTGTTCAAGACTTCTGCATAAGTTAAAGGAAATGTACTCAAGAGATGGCAAATACATTTCTGGCACAAAACTTTGTAGCTGAAAGCATCCTGAAGCACTAAAATAAACAAGGTTGGGGAGAAATCCAACAGATTCATCAACAATAACTAGATTCTTGCATCCATCCAGTTTCAATTCTCTTAAGCTCTTGGCCCCAGATACATTAGGAATTTCAGTAATAGAATTACAATTAGAGACATCCATGTAAGTCAAATGCTCACATGCCTACAAAACATAGATCAATTCATTTATTAATCTTTGTACATTGTCAGTATATTATTCATTATTTATATTATTTTTACTATGAAATAAGCGATAAACCCTAAACCCTAACCTTGAACCCTAAACCCTGAACTCTAACCCTAACCCTGGACCCTAACCCTGGACCATAAACCATAAACCCTAACCATAAACCCTGACCCTAACAAGAAACCCTAAACCATGGCTGTGGCCCTGGCCCTGGCCCTAACCCTAATCCTAAATTGTAGCCCTAGCCTTAACCCTAAGCCTAAGCCTTGACCCTAACCCTAACCATAAACTCTGACCCTGGCCCTAACCTTATGCCTAACCCTGGCCCTGAACCTAAACTTAACCCTAATTGTAAACCTTAGCCCTGACCCTGAACCCTATCCCTAAATTGTATCCCTAAACCCTAGCCCAAAACCCTAAATCATGGCCCTAAACATTAACCCTAATCTTGGTCCTAGACCCAGACCATAAACTCTAAACCCTGACCCTTGAACCTTAAAACCTAACCTTAACCATAACCCTAATCCTGGCCCTGGCCCTAAACCCTAACCCTAAACCCTAGCATTGGCACTGACCATAACCCTAAACCTTAACCCCTGACCATAAACCGTAACCCTAACCCTAAGCCCTAGCCTTGGACCTTGACCCTAACCCAGCACCAACCCGAAACCTCAACCCTAACCCTAAACCTTAAACACTAGACCCTGAACCCAAACCCAAACCCTTAAGCCGGACCCCTAGCCCTAAACCTTAAACCACAGCCCCAAACCCTAATCGTGACCCTAAACCTTGGACCTTGATCGTAAACTTGACCCTAACCCTAAACCCTGAACCCTGAACCATTAACCTTCAACCTCAGCCTTGAGCCCTGACCCTAACCCTAAACCTTAAACGCTAAACCTTAAACCCTAATCCCTGGCCTTAAACCCTAAACCCTAACCTTGGCCATAAACCCTGAATCCTAACCTTGGCCCTAACCCTAAACTCTAAACCCTAAACCCTAAACTTTGAGCCCTAAACAAGACCCTAGACCATGAGCCCTAAACCATAAACCCCAAACCATAGACCATAAGCCCTAAATCAAACCCTGAACCCTAAACCCTAGCTTGTTAAATAAACAAACTAAAATTGAGTTTAATACATTTTAACTCATTAGATTGATTTGATTATGTATGTATATAAATATTTAGATATGTACATAGGCATATATAGAATAAAGTATCTCCTCCTGTAAGGAGATAACTTATCTCTTTAAATTTACTTATTGTTTGAATGTGTTTTATTTCCATTCACGCTATAAGTTTTCATTTTAAAATAGGGAGGGGATCCACATACTCTTACTTCAAGAGTAAGTGAAAAAACTCACTTCATATCTTAGTCATTCATTCAAAGAAGATCTAATGATTTAAATCTACTCACTATTTCAATTCATTGGATTTTCTTATAATAGATGGTTAAGATATGAAGTATGATTTTTTCACTTAGTCTTGGAATAAGTTGGTCCATCCCCTTTAAAATATATTATAAAAATAAAAAATAACACATATGTCAAACAATGATTGGATATATAATATATGTATATATGAGTTGAGAATATTTAATTTAACATACTAAATAAATAATCGTCATTCGAATTGATGAACTAAACCAATTCGAGCTGACGAGTCGAGCCGAACAATTCACGAACTTCAATCGTCCGATATAAAAATATAACTCCAGTTTTGAAACAAAGAAATCCCTTTTGAAACTAAATTTTCCTCATTCATAGTCCTAAAAATATGTATAAAATGTATAAAATTGCAAAATACGAGAATGAAACTGAATAAGATTAAATTATCCACGAAGATATAAGTATGGAGAGCATCATCATGGTGACATTCCCTGATTCTTCATTAAACTTGAGAGTGCGCAATTCCTCCACATATAAAATAGTTTCTCCAACCATAGTTTTGTTTTGTTTGGGAAGAAAATGAGAAAAAAGAAAATAGAAGGAAGTAAAAATAGTAAAGGGATAGGATAATTGTTGAGGTGTTGATATGAAAGAAATGAACTGTATCCGAAAAATAATGTATTTGTGAAGCAACAAAATAAAGTAAACTTATGTAGCATAATTTTATATTTTTACGGGCATTTTAGTCTTTTATTTTATAATTTAAAAAAATTTCCAAACTTGTTTAAAACAATTTTGTGTTATTCTAGTATTAGTTTTCATTCCTTCAGTTTTAATTAAGGGTGAGTCCGAGTTGAGACGGGTTAATACTTGTCTTTACTTGACCCTAGATCGATCAAACTTACCTTATTCGGACCTGATCATGACTAGACAATATCATAATAGAAGAAATGGAATAAATTTTTACTGAGTATAAAATTATATTTATTCCTCTTTTAATAATATGATTTAATATACATAGTTGATTAAAAATTCATATAATTCAATTATTGCTAAATTTTATTTAGGCGATTACGATTACAGGCTCCTACTCACCCTTAGTTTTAATAGTGAAACCAAAGTTCAACTTGAAATATATATTATGGTTTAAATTTTTAATAATGATGAAGGTTCATGTCAACTTGAAATAACAATTGTAAAGGCAAATTCCATTACGTTAAGACATATATAACATAAATCATTTAGATTTTAAAGAATAAAATATCTCCTCATATAAGAAGATAATTTATCTCATTCCACCTATAAAATCTTGACATATGTCATATTAATCATTTTCTTTAAAAAATATTTTTAAAATTAAACAAAATAACACATATGTCATATTTGTACCGATAGAATAAGATAATTGTCTATTGATAAGAAGAGATACTTTATTCTTTACAATTTAAACCTTCAACAAATAGGACGAAGGTTTGCTATCCGCAAACATGTCCTAAACCAATTATAATAAAACAAAAATAAACAAAATAATAAATGTTTGATTTTTTTAACTAACATAACATATTACGATTAATTTATGACCGACTCTGGAACAAGTTCGGGGACAATAGATAATGAACAACTACTAGTGTTTTATGGACATCACTAGATATGTTATATTAACAAAGGAAGGTTATGTTGGGCTGTGAAGCATAAGTTGGGCTTGGTAGAAAAAGAAGAGAAATAATTTGTAGGTTATAAAACAAATTTGAAGAGGAAATAGAAAAGAATCGTCGTTGTTGTGTTAAGTTATAAGTTGTAGCCGCCACCATCTTTGAAGAAGGAATTGGAACAGAAGCAAGGAAGCAACAATGGTAAGTAGAATGAATGAATAGTTTATGGAGCTTTGTTTCTTCTTTATTGTTTTTGTGTTTGAATTGAATATTTGATTTGGGTTGAAATGAAACAGAGGAAGAAGAAGGGTGGAGTGTATATAAAGAAGCAGAAGCACCAACCATTACAACAAGCTTCTGTTGATCCTATAACTGGTAGAAAGATTCCAAAAAGTTTAGTTTTTTCAAGAGGAAAATTGCCTTCTTCACTCAAACAACTTCAGATGGATCTCAGAAAGTCAATGTTGCCTCATACTGCTCTCAACCTAAAGGTTTTTCCTTTCTTCTTTTTTCTATTTGGGTTTCTATTTCATTCATCATAAACTCTTCAAAAATAGTTATCTTCAAAAATGCGGTTATGGAACAGTAGTTGCAGATTAGAGGCTTTAAATTGCTAGGTTTAATTACCATATGAAAATAGCTTATAAGCTATTTTCATTAATTTGTTTGAATAAGTGGTTCTCTATTAGCCCAAATAAGCTCTTTATAATCTCTTCCAAATGCCTCCTTACTTAACATTAAAAAGTGATACAATGTCTTAGTTCTGAAATAGTTTGATATTTAGTTATATGTGTGCTTGCAACAAGTCAAACACATAGGTTACCTAGATTAATTTTTTTATTCAATGTGTTTGGTGAATGCAGTGTTCCCTTTTAATTTGTAGTTTTTAAAGACTAACTTCAAGGGTTTTAGCTTCGGATTTACCTATTTGTTAATCGCGGAAGATGAATGGACAGGAAATGATTGTCATACCATGAACAATTTAAGTTTAGCATAGCAATGTACTCTCTATTGTAATTGTAGAATTCATTCTTCAAAGCTTAAATTTTACACACCTTTGTGTTTATCATTTTGTCAATCTAATTGTTGATTGACGATAAAATAGATTTTAATTAAAAAAAAAGATTTTAGTTGGGATTTACACTCATCACACTCGGTATATTTGTACATAACTAGTTTGACTTTTTATCTACTTGAGTGTTGACTTTAGTATTATCTGTCCTTGTTTGCAGGAAAAGAAACGGAATAATCTGAAGGATTTTCTGAATGTTGCTGGACCTATGGGTGTCACACATTTCCTCATATTATCAAAAACTCCAGCTTCACCTTACTTGAGGGTTGCAACAACCCCACAAGGACCAACTCTTACGTTCAAGATAAATGAGTATTCTTTGGCAGCTGACATTGCTCGTTCTCAATCACATCCTCGATGCCCTAAAGATCTTTTTAAAAATTCTGCTTTGGTAAATCATTTCTTTCATACTCACATTCAATCATGGCAGTATAACTTCTTAAAATTTAGAGAGTATGTTAATGTTGCAACAGGTTGGAATTTTGGCACTAAAATATGTAGTTGTATATGGAATCTTATACAGTAACTATTGATAGTTAACTTATATGCTTTCATAATTCCTCAATGATTGGTGTCTCCATGTTTTCTTGCCAGATTGTGCTTTCCGGATTTGTCAGTGGAGAGCTACCTCTACGGCTCACAACTAACATGTTTCAGAATATATTCCCAACAATTGATGTCAAAACTGTATGTTTTACAGACACACTCACAATTCGATGACATACTTGACATCCAATTATTTTATCTTTAATGTCAAAACATATTGTTTCAGGTTAAACTCTCCTCTTGCCAAAGGATCGTGTTGCTTAACTACAATAAAGACACAAAGCTAATTGATTTTCGGCATTATTCCATAAGGTTACAACCTGTAGGTGCTTCACGTAGAATAATAAAACTTGTGCAGAACCGTCAGGTGCCTGATCTAAAAAATCTGCAGGACGTGAGTGATTTTGTCACGAAGTAAGACACTTTCTTATTTACATTCGTCAGAATATATGAAAATATCTCAATGCCATTGTTGTAATATTTTAGAGCATTCTAGATCGTTTCTTTAAGATTTATTCCTATTTATATTCCCGGACTATTTTCCTCATTTGTTACCTAAAACCCTCTAATTCAACAAAATATGTGTATGATGTGCTGTTCTAGTTCTGAAAATGGTACTCATCTCCTTTTGCCCTGTTCAGTTGCAAATTTTCTTTGGAATAATCATTTGGCATCTTTAAGGAGAACTTGGTTTTGCCCGTTTGCATTAGTTTATTCAATGATAAGTTGCTCTAGAAAGGAAGAAACATTTGCTTACGATCTTTGAATTTTTTGATCAACCCTCTCTTCCTCCAGGTGCTAAATGCTGCACTTAACATAATCTATTTCTTTTGAATTTTATTTCCATTTTCTGTTCTCAACTACTTAGTAGAGAACTTAACATTAACCTCCAATGAAGTTGTCCATTTAAATTTGCCAAATGGTTTTTAAAGGTTTTTGTTTTAGTGAAAAATTTCTCAAATGGGACTCAATATTTTGCCTGTGCTTGGGGAAGCCTGTTAAGATAAGATAGAACTAAATAGTTAGGAAATTAACTAAAATTTGTGTTATCTTTATAAACAGTTAATATTTTATCGTTTACTTATCTTTACTTTTCCACTTGTAATTTGTAAGGGCTGGCTATGGATCAGAAAGTGAAGGAGATGAAGAAGCAGCAACAGTAACTTTGTCTAGTGATATTGGTAGAGTTAACCGTGCTTCTACGAAAAGTGCTGTGAAGCTTCAAGAGGTTGGTCCCAGGATGACTCTTCAACTAGTCAAGGTTGAGAAGGGACTGTGCTCGGGTGAAGTCCTCTTCAGTGAATATGGTACGCTATCTTACACATTTTCCTCAAGGAAATTTGCTTCTTTTGGTTGTCGAATGAATCTATATGAAATATTAATATCAGAATTGTTGTTTGCTGTTTTATTTCATTAAATGCGTGAATTGAGCATGTCATTTGACCTATACTTGACTCATTTTTATCATTAAATATAATTGTTCGAGAGTGGCTGATGGCTATTAACTATTTCCACATGCATATTAGTGAATTTCTTGTAGAAAAACTTACACATACACTGTTAATGATGCATATTTATTCTTTATTAGACGACATATGTTGTTGATGCTGATAGAGAACAATACCATTGAAGTTTGGATACTTGTTAGCTTTCTGGCATTAGAGATTGTTAGTCCTTTGTGAAGTTCATGTTCATTCATTTTCTCTTCACCCCTATTAATTCATTAGTTCCTCATTGAATGTCTTGTCATTATTAATTCTCCAATTGTCTGTGTTTTTAGTGAATGTAATGCGTGTGCTTTGCACATACCTCTCCGTCTTCATCTCTTTTGAGCTTTTTTTAACTCACATTACAATGGCCCTTCCTCTTCCCTGTTAGGAAAACCTGATGGCAAAGGAAAAAGTGATGATGAGATGCCAGATAATCAGGACGGAGAAGATGATTCAGAAGGTAGCGAAGATGAAGATGGAAGCGAAGTAGATGCAGAAGATGGTGAAGAAGAGCTTGATTAGGAACATAGTGGTAATCAGGTGGTGTAATGTTCTTAAAGTTTTGATGTATTAATTAATTCCATGAGTAGTTGCTCCACAACACTACAAAATTAGAAAGTTGTTGTCACAGGAAAATTTTCATTAAGCATTCCAATGGTTGTGGCATACAATTTATTTGTTACCATCTAGATTTTATAGTTTATATCCTCTCTTTTGCACAACCATTACTTGCTGAACCTTTTTAACCTTAAACTATGCTTTTTCCATCATCAATAATATACAAATCTGAGGTTGTAAATCCAGCAGGTTATAAAATAAGCCACTAGGATATCTTTTTGAGTTGAGTAAAGCCAAAACTACAAGTAGAAGGAGCTTTTTGTCAATATAATTCACCACTTTTCTAATTTTGTTTTCACAGGAATAGCTTGACCATTAGATGTGTGAAACTAGGATTATATTCAATGTAAAATTATGTTACAAAAATGTTCACTGTAAGTTTTACCACCAAAAGAAGCAAAGTACATGTTACTATCAATTTTTGGTTATAGCATATGTACTTTCTTTATTTATTTTTTTTAAAGTCTATATGTTTTCCCCTATGGGTTTAATATCATTATCTAATTCAACTTCTTTGTTATAATTTGTACTAAAAGTAAAAGGCATTAGTGTCAATAATAGTATTGAAATTTGAAGGCTTTGATTAATTTTTGTTCCAATTTGAGGTGAAAGGAAAAAGTTTGTTGGGTTTTCCGGGAAAAGGGTGATGGGAGTTGACCAGAGACATTGAGAAGACCAAAATAAGATAAACTCAATTAGACATTCTAGTACTCTCAAAATCCCTCTCTCCTTTCTTCAATCCCTGCACTTGCAACAACATTATTTGTTCTGTTCTTCATCTCCAACCACATTTTCCATTTCAATCTCAAATGGTTTTGGATTGCTGATATCAATTTTGAGATGGAAATGTGTAGGTGGGAAGAGCATAATGGCAATGGGTATCATCACCCCCATCACTTAAAAATGTCTATTTATGACGGAAACATCGTACCTAATGGTGACTCGACAATAATCATGTCTTCTTCTTTTTCATCATCGTCGTCTTCATCTTCGTCATCTCCTCCTTCCGCATATGGCTACATCGAACATACTATTTCCAAATTGGACACCCTTGCTGGCATTGCAATCAAATATGGTCTTGAGGTGGCCTTTTCTTTTTTAATGTTGTCTTGGAATTCAATGATGAAATGAATGGATTATATTTCTCATGCCATACAATTTATTACCCAAGTTTCATTCCTTCATGAGAGTTGGCTCTTACCCTTTACCTCTGCACTTCATATAGCTGAAACAAAATTATGAAGATTCTAATCATTATTAGGGGAATGTTAACAAGTCCTAGTTGGGCATTGTTTAAGGAAGTTAAAAAGTAATCTTGTATTGAAAAGTAATGTGTTTAACGGTTCTAGAGGTGTTGACTTGGATTTTCAAACTTAAAAAACATAATTTTGTATTTATCAAACAATGCTATTAGGATACTTATTAACCCAACTTAAAAAAATATAGTTACATAATTAAGTTATAATTTTATGAGACATTTTTTGCTATGGAAAATTGCAGGTTGCAGACATAAAAAAGATGAATAGTCTTATCACAGATCATCAGATGTTTGCTCTTAAGACTCTCCGTATTCCACTATCCGGAAGGCACTCTCCTCCTCGTTCATCGAATGGTTCCAATGATAGCAGTGGGTAAGATTATGTCTACCTACTATCTCCAGATCTTAGTTGTGAATCTCATACACTGAGCCGCCTTTTTTTTAACATATTAATTACTGATTTGTGACTGCTATGAATGTTGTTGTCTCTTCAGACATGGTAACTCTGACCACAACCTACATGATGATACATGCCGTGAACTGTTAGAATCATTCTTGTCCCAGAAAATGAAATCATCAGGGCAGAAACTCTCCACAGTCACAAGCTCAGGCTGCTATGAAACCAAACCAACAATGAAGAAATCCATGTCAGTGTTTGAAATGGCAATGTGTAGAAAAGGGGCTTCTAATTCCTCAGAATATGGTTCACACTTGCCTATGTCTACCAAAACTTCAGGTCATCACAAGAAATCTACAACTTTGGCCAGTGAAATTTTTAAGAGTATTCTAGAAAGCTCAGATGTTGTAGAAGCCAAGGAAGATGATGAGTCCAATGAATGGAATGATACACCGGAGAAGCTGTTGGCGCCGCAAAATAATAATACTAGCAGTGGGAGGTTTTCTTCATCAAGAACAGCTAAGAGTTTAGCTCTGAGGCAAAAATCTGGTAGCAGAACTATTTTAACAACTGATT
Source organism: Lupinus angustifolius (assembly GCF_001865875.1). Taxonomy (NCBI): domain Eukaryota; kingdom Viridiplantae; phylum Streptophyta; class Magnoliopsida; order Fabales; family Fabaceae; genus Lupinus; species Lupinus angustifolius. The sequence goes on along the minus strand of NC_032021.1, from coordinate 821,449 downwards.
CAGAATCAAGTAGTATAAATCCTTTGCTAATAAGGTTGGGGAGTGCTTTTGGATTTGATGGGCAATCTAGTGTAAGGAAATCAATAAGCACATCATGTTTACAAGAACAATATAACAGTGGAAACTCATCAATTTGGCCAGCCTTTTCAGCTACAGGCATTGCAAAACCAAGAACTGGTAGAAGAAATAAAGCTGCACTTGATTAGTATTATATAGTGAGTGATTCATAAACCCTTATGTCAGGAAGTCCAATCATTAGTCGCAGGAAGATTGGAGGAGACAAAATATTATAGTTTATCAAACAAAACCAAATTAATTTTCTATCCCATAAGTCATTTTTGAATTATTTTTTTGAGGTTGTACCCATGCTAAGAATGCAGGACAAAATGCATTCGAGTATATTAAAGGTTGTCTGTCTTTCAACTTAATATTATGAATTCAAATCCTAGAAATAATCTCTTCACTTGTGAGGACAAGGCTTCGTACATATGCTCTCTGCACTGATCCAACTTTTTGCTAGCTAGAGAGGAGTCAAGTTCAGAGGCAAGATTGCTCATATATGTGAAGTATTAGTTATTTAGAATTTGATTCAAATTTATTATCCTTTTTGTAAGCATTATCCCTTTCATGAAGTTCCTAATAATACTATAGTTGCCTCCAAAACAAGAGAAAACACATTATAATTTGGCAAAGCCTTAATTTAAGGGCACAATTTAATATAGTTATGCATTCAATTTTCATTTTGTAAACATTCAAAGCACAAATGCTTGTAAATATTCAAACCCACTAATTAAGGCCCTATTTTTAACTTTGTTAACTCAATAATCTATTGAGTTATCTACGTAATAAAAATAAATTTCCATCACTTGCACTTGTAGCACACCATTATAAGTATTTATGGGATGTGGATAGGAGCTAAAGCAAAATATTATTTCAACTGGGTGTGTTCCTATCTCAAATTCAAAATGCTTTGAAGGCATTGTTCCATCCTAGTATATCATTATGCTAAGACCAAGACAAGGCTTCAACATTCCAAAACTTCTACTTTCTCTTGCTCCATACCCCTCTTATTATTAGCCTCAAATTAATAAATAACAAAAGTAATGACATGTTCTCCACAGAGCCCATCATCGTGTTAATCAATCAATTTCTTGAGATGGTTCCTACTCATATGATATAATCAATATGCTAATTTTTCGAATGAAGAAATGGTGATATAACAGAAATAATCCAACACACTAAGATATCAAAGTTTTACTTTTCACACACATAAAAATAGCAGTCAAATATACAATTAGATGTCCTCAACAAAACATTCACCTGATATTATTGTGGATAATTAGCAACTTCAAGATAAGGATAGTTAAAGTTCAAAATCTGTTACAGGGAAAAAAATGCCAATAAAACCGATTGAGGACAAAACAGAAATGCAATGATCAAATCTAATAACCGAAACTGACAAAGATCATGTCTAATTGATAAATCATATCAATTGCAGTTTATACATAAGGTGGGAGACATGGCATTTAAATACAGCAAGGATTTCTCAACGAAATCTTACCCTCCAGCTCTAAGTTGAATCTTTATCTTTTCCTTCGTTAGAAACAGCATCAGAAACCAAAGCTGCTGGTCTCTGATCAATAACCTCATCAATAATCCCAAACTCCTTTGCCTCTTCCGGAGTCATAAAATAATCCCTATCCATATTCTTTTGAATAATGTCAATTGGTTGGCCTGTATGCTTCTTGTACAATTCATTCAATGAATCCCAAATCCGAACAATCTGCTTCGTATGAATTGCAATATCCTTTGCCTGGCCACTATAACCACCTGAAGGCTGATGAATCATGATTGTTGCATTTGGAAGAGCACGCCTTTGACCCTTGGCTCCTGCAGCCAATAGGAGAGAAGCCATGGATGCAGCTTGACCCAAACATATTGTATTAATAGGAGAGCGAATGTACTGCATAGTGTCATAAATTGCAAGGCCTACAAATAACACCGATGCAAGCATCAGAATACCATACATGCTAAAATAATAATTATTGAAATGGTAAATTCATGAATTGGTCTTACAGTTTCACTTATAATTCAATTTAGAGCATATAGTTTAAAGTCATTTTAAAAAGTTCCCATCGTTATCAAACAATGCTAAATGTTCTCTATCAATTGGGAGTGTTCCCTACTTATAAAGGGTTTGGGAGAGCTTATAACGAACTTATTTAGGCTTATTGGAACAACTTACTAAAAATAGCCTATAACTTACCTAAAAGATTTGTTTAGCTTATTTCAATAGCTTTTAAAATAAGTTTATGAAAATAAGCTTATTTGAAAGAAACAAAATATTGAATAATTAAGTATTAAAATTAAAGTGGTGGAACATGACAGGGAACATTTTGCATTATTAGAAAATTACATATACGGACCAATTTACATTGTTTTAGAATTATAAGCACCTTTACAGAGGATACTAAATTGTGGGGAGTGAAGGGAATTTGGAGTGGAACTATATGGTGCAAATGAAAAATTCAACCTAACAAAAATCATATGATATTTTTTAGGATTTGCAACATGAAATAAAGAGCTTGAAAATTAGAAGCACCGTTGAAGAATATTTTGAGCAGAAGGGACTGAAGTGAATAGAGTAAAACTATATGTGAAGCAAAGGAGTAATTGAGCCTAATAAGATTCATATAATTTGCAACATGAGGAGCTTATCAGCTTCTAAACATGAGAAAATTGGGGATTCTTGCAAATGCATCCATCATATAAAATCTTGCAGGTTTTAATGGTATTCATCAAAATGGGTTCTTAAAAAAAATCACATTTTTAACAAAAAACCAAACAATAACATAACCTTAACGCTATCGGATAAGAGAGAGAGATAAGACACTTAGAATTTGATGAACCAACATGATAAGATATGGTAAAAGATAACATTTTGAACAAAATTATGCAATTAAAGAAGGTAAAAGAAGAATAAATTGAAATGGGGTAGTAAGAATGGAAATTGGTACCAGCGGTGACGGCGCCACCAGGGGAATTGAGGTACATATGAATAGGTTTGGAAGGGTTTTCAGATTCGAGAAAGAGAAGCTGAGCAACAACAACATGTGCAGTATCATCAGAGATTGGACCATTGATGCAAACGATTCGCTCTTTGAGAAGACGAGAGAAGATATCATAAGCTCTTTCTCCTCTGGAAGAGTGTTCTATAACCATTGGAATAACGCTATATGCACGACGATGATGATGATTGAAGAGAAGATTTGTTGCAATCAGCTTTGAACTCTGAAGGATGCCTCTCATCGTATCAGATTCTGGATTTTACGATTAGGGCTTCTCTCACTTCTTCAGGATGTTATGCTTCCAAATTTCCCTTCTTTATTTCTTTTATTATTATTTCTTTTTTTGTTTAATTTATATATATATATATATATATATATATATATATATATATATATATATATATATATATATATATATATATATATATATTATTTTGACATCAATAATCAATTCACTTTTCTCCTAAAATTACATGAAAATGAGTATGTAATGAATCCTATATCTAATTTTGCCCTCCAACCATATTTTCCTCATGTCAAGGGTTTATACAGATTGGTTAAAAGATTTTTTTGATACTATTTATCACATCCAATATTTTTTTTGTACTACCAAATATATGGGAGCACATCTTTTGTACCATAAAGTATACCACTCCATGTCAGATGTTCACCTCCAAAGATATACTATCATCTTATTGATAAAGAGTTAATTATTTTTCTAGATGTATGTTGTCATTTCTAATGTGTGTGACTTCCAGAAATTAAACTCTTGATATTTACAACTAGAGGTGAGCAAGAATTGACTCTACTTATTCACTCAGTATGGTCTGATCATGATCGGATCCAAATAAGGTCGAGTTTTATCGAGTCTAAAGGCAGATTAGGGTTCAAAAATTAGACTTAGTAGATATTTAGCGCTAGGCAGGGGACATGCAAGACCCGACCCGACCCATCTCATGGTCACTCGATCATCATGTTTGTTATCTCTATTCAATTGTGTATAAAATAATGACATCTATTTGGTCGAAAATATATTCATTCTCTAACTTTTTATGATACATACCTAATTAAAAATATATACATGCATAATTTTATATGTCAAATTACATATTCATAACAATAAAATAATAATTAATAGTGAAGAGTTTTATTTAAAATATATTGCATTATATTTAAGAGTCGGGTCAGAATTCAAATATTAACCCGATCATCATTTAAGGTCGAATTTCTTAAAATCTAGGTTCAAAAAATGACGTCTTCCAATAATAAATGGATGATATTCACCCATTATACAACACATTCAGGCTTATTTGGCACCCTCATAGCAAAACGGTGAGAGACATGGGGAGGAGAGAAGAAAGGGTAAGAAAAGCAGAGGAAATTGTTGAGAAAGCAATGAAATCTCAAGATGCTTCTCACGATGCTTCTCACGCTCGTAGAGTTCGTCACATTGCTCTCTCCCTTGCCTCTGAGGAAGGCCTCTCTTCAGATTCTGATTCTATGCATATTGTAACTTCCTAATTTCTACTCTTCATTCACACTCTTACTATTACAATCTCCATTTCTTCATTTTTTCTAACATTTTTATCATTTAACAGGTTGAACTTGCTGCACTTTTTCATGATATAGGTTATCATCATCATTCTCATTAACTTTTTTTTTCTTATTTGATCATTTTCCATTCATACTATACTAGTTTACTAATAATTTCACTATTTTTCTTCATAACTTAACTGTAGCTGATTACAAATACATCAGGTTCGCAACGTCATCTCAATACAACTTTGTTGTTTTTGTTACTCATGCTATCTATGCTTTTATTTGCATTAATAACATTGTCGGAAAGTAAGTCTCACATCGTCTATCTCATTGTCTCGGGAATAGTTTAAATACCTGTTCGGCTACCCCTCTCATTGGTCAATTGGTTTTGAGATGTAATGTTAACAAACATTTTTACAAATTTTAATTCCATTCATTATCTATGTCAAAAGCCCCTTACTAAGTATATGATGGGTGAATGGAGTTTTGTTGCGATAGAAAAAGTGGTGAGATTAACATTTTGGTAACTAACAATTTTAGAAGTTCATGATATAGTGCTTCCACTAATTCACATTTTTATTAACTCTTTTTTCTTTGCTTTTCCTCATTTGAGTTATTCCTTGTTCATCTAGGGATCCATCTGAGGAAAAAATTGTTGAGAATTTTCTCAATGAAGAAGGAGTTGAGGAGAATATCAAGTCAAAGATTTTGAAGATTATAAAGGGAATGGGTGAGTCAGTGGAAAACTTTTTCTTTTATGCTCCACACTGTTGTTCTTACTACTTGATTTCCTTTACAATTGTAATTAAATATAAGTTTAGCTGAAATATTGAGGATATGTTTTTGCATGTAATGTAAGTAACTAAAAAGATAAGATCATCTACTTCTTTCTTTGCTGTATGATCTCAAATGGAGATAAAGTGATCTGTTAGGATTTCTTATGCTATTTAATATTTTATATTTTCATTCCTATTCAACTCCTTGACTGTACAAAGAGGTGCCTGCAAATGCAATAAGTTTTCGGGAAATCCTTTCTTGGAATACACAGCTTGAAATACTTCATGATGTCTTTTTGAATCCTTGTAGTTAGAATATCATGAAAATTGTAATTATTAAATGATTTGATTACTTTTTATGTTTTGTTTTTAAAATTATATTTTTATATTCTGTCATACCCATGCCTTAGTTTTTAGAAATTATGCATACCTTGTATCATTGTCGATGCTGGTACTCGTACCCGTATCCGTGCAGCTTAGATTGACCACTCTACCAAGTATTGAAGTTCGACTGACTTTAGAAGAATGAGGGTGACAAGGATTGAACTTCTGACTACTTGGTCAAGGAGGTTCTGGTGCCATGCAATATTAAAGTCTGTCTGTTTTAAAAGCTTAAGCTATTAGGTGAAAAAACAAGATTGATTTTATATTTCAAACAAGTCCTTTCTCTACTCTAAGAAAAGTAGGCTCCGAGAACAGCTCAAGCAAAAAACCCTTGTTGATGTATTCTGTATTATATCTGGAACATGTGCATTTGACCTGATAATAATAGTTCTTGTGCTTTTCGTACCATTTTGCGCATATCTTCAAAATATTATTAGTAGATATTCATATAGGATTCTTCGTATAACTTGGTATCTTTGTAAGTTGCCTGCATTTTCTAAATAATAACCTGCTTTTCCAATGCTTTTTTATTTGAAATTACAAGTTTAAGATGCTTTTCATATTCAGGTTTCAAAGAGGAGGTGGCTGGAAATGGAAATACTGAATGTTTTCCAGAATTTGGAGTTGTGCAAGATGCTGATCGACTTGATGCTATTGGTGCTATAGGTAGGTGGAATTTACTGTCTTTCAGCTTTTCAGTGGAGGCTAAAAGTTTACTTAAATATATGTTGCACGGAAATTCTAAAGCCTGGATATTAACTAGGATATTCAAGTATAAATTCCTTACTCTGTCCCTTTAATGTCAGGAATTGCGCGGTGTTTCACCTTTGGTGGGAGTAGGAATAGGCTCTTGCATGATCCTGCCATTCTGCCACGGTCTGATTTATCTAAGGAGCAATATATAAACTCCGAGCAGCAAACTACTATTAATCATTTTCATGAGAAGCTTCTCAAGCTCAAAGATATGATGAAAACCAAGGTGTCCATTTGATTTTTTACGACTTCAATTTTTCACTAATATCTCACTGTTCATTTTTCCATGTTGCGAAATTTGTCTTATGCATACTTAAACGACATAGATTTCCATGGTAAGTTTGTCAATAAGTATATGCCTATGTATTAATCATGGAGTTTGAAGCCTAGCTACCAATTTCAGGCCGGGCAAAGGAGGGCTGAGAGAAGGCATAAGTTCATGGAGGAATTTGTGAAAGAATTCTATGAAGAATGGAATGGTTTAAGCTAATGTGTAAGCACTTGTTCTTATCTCTATCAATTTCAACATTAGTACTAAAACTCTTGGAGTATGAGTAAGCTTTCTGTATGAGACTCTTCCTTAAATGTATCATGCAAACTATTTAAGCTACTTCAAGATGCTGAGAATTGTTCACATTATTATATACAAGAGTATTAGTATTCATTAGTTTTTGCTTGGTAGAGAGTTTGAGAAATAAATTTATATCCCATTTCATGCTATAAGGGTAAAACCGAAATTTGATGGGTGAAGTGTAAATGATTTGTATATGCAGATCTACATTGCCCTCTTCTTTCAAATTTGTGTTCGAAAACATTTCTGTTTTCACCTATATGGCATGAAAAGGTACAAAGCCTACAAATATGCAGTATACCTTAATTTGAACTTCGAAGGAGCTTTCTATTTTCATTAGTACTTGTCAAGAAGGAACTTTTCCAGCTACCAAGAAATTGAAAATGGGAACCACGACAAAACAGAACACGAGAATGAAGAGGTAAATCAAATTCTATTGGTATTAGAGAGAAAAAAAACTTGGAATCAAGTAAAATAAAAAAGAAATTAAGTAACAAGTTATTTTTATTGTTGAGTCTAATATCTACGTACTGACAGCATAAAGATTTATATACCATCAGTACATTATTTATCATTCATTTGTATTACTTTTTATTTCAGAGTTAATTACGATAATGATAACACTTTAAAAACCTATACATCTTGAAATCATCATAAACATAGATACAGCGACATCATCTGAACAAGTGCATAATTGTTCTTATTAATCTTTCTTACCACAAGGGAGCAATGCTTTCCACTTACTCATGCATGCGTACATAAAGTGAGTTATTTTGCTTTTAAGGATAGAGATGTTTATTTTCTCATTATAAATAAAAAGTAAAAGTTATACAGCATTTTATTTTTACTTTTGACGGTCCATTTGGAATATATCTTTATTCTCTCTCCTAATATTATTTATTGTTTTCAAGAAAACATATATATTTCAATTGTCCATACTATTTTTTAAAATTGTGTTCCATAAATAAATAAAAAGGAAAATGTTAATATCAATAGAATAACAAATCCAAAGCAACACTATTATATTGAGAAATAACAGTCTATTGCATCGAGAATTGTAGACTTGGTATATTATCTTATTCTAACTCGTTATCCTTTCCTAAACCTTAAAAAAATTACTGACACAAAATGCTATTGTGTTTCCGAGGTATGATTACTTTAATTAATAATAAATCAAAACTTGGATTACATATCATAAATGAATTCATTTTGTAATTGTGGACAAAGATTCAACATGGCAATGTCCCTTTTTATTTTATTAGGAGGGGAAATAAATGTACATGATATTATTATTGTATAATCTACTATTTAATTACTTTTCACAAAAAATAATACAGATAAATAATAGATGATATATTAAGTATATATAAATTTTTACATAAAAAATATATAAATATTACCTACTTTTATTATTACCTTTTAACTTTCTACAATATGACCATGTATATATAAGTCCCCCACTCTCCACTATTAATGAAAAACCTGTACTACTAGCTCATCTCAAATCCAACAATGCCCACTTTCTGTACCATACTCTCATGCTGCCTCCTTATCATTACTACTATGTCAGTCTCTACTGTTGCTTCCATGAGAGAATATTTCGATATGGAGGCACGACAACAAGAGACTGACATAGTAAATAACTTGCCGGGGCAGCCCCCGGTGAAATTCAGACACTATGCTGGTTATGTGAAGCTAAGACCAAATGAAGAGAAGGCATTGTTCTACTGGTTCTTTGAAGCTCAACAAGAACCCTCACATAAGCCTCTTGTGCTTTGGCTCAATGGAGGTATGCACTTTAATTTCCACTCTTTTTTTCTGTACCCTTTCAATATTATATTTAAGTGCAATCTTTTATACAAGAAAAATTACTATAATGAGTTTCAACAAAAAAATCTCTCTTTATAACAATTTAATTATGGTTTAAGCTTCTTCTTTTTCATATTGTTTGTCATTTAAAAGAAATAAAACATATTAAGTAATTTAGGGTTGTTTGACTTTAGTGTTATATATCAATTATTTAAATTACTTTTATTTTCTCTCTATTTTATTTGTCGTCAATTATTAAAGTATCAAACTTAGAAACAATAACAGAAAGGGGTGTAAAATTTAGGTAAGATCATTTAACTCTGGATCCTTCTTTTCTATGCTGAAACTTGTTCTGTAAAACAAATCGTTCAGAGAAAGAGTTTGAGATAAATTTTAAGGTTATTGAATGAGGAGAAAAGTAAAATATGTATCTACCAAAATTTGTATCACTTGATATCCATTTATTTTTTCTCGGTCAAAAAAGTAAAACATAAATTAAATATACATTAATTTTATATTTTTTTGATCAATAAAAAATAAGTGGTACATGAATTAATATATATTTTTAGGACATATGCTCCCTCACTGTTACCAATGTTCACAGCGTCCAAAGTACATTTTGTCTTGTCATACATTAAGTAACAATCTGATAATATATATACATACCAAGAACTGAGACATTGTCATCACAATTACAAAGACAAAAACAGAGTGGGAATATTCCCTGCTGTTGCATTTGATTGATGGCAGAATGTTAAATTCTTACTATTTACTACTCAGTTACTACAATATATAATTCAGATTACACACCATTTTTTTTAAATATTCTTCTAATCTGTTCCATTTCTTGTTCTATGGCATTTATTATTAATTTTTTTAAACAAAAATCAAATTTCAACCTGATAAATAATTTTAACTGAATATACTATTACTCAACATTACTAATAAGTATATTAAAGTGAAAATTTGGACTACTAAACCAAAAATATATGTTAAACAGTTAGTACTATAGTACTATTTGAGCATAGTACTATAGTACTATTTGAGCATAGTACTAGTACATACACTACCCTTACTCCCTTTGTTCAAACATATTTAAAAGAATCTATTTTTCCAAGTGGTACATGTATGTGGCTTTTGCATTTTTCATGTGGAATGATGGATTTGGATTAATCACATGTTTTAAACGATATCTTATTTTATACCCTAAGCCAATCAAGATGTGACTTTTTGTTATTTTTTATTTTTAGAATTTTTCTTTTATTCACGTGACAAAATATGATAGACTTAGGACAGAAAATGAGACATAGTTAAGTACAATTGATTTGTTCATTTGGATTGCCCTCTTTCTTCTTTGAATGCTTTCAAATTGTTTAGTCCACTCCACTATAGGACCCAGTGACTTTAACAGACAAGGGTGGTCCATGGTAAAGACAAAAGAGAAAGGACCCTATGCATTCACGAGTCTCATTTACAACAAGATCAAAAATTATACCTAACATTTTCACCATGGACAAATTTCTTTTGTTGCATTTCTCTCTCTTACATGTGCATGTATCATTACCCCTTCAGATGAATAAGAATATTACATAAGAGAGTTCTTATAGTTGTTACATTTTATAGTTATAATATAATAACACAATCTATACCAAATGGAACAATAGGAAAAAACCACCTACCCTTATTTGACTTATAATGTTTTGATTAATTACATTCCACTGAAAATCAAATTAAATAGATTAATTTGCAAGAAATTTGATTAATAAGTGATGATGATAATTAAAAAAATGTGTACTAGGACCTGGTTGTTCCTCCATTGCATATGGAGCTGCAAGAGAGCTTGGTCCATTTCTAGTTAAAGACAAAGAAGGACTAACACTTAACCAATTCTCATGGAACAAAGGTAATAATTAAACTTTCTACATAATTTCATTATCTTTGTCATTTTTAATTTTGGGTTGCTTGAAATATTTAATTTCATTTATAATTCAGGTCTCTAATATCTTTGTGTAACTTCACTTTCCCATGCCATAGTTGCAAATATCATATTCTTGGAGTCACCAATTGGTGTTGGCTTTTCTTACACAAACATTTCCAAAGATTTGCATGAACTTGGAGATCGAGTTTCTGCTATTGATAACTATGCATTTTTGGTTGGTTGGTTCAAAAGGTTCCCAAGCTTTAGATCCCATGATTTTTATATTGCTGGAGAGAGTTATGCAGGTACCATTGTATATCAATCTCTAACTTTAACTTAACATCTTCATAAGTAAAAAGATAAATGCTAATGTACATTTTTGTATGTTTGGATTTATAGGCCATTATGTTCCACAGCTTGCTGAACTTATCTATGAAGGAAACAAACATACCAAAAAGAGTACTCAAATAAATTTCAAGGGATTCATGGTAACTATATAGGACTATCATCAAATTATCTTAAATATTATAGTCACCTTATGAGATAGAATTTTATGCATTATACCTTACACAAACATAGCAAATGGTTAACAAATAAACTTTTTGTGGGTAAAATTCAGATTGGAAATGCTGTGATCAATGATCTTACAGATACAAATGGAATGATTGATTATGCTTGGAGCCATGCTATCATCTCAGATGAAATATACCATGGGATAAACAATGATTGTGACTTTAGAGCAGAAAATCAAACAAAGGCTTGTGATTTGCATGTTACAGGGCTATTGCAAGCTTACTCAGATATTGACATATATAGCATTTACTCACCCATTTGCCTCAATAAATATCAAAGAGCAGTTTCACCCAAACTTCTTGTTGCTCCTCATCTTCTCACACGACATGTAAGCCATTCCGAATCTGCTGAAAGTATATTAGAGAATGCATAAACAAATTAAGTGCTAGTAATTACAATTCATCCGAATCTTAGATTAAGTTAATATAACTGCAATACAGAACAAAAACTGATTCTAATGACATGAACATTATATCATTGATGATTGGTGCACCTATTAAGTATGAGGTTGGACCTAAAGAAAAAAATGGGATCACTTTTTATGAACTCGTTGAGAATGATTCTGATCTAGTTCATGGCCTATTAGAAGTAGAAGGCGCTCTGATAGGATCCTCGCGGACAGGAAAAGATTGCAATCAGTTTGATTATTGATGTATACTACATATTTGTCTTTGTGTTGAATTTTAGGAGTTGTGGCATACACTACCATCGGGATACGATCCCTGTACAGAGGATTATGTCGCCAAATATTTCAATGATAAGGATGTCCAAAAGGCCCTGCATGCCAATATTACCAACTTATCATATCCCTATACCCTTTGCAGGTATCAATAGTATATAACTAGAATTACTTCAATATCAAACTTGTAATTCACCTTCCTAGCAAGTACATTTTCCATGTAAATAGTATAACTAGAATTAGTTGCAATGTTCTGTGTAGCTCTGTAATTCAGAAATGGAATGACTCACCAAACACAGTCCTGCCAATTATTCAAAAGCTCTTACATGCCGGCTTACGCATATGGATCTACAGGTACTCGAAAACAGCTTGTAATTGAATTCATATATTTGAGTTATATCACGAAATCAATGATTAACACATGCATACAGTGGTGACACTGATGGTAGAGTACCAGTGACATCAACAAGATACAGCATAAAGAAGATGGGATTGAAAGTAAAGAAAGGGTGGAGAGCATGGTTTGATAAGAATGAAGTTGCAGGGTGGATGGAAGAGTATGAAGGTGGCCTTACATTTGTAACCATTAGAGGTGCTGGTCATCAGGTTCCGGTCTTTGCACCTCACCAATCCCTTTCTCTCTTCACTCATTTCCTCTCTGCTCAAACCCTCCCTTCTTCTCGCTTCTAGTTCTAGAAAAGTTCGCCATATTCATGTGTGCCTTATATGCTGCTGTTTTGCCATGTATCAGAGGAACACAGATTAATCTATTAGTTATGTTTAGTTTGATAAGTTAGTTTAAACTCTTGAACTTAATTTGCAATGACGGGTATCCATAATTATATAAACAAATTATGGCACCATTTCTTATTTTGGAGTGAATTTTGTGGTTCATATTATTATAGAAGATATTTTGTTGGGAAGAGTTGCACTTACTTCACTAACTATGCATTGAAATAATGGGTTAGTCTTCACCTGTCTCCTCCTGAAGGATACATTAGCTATATATCTGAAAGAAATGTCCATTTTCACTACAAATTTGGTCATTTTTTAATCACATTCACAACCAACCTCAACCACCAACCAGAGGCAAACATATTATTTGGAAATGAAGAAGAAAGTGTGAAGAGTTTTGGTAAGTTTTGTTTCAAAAATCTGGATTCTGCAAACATATTATTTGGTCATTTTTGCACTTGTGTTATGCATCAAATAAATACCAAATGGTACACCCTGAACTCTAGGAAGCCTTATTTTCTCAAGCCTGAATAAGATTGCAAGAGTGATATTAGAACATGAGTGATGTATAGGGTTCTTTCGGCTTTAAACTTTGGTCTAAGAAAGCATTGATGAAATTCTGTTATGAAATGTTGATAAATAATTGAGAGTCAATAACATCATATATCACATCTTTTAATTAATAAGTTGTTGTTTTTGTCATTTAGAGTTTTACTTATGAATCAACATCTAACTTGATTTCTCTAGATTTTTTATTTGTGCGAAATTGCTTTTTAAAAAAATAAAAGTTGTACTCAAATATCTTAAGTTGATGTCAAATTAGTATTTTCAAAAGAAATTATTTCTTGACAATATTTTAATCCAGAAAATACTAATTTGATCTCAACTTAAGATCTTTGTCAAAAATCAAATGAGCCATGTAAATATCTTATATCCAACAATTTATCGGTCTAATAATATAAGGTTCCGCTAAATCCTATAATGATTAAAAGATAAAAAAATATAATATAATATTATAAACAATACTTGTTGGGAGTAATAGCTACACATGCCAAAAAATATTAGTTCATTCACCAAAATGAAAAAAACTTTATAGTAGAAAAAAATCTTATAATGTCAAAATGGGTGGTCCCTACTTTATCAAAGGAACATAGATTAATCTATTAGTTATGCTTGGAATTATCCATTTTTTAATTTTTGAGATATTAAGTTAAATATTTAGTCTTTATAAAAAAACAAAAAGAGGGAACGTGAGTCTGAAACCCTAGTAACATCTGAAGTGAGTTATCAATGGAACTTACATGGTTGAGTTTCATTCTAGTTGGGGCTGGTTATCTTGCTTTCGGTTACTTCATCGGTTCTCATTATCCTTCTCGTTTTCTCATTTCCTCACTTAGGTCTCATCCTAAAGATAACAACTTTAATAAGAAGAACAATGGTAAATCCAAATTCAAAGACCCACTCCCCATTGAACAACTCGCTGAAATTCTCGATGATTTTAAAATGGTGGGTATTCATCAATTTTCATTCTTTTTCATCCAACCCACTAGTTCATTTTTTATGGGTTATTTCCAAAATTGTTCCTTTTTTTATTGCAGATATTGGTTGTTAGGAATGATCTTAAGATGGGTAAAGGAAAAATTGCTGCTCAATGCAGGTAGCTACAATCTCACTTAAAACTTTGAATATTGTGAGAGTCTAAGATATTAGGCTGAATAAAATATCTGTTGCTGTATTTTGTAGAAGCGCATTAACATAACAATCCTCTCATCCCCAATAACTAATTTATTGCTTCGAATTTGTTTTCTTTTTCATCCAAAACAACATGTTTGTTTGTCTTATTTCATTTCAATGGACATTGTTTAGCTGATATGTGGTTCACAATCGATGTTGTCTATTTTTGTAGTCATGCAACTTTGGGTCTCTATAAAAAGCTTCACAATCGAGCACCAAAGGCTTTGAATAGGTACTGCAACAACCTTGGTTTCACTTGGGGTCATCTTGAGTTGTTTATCTTCATTCTGAAGTTTGTCGATGCGCAGGTGGGAGATGTGCGCACAGCCGAAGGTTGTTGTCAAAATTGAATCTGAAGAAGATATGCTGGCTTTGCAAGTAAGTATTGTTTAGGGAAATATGGCGCTGCTTTAGCTAATTTTTTGTTTAATATGTTTAAGGGCTGGATTATTGGATACTTGCCTGCTATACATTAGTCAGTTATTTATTACAGTTGTGACCACACAATTAAATTTGATTAGATAACCTGGTTTCATCCAGGGAGAAAGATATGAAATTGCCTATCTTTTACGTTAATCATATAAATAGTGGTTGGAAGTTAAGCTTTTATTAGTGGTCTGGTCAACTTTGTATTTCATAGAAAAATATGCAAGATAAGATCAGCGACTAGGAGTAAAATGGATATATATATACATGCTCTTTTTGAATCAACAAGTAAGAACAAATAGAATGAAACTATATTTGGGGTCAGCTATGTTGCGTAAGGAACTGCTTAAGGCTTGTATAGTCAATGGGCGTAAAAGTGGACTATTAGAGAAAATGTCAGTGCTCATAATACAAAATAAGGCAGGAAAGTTTGGGTTTTACTAAAGTGTAAAATACCTTCTTCATGCCTGACATTTAGAAAATGAGTTTCTATTCTTACTGTCACCTGCAAATGTATAGGCTTTTAAGCTGTTTTAGATGAGAGCTCTTGCATAGTGATGTGTAATTTGGGTTATACATGATTAGTCATTAGTGTGCAGGAGAGGAAGTGGAGGGAATTCAGGAAACAAAAAATATTTATTACCCCAAAATCACTGTAATATATAAATAGGTCCTGTAAATTTGTTAGGGTTAAAAGCTTATTTGAGGGCATTATATGATTTGTTTTTAGTCTGGAAAAATATCTTGAAAAACACAAATGAAGTTGTTTTGACTTTGGAGTTGTGAAAATGATAGAAGTAGAGGCTTGAGAATTTTAGTTATAAACAACGAATGGCCAAGGACAGAGGATGTGTGCATAGCATAAAATTTTCACCCAAAATGTTGACCTGTTCACATTGAAACTTTGAACTCAAGTAAATGAAGGCAATTACTTTGGCTAATCCTTTTTATAAGTTTCAATAATATTTTAAGGATGTGTGGTATTAAGTTAACTCTTTCATTTTAGCAAAAAGTAATAGCATTGAAGGTTTATTATGTGACAACCAAACATACTCCTAGAATGTTAAGTAGTTTAAACTTTTTTTGTTTTGTCTACTTGGTTTATATACAATAATTTGAAATATTGTTTGGTATATCTTTGTCTATGAATCAATTTGTCTACTTTGCCTTGTTATCTTCTTTCATCCTTCACATCAATGTTAACAAATTTATATTCACCTTGCTCTCAAATGCCCAATACTACACGTTTATCACCCATTTTTACGATATCAAATTCTATAATGCATAGTAACTCTCTCAGAAGTTGGTTTTGTTTTAGATAATTTGTTATTAAATGTATCAGGAAAGGGCTAAATCTCTGAAGTTACCCACCCATATCACCATCGATGCTGGGAGAACGCAGATTGCTCCAAGTGAGTATTCGAAATGCATCTAATTTGTAGCTTATTGATTTGTAGCATCTCTCACATGATTGGAATTTTCATCATTGTTTGTGTTAATTTACTGCCTAAAAGTAACATAAAATTATGGTCTTGCACTCGATTTGAAGTATATTTGTCTAGATCTCGTATTATGCTGTGTTTGTGGGGGTCATGTGCACAGCTAGAATTTAAACTAGAGATAGTATTCCTCCTCCTAAAATAAGATGGCCATCTCATTGTCCTTTTTTTGTTATCTATATTGAACCAGAACCCATACTTGTAATTGATGGTTCATAGATACAGTCTGAAGAAAAGAAAAGCTTAGTCTGTTCATTTTGAACTCTATTACTTTGTTGCATCCAATGAGAAAAAATACTTCAATTTATGTATTGAAGTTGTTAGAAGAAGAATATGGGCTTTTCTTTCATCATTTGTGCCATATTCTTCTTTTTATAGGTCTAGTATATAAATCTTCACAACAACATCCAAACCATAATTCCACTAGGCCGAGTTGGCTGCAGGATAGAACGACGCCATAATTCTCTATTATCAAAATGCTATATGATATGGTTATAAATGTTTGTTTACATTTAATGTTTATCATAGTTAGCTTATATTTTTCTTTCCTTTCTATCAGATTCCAGAACAGTGATGGCAATTATGGGTAATACTCCTCTAGTAACATCTCTTGTCAATTTAGCATTTCTTTCCGAAGTGTAGTTTAACTTATTCTGCTATTTTTTTTGCAGGACCTGTTGAAGTGGTAAATGATGTAACAGGTGGACTAAAACTACTATAGTTTTCTGTTCAATCAATATGTGCTATCATTCACCATGAACCTGAGTGAGTATTCATGAAGGATGACATTGACAGATTGAAGTGTTGGACATTACTACATTAGAGGCCTCCTAAGGCGAAAATCCCCAATGTTCTTTCTGCAAAATGTTTTGCAATTAATCTTATGTTGACACTTGACCATAACAATAATGATGATGATGAAGACTTTTCTTTGAAGATCCTAGCTGACAAAATGGTAGAATCATGTATGGACTAGTTTATACTAAACTTTGCAATTCTATTTATATGAACTGTTATGGAGATGTATGCATTTTTTTGGCCATAAAATATGTTGTGGATTAGTTTAATCTCACTATCGCTCACTTGAAATGAGGATTCTTGGGTAAAAGTTGGTTGCTACTTCCCAACTTCATAGCACAAAAGGTAGAAACCAAAAAAGGTTAAAAATAGGTAGATCACTTGATCTTGAGAAAACTTATGATCCACTCATTCTCCTCAAGAGTCGTTTCTTATCTCTGGTGTTCACTCATGCAAACCTTTTCCTTTTGAACAATAAACACACTTAAACATTGCATATTGAAAATTTTGCTAATATCAATATTTAACATTGGCTGAAAAGAGTCTAAATTACTGTTCATGCTGCATATAATTCAGTAAAAAAATGTTCATTGCCTTATATTCGTAAGCAATATATTTTCATTTTTGACAGTACTCTGTATATAAGCACCAATCTTGAGGGAAAAATACCACTGCTTCTTTGCATTTGAATATTACAACATCTTCAAGTTGCAAGGTGAATTGAAGATAGTAATAAGGTAACATAAGAATCTCCTACAAACAAAATTGCAACTAGTTTCAATTGAAACTTACAATTTCATACAATTCTTAAGGGAATGTAATCATCTGTATTTATGTTTCCTCTCTGTAATATTCAATCCTTTTCTTTTTCTTTTTGTCTTGACGGGATCCTTCTCTGGTTCTCCTTCTGGTGCTCTTATTCACCACTGTAAACTTTTTCTTCTCCTCTACATAACACGAGATAATGAAACCGATTGTAAGTTTTTGGTACTACCAAGGGTATTACTTCACCATTTTAGGTAAAGAACTAATCTCTTTCGAGGTGTGTGGTTGACCCTCTCAATAAGTGTCACTCCTAGGAATCAAACCATTGACATTCTGATCATCCTAAGGATCTAGCAGACCCTTGCACTACTAGACCAACACGTTGGTAAACCTATTGTAAGTGATAAACTTTGCACATACTAACCTTTTATAGGGCTTGTCTGATTTGGATATGACACCAACTTCTGGCATTAACCTCTTCTCAACATAATTCTGCCTCGACAGATTCTAAATCCATAGCATTGGGCTTCATTCCTCTCCACAAAATGCCAAAGCTCATCATGCACCTCAAATGCTTTGTTGAGATCAGAAAGTTACATGCAACCAAATTAGGCTCTAAACCTTTGTTTAGCATGGTATACATAATTTAACTGCTGCTGCCTAATTGGCCTTTCTGCAATACTTGAAAATTTTGCCTTGGCTTCACCCCTCTTCTCAACATGTCATCACGCAACTGAAAAGCCTTGTTGAGCTCTCCATTGACACAACAACCATATATTAGCAAGTTATATGCAACCAAATCCGGCTCAAGACCTTTGTTTAGCATGGTATCCCACAATTTAACTGCTGCTCCTACATTGCCACTTCTGCAATACATGTAAATTAAGGTGGAATAGGTAATACAGTCAGGGAAAATACCATTTTCAGTCATTTCAGAAAGAACTTCGGTGGCTTCATGAAATCTACCCAATTTGCAGAAACCACGTATAAGAATGTTATATGTTACGGTATTAGCTAAAAGCCCTTCAAGCATTGCATTGTGAAGCCCTATAGCTGCCTTCATATTTCCCTCCTTTGTAAGATGGTCAAGAAAACAGCCATATGTGATTGAATTCGGAGGGACATTGGCGGCCAGCATTTTTTTAAAAATAAGACCTGCTTTGTCCATTTCACCTGCTTTGCATAAGCCGTTCATCAAAGCAGTATAAGTCACAACATTAGGAAAACATTCCTCAGTAACCATCAAATCCCAGCATTCAAAAGCCTTCTGAAAAGAGCCTTCTTTACTGAAGGCATCAATCATACTTGTATATATTACATTATCGGGTCTTAGTCCTTGATCTTGCATCTCTTTTAAGAGACCAAATAACACTTTCCTGTCTAGCTGCTTAAGAGCACCATCAATAAGAACGGCATGGCAAACCAGATCCATGTTGATTCCTCTTTGAATCATTTCACAAGCAACACTTAGTGCCTCCACCAATCTCCCTTCCAGACAATAACCATGCAGAAGTGCACTATAACACATCTCATTCAACTTAAAGTTCTGCTTGTGGAGACCATCAATAAAATCTTTAGCATCGGAAACCCTGCCAGTAGAACAAAGTCCACTGATAAGAGGTCTGTAGGTATATGTGTCTGGAACAAGTCCTTTTTGGAGCATGTCTTCAAGCAATTCAAAGGCCCTATCAATGCTACTGTCCCTACAATATCCTTCAATCATAACATTATATGTTACCTCAGTTGGCATGATATTCCTCTCCACCAACTCATCAAAAAGTTTGGATGCTTCATCCATCTTATTTGTGCTGCAAAGCCCAGAAATAAGTGCGGTGAAAGTATAAACATTTGGAGTAATTCCTTTCCCAGTCATTTCATTATATAATTGAAATGCTTTTTGTAGTTGCAAGTCTTTGCAGTATCCACTAATCAATGATGTAAAGGTTGACGCAGTTGGCTCCAACCCTTTATTGATCATCTCAGTAAACAGAGACTCGGCAGCACTCAAATCCCCAAACTTACATTGGCCATTTATCAAAGAGTTGTAGGCATATTTAGTTTCTTTTATTCCATCTGCTATCATTTTATCAAAATAAGATATTGCAACATCCATCCTCCCCCTTCTGCAAAAGGAATCAATCAAAATAGAATAAGTAATATCATTTGGACGCAAGTTCATCGAACACATGTTACTATAAAGTGACTCCCCCCTATCCAAATATCCACCTTTGCACAAAGAATTGATTAATGCATTATATACAAACAAATTCGGCAGAGAACCAAAACTTCCAACCTTAACTACCAAATTATAAGCATCGTCAATCTTTCCCTGCTTTCTTAACCCTTCCACTAATGAAGATACAGCAGCCTCAGATGGAGCAAACCCCATTTCAACCATTTCATCCATAATCTGAACAGCAATCTCCAATTCTTTCACCCGACAAAAACCAAGCACTAGTGTACAATATGTAACCACATCTGCCTTAAGACCCTTATCACTCAATGATCTTTTAACATCAAGAGCTTCCCAGACTCGATCACCCTTGCATAATCCATGGATTAAGACATTATAGGTAACAATACTTACATCAAACCTATTTGATTCCATCCACAGAATCTTTTCCCTAGCCCTAAAAAAATCTTTCAATTCACACAAGCTCCTCACTACAGCTGAACAAGTATAAGGATCGGGTCGGACACCAGCATTCACGGACTCATCAAACAACTCCCAAACCATTATAAACTTTCTAATCCTCAAGAGTCCATTCAAAAGTGCACTTAATGTTCGAACTTCAGGTAACAATTTATTCACAAACATGAGCTTTGAAATCAACACAGCATCAAAAAATCTTTTATTTTGTAGGTAACTCTGAACCAACAAATCAAAACCCAAAGTGGATGAAAACTTACATTGCCTATAGGAATCCAAAAGGTTTGAAAAAATCGATTTTGGCTCCGACCCACGAAGTAAAAGGGTCTGCAATAACGAATTAGCAGGCCAAAAAAGCCTTTCTTGAACAAGAACATGGACCAATATTGAAAACGAGGTCATTGAATGGTTGAAATTTTTGTGCAAACCGAGAAAGTTGAAGAACCTTAATGCCAATTTGGCATCATCTAGGGTTTGGAGCAAGAGTATTTCAACGTGGCGGGGCTTCAATGTGGATGAAATTGAAGGATCGTTGAAGGCGAGGTTCCAACTCTGGTTTCCACGAAGAATGTTGGAAAGGAGTGATACAAAACGCGTGTCGTTTTGGTCATCATCATTAGGTTTTAGAGAAGAAGTGGAGAAACTTGGAATTGAGTGAAGAAAAAGGTTAGAAGGTGAAGAAAATGGTGTAAGCGTTCGAGGAAGTGGGAGCTTCATTTACCTCTCACTTTCGACCTTAGATTTGGTTTTGGGTTTGAAACCATTTTCCCTATTTATAAAAATTATTAATTTGATATATTCTCAAATTTATGTATATGAACAAAAATTATTCACAAAGAATTTCATTTTTTGGGAGATTAATTTTTTTATCACTACTAAACAAATAATAGTTATTTTTTGGGTACTTTTTTAAAATCATTTTATATTAGGATTATTTGAATTTTAAAAATTATTTGAAAAAACACAATACATCAGAAATAATCATGTTATACTTTTTGCATTTTTATAAATAATCCAAATTTTATTTAACTTCATTTTATTGGTAAACAAATTTGTAGTCATGCAATACTACTAAGTAATAATTAAATTTGTTGGTAAATGCTTAAAAAGGTTGTGATTAAGTAAAATCCTGATTAATATCAGGATTCTAGGATTTACAGTAACAGTATATTTGAGCATAAAACAGATTGTTTATTCCTTTGCCACATTGCAAAAAGAAATAAGTGTTATAGAGAATGGAAAAGCTAAACTAATCTATAGTTTAAAGATACAAATCTAAAATAACATAAGCATTGAAAAATGAATGACAAGAGCCTGAAACTTAGTGATCTCAAGGTCTTGAAACTTAGTGATCATAAGGTCTTGAAACTTAGTGATCATAAGGTCTTGAAACATAGTGCAGGAGCATGGATATTTCAATTTCCAATCACTATTAGAGGCCTCTCTTTTCTGTGACACTTCATTATTCTCTTTTCTACTTTGATATTGATGCTGGTCACTTCTTTTGTTTTCTGTTTAGAAATTGACCCTGTATAAGTAATAGTTCTTCTGGAACTTTTATCTACATGCACAATTTTTTTCTGTTTTCAGGTTCAATTTCAAAAGTAAAGAATAATAAGACAATTGTACCTCTAATGAAAGAATAATCAAACAATTAAATGATACAAACTTTCCCTAAGAGTCAACTCGGTTGATAAAGTTGCGAGACATAAAGTGTAAGCACCTGGGCTCAAACCCGGACAACTGCAATGTTCTCCCTTTCTCTTCAAACTTAGTAGCAGCATCTTCCATTGCCAACATGTCTTCCCTCTTAAAAACAGTATATTCTCTACCACATGTGCACCTCTTTGATGCAATGTCTGAATCACATAAACAATGAGCCAATGAACATATGTAAAGACATTAACCATAATGCTAACAAAATGAATCTCAAACTTATCAATATGGCTCAAATGAACATGTAATATAATGCATATTAATAGAGAATAACTTCACTAGCTATAACTGAAAGTCAATTGAAATAAAAGTTCTCCAAATGAAGATACAATGATTGATTTCTTACCATGATAAAGACAAATTGGATGGGAATAACAGTGCTCACATAGCATGTAACATACATAACAATCTCTGTGGCAGTTGCAGCATATCAGGGTATCTATTGTTCTTGATGAAATTGAACACTCTTTTGAACCTTTTAGTTGCAAGAGGGTCTTCTTATAAAATTGCATAAGATGCACAAAAGACAGGACTGTAGCATGATTACATGCCAAGTTCTTAGAACCTCTGTCTTTTGACAATTTGTAAAGTTGCATTGCCTCTTTACAAAGAAGTTCCTCATATGGAATTATAGGAAACATTCTCAGATTCGCGTAACGCTTACTAGCTTCAGCCCCTAATGGAAACCAATCACCAATAGCAAAGTTTACAGCTTCTCCACAATTAAAACCTGAATCAACAAAAATAATCAAATAAACAATAAACAACCATCTCTAGTGTATTTGCGCAATGTCGAAAAGTAGATAGATTACCATGACTAAATCCGGCATGATACGCTCTAGGAAAGGTGATGACAAACTCTCCTGGCTTCTGAACAGCCTTGTAAACTGGAACATCATGTTGTAGGAAGATATTTGGAGGGAACATTGTTGTTTTATATGCTAGCAGTTGAAAAGCCTTATCCTCTCTATATTTTGATAAGATATTTTTGCAATACACATTATGTAGGACAATGTCTTCAAATTGAGAGGCTTCATGGGCAGGTATGCCATACCAAATTTTATTTGCACCTGAATGATGATAATTTATGCTGCAAATAAAACAGAAATATTATGAAAATGAAATCGATGAGCACTGTAAAAAATGGTGGAGACTGAATTCTTATGAGAAATACCTATATAAGTAGTGATCTTCTACATGCCATGCAAACATACTGAACAGCATCCCAATGTAAAGCATAGGATCAGTAATTCCCTAAAAAAAATCACATAGGAATTAGGAAACATAAAATAAAATTGAACTTATGTTTCAAAATTACGTTCTTACCGGAATTCCCTTGTCAACTAAGCGCAATGTTGATTGTGGCAGCCGTGAGAAATTCTGATACCAATGAAATCATACTTAAAACTTATTAACCATACAATGATTACAAGCAAAGAAGAATGTTACAGCCACATATAGAAATTGATATATGATTAACTAACCTTCAAATTCCATTTGCTTCTTCCAAGCTTGTCATTTGGATCACATGAAAAGGCACTACCTTCAACATTGACTCCATACTCAACTGTACCTTTACGGCCATGTGCCATTTCGCGCCAGAACTCCTTCTCAATATACGAAGAAGAGAGGTTTCTTGAACTGTAAAATCTACTGAGAAAGGCCTTGTTTGCCAGAGCCTCAAATTCCTTATAGGTGTATTTTCTGATCACAACAAGAGTAAAAAAAACAACAATAGATGATTTTATTCTGAAAAAAATATCAAAAGCATAGCATGAACACAATATTCTTTTACCTTCCTTTCATAAAGGTGATCTTATCTTTCTCATTCCATTCAGAAAGCCGAAGGGGCTGCACATTAGTTTCAAACTTGAAGTCCTTCTTCTCTTTGGTTAAGACAACAGAAGCAGGAATAGATGCAATTATAGGAGAAACAATTTTGCATATACCTGAGAAAACAGAACAAACTCTTCTAACTAAAAAGGAAACAGAAATGCAGAAACTACATGTCTCATATAAGATAAGACTTTCTTACCATTCATATTAAAATGACCACACATTTGTTAAGGAAACTAACATGTTATATAATCAGTTTCTGATTTTTGTTACACTTTTTTATAAGCAAAGTTATATACACAATCTGGTATAGCATACCAAAAGTTGATGCTTCTGGAACAATCTTATGTAGATAAGCAAAAGAATCCTGAAACTCCTTTTCTGATGGGTAATATACTGGACACTCTGGAATATTATTGGTCCATTCAACATCACCAACTTTATAAGAAATTGAATTCCTGGCATTTGTTTTCCTTTTTCTTCCACTACTGGAAAAACCCATTTTTGTTTAGTTGGCATTACTAATTTACAACCATCTAATATAATGCTTCTGGTTTTAAACCAGTTTCATGTGTTATTAAATGATGAATTGTGTTTGTTGTTCCTGTCTGATACTAATAAAATCTTAACAACACATTAATATTTTAATTTTAATTAAATTTAATCTTAAATGATAGAATCAAAAACCATAAAATATGACGTGTTACATGCGTATCTATACAAGTTTTCCCCCGACAATATTAGTTAGTAGTGTGTTTATACTTATGATGATATCTGGAACATGAAATGAATAAAATAAAATAAAGAGTAGTTAAAAGAGAAGAGGGAAAGAAACT
This sequence comes from Lupinus angustifolius, assembly GCF_001865875.1. Classification (NCBI taxonomy): domain Eukaryota; kingdom Viridiplantae; phylum Streptophyta; class Magnoliopsida; order Fabales; family Fabaceae; genus Lupinus; species Lupinus angustifolius. The sequence continues at coordinate 796,384 of NC_032021.1, read as the reverse complement.
TCCAACAATAACTGCTGGGATTTCTACAATATTTCAATTTCAATGTCAGTTAAATGTACTTCTCTTTAAGGTGGCAGCATAGTTAAAGAGAGAGGATACAGGGACCCTCTGAACCATTGGATCTACCCAGCAGACCAGATTGTGACAAGTGGCATCTACCATTCAAAATGAAACTTTACCAATGTACAAATGATGTTTTATAAGTAGTTGAAAGTTGAAACATAAAATTATGTATGATCATTTAAGTGTATATGAAACACCTCACATATGTCATCAAGGTTTCACTTTTTATTGTATATGATATCATTCAACTTTATCAACTAAAAATTACCCATCTGTTCCTGTTATTCTCAGTTGGTGAGTACATGTCACAAAAAGGTGATTTTATAACCTCTCCTCAAGTACCCATATGTTTTGTTAGGTCATTTCTATTCAATTATGCACTCAACTTTCACTCATTCGCTTGTTTACCATCTGTGATAGAATACTACATTTATATATATACTTCTATAAACATGATAACTTCTCATGCTTATATTAATAAAATATCTTGATTTGTTCACTTTAGGATGAGATATATTGAACTCATGGTTCATCCTATTAAAGAAAAACTCAATTCTGATCAATTACAATTATAAATAAATACTTTAGTACTGATATACGTGAATAGACTGTTTAGAATGCATTACATAATATATAACATAATTTAAGCTCAATGATATTGTTAGGTGCATTTGTATTCTACAATCAGAATAAGAGCTACCAAACTTTTCAACTATACTTGAAAATGTGCAAAAATGGACTATTATATATAATATACATACAAAATGTGCAAAAATGAGAACAAACTATATAAGAATTAGAACCGTTAATATAGAATATCAAATCATATTTGAATAGTTAAGATGAAAAAGTATACATACAAACTATTATATAATCAATAACTAATTTTTAATCATGATGTTTATGATTGGTCATACAAAAAGTATAATTAGATAATTGTGAATCCCCATGCAAAGCAACAAAAGGATATGTGCGGTGGTAGGGCGCCACATATAGCAGATATTTGGAAAAGGCCATGCAGTTGAATCACATATAATTTTGACACGTGTAAACATATCTCAATCAAAGATCTTTCATTCATGTTATGACAAACCGCAGTTTCAATAAATGCTGATGCTCTAATCTCTATCATAACCGAACCTATATGAATGTGATGTGAATAATCGTAGTAATTTTATTGACGATACGAACCACGTACTATCAATACTCCAAAAATAAAACAAAGTAACAACGACAACGACGATGATTTAGTAACTAACATCAAAACTCAAAACGACACTGGATAGAGTAATGTGATGTGAATAATCTAAGAGACTTGACCGCAATCGGCGATGGTCACTGGCCTGGAGGTCTTGCCGGAGCTAGATCCAACTTTCTCGATCTCCTTCACCACGTTCAATCCATCCACCACTTCACCAAACACCACGTGCTTTCCGTCAAGCCACTCCGTCTTCGTCGTGCAAATGAAAAACTGAGATCCGTTCGTTCCGGGTCCAGCATTCGCCATGGACAATATTCCAGGACCTGTGTGCTTCTTTATGAAGTTCTCATCTTCGAACTTGGCTCCATAGATTGATTCACCTCCGGTGCCATTTCCGGCGGTGAAGTCACCTCCCTGGCACATGAAGTTAGGGATAACACGGTGGAAGGATGATCCCTTGAAGTGGAGTGGCTTGCCACTGCGGCCAACTCCCTTCTCGCCGGTGCAGAGAGCACGGAAGTTCTCAGCGGTGCGAGGAGTGGTATCGGCGTGTAGCTCCATGACGATGCGGCCGACGGGAGTGCCGCCGATGGCCATATCGAAGAAAACCTTAGGGTTCGACATTGTAGCAGATTCGATGATTAACGGAGAAGAAGAGTTTGGTTGAGGCTTGAGAGTGATGAGGGTGGATATTTATAATAGCTCAAGTATCTGTTGGATGTTGACACGTGGCAGGTTATTTGTTAGGGGAAAGTAATGTTGCTGAGTTTGGGATTGACTAAAGTTAGTGGTGCTGATCCAAGGACACGGATATGATGTTGGACTTTTTCATTAACATGGACCAAGCCTAATGAATAGAATTGCAAAAACTATCATTTTTTATTTATTTATTATAATCTGTAGTTAAAATCTAGATCATACATTCATAGCTAGGTAGGGTGGGATTATTGACACTTTAATTAGCTTACTCATGCTTATTATCGACTAATCATAGCTTTAGAAAAATAAAAATAAAAATCAAATGATGATTGATTACAAAAGAGTGTGAATAGATAAATTAGCGTGAATAGCTTCATCCCTATTTATAGGATCCATTAAATAAATAAACACTAAAATTGAATGATATTGATTAGTTTCCTTTTGGATTAACAATCCAAGTATTTTCCCAACAAAACACTGCTATTAAGGATAGAAAAGAATGAAGTCCAATTAATAATATATAGGTACAGGGTGGGAAGAAGAAAGCTGACTAATTAGCACTATGAAATTCTGTACAATTAATAATAGTGTTTGTTCTGTTTGGTCCATGGCAAATCTCATATGAAACTCTCTGCTTGCAGTAATCCAGGATAGACACATGAAATCATCTGTTTCAAAGACTTACAAGATGCTCTAAGAAAAGCATGGCCCTCCAAAGCTGCACAAGGGCATCCAAAAATATTTAACATCTTTGTAGCAAAGAAAATGATCAAAAAATAACAAAAGGAGGGGAATAGAATTAAACAAAGGTGCAACAGAAAGATGAAGGATATATTACCAGTAAATAAGGATTTGACTTCCTTTGAAAAATCCTCCACACGTCCTAATACAGGTCTTATGCCACAAATTTGTAAAACACAAAGTTCCAAGTACAAGGCCATTTCAAGTATTTGTAACAATAAGCTGCAAACACTCTGTATTTCAGGAGAAACCCTTGGTTTGTTAGCTTCACAGAGCTCCCGAATAATGGGAATCGCTTGATCCTGCACCCAAGGAATAATAAGCTCAAAACCTCAAATGAACACCCCAATTATTTGCTTCTACGAGTACCCTAAAAGTATATATATGAAAACAGTACTATAAAAATAGAACAGTACATTCACGAGAAGTTCACTGTACCTGTAGTCCATGCAAGATTTCTGGCATCGGAAGCTCAGGAAAATGTGTAAGATCAACAAACCCAACCTCCTGAGCCCTTTTAGCAGCACCCTCAGCTTGTAAACATAGAAATTTCAAAAGAAGAAATGCAATTCTGTATATCTGCACAGCAACCTTGTCAGAAAAGCACGTTTGTGGAACAGGTTCGGTACTCTCAGCAGCTTGACCATAGATAGATAAAGCAGTTGAGAAAGACGAGATCTTTGGTTTTGAGACACATCCAAGTGGTGCAAGAGCAAACCATCCATTTCTGCTATTGACATGTGAAGGTTTTAAACAAGTTTCAAAATCCTCTTTAACAGTAGGTGGACACAAAAGAGGGGCATTCTTGCTTGACAATTCACTCAGGCGCTGCGTTCCCCTGCTAATAAAGGCTAAAAGATGGATGCACTTTTCTCTGAGCTGTCTATCTACATTTTTTGTTGCCTTAATCCAAGAATTCCAATGTTTCGCTAGCTCACACATGAGCATCAAAGTATGTTCTGTTTCCTTAAGAGTAGCAAAAGAAATCAATGACCTCTGTGCCCGAGGTCTTTTCTTATCATGATCATTAGAGGGAAGGTCTGGGGCATTTAGGGAATAAAAAATAAGATGAGCTTTCTCTGAAAAAAAGTAAGGTACCATGCTGTCCACAATAGCAGTGCCATAAGAACTGTCTCGCAAGGATTGAACCATAGATGTAACCACAGCTAATCCGTGTCCCCATATATCTTGAGGCGTTTCAAACTTTTCATATAAGCTACCCAGATTTTCACTGCCAAATCTTGAGAAACTTTCACCAGATTCAGCAAATAGCAGTCTCAGAGATGACAAGAAGCCAGAACAATAAAGCATCTCAGCACCCCCTCTAACCCGTGCAAGGGTCAAAAAAAACTTCAATATTATTGGAATGGAAGGAGAAGTTTTATCCTGGAGTTTTAGCATAACAAGCTGCAGTTGAAGATGATTTTGCAGGACAGGTAACCAAGTCCTGGGCGTCAAGAAGCTTCGCAGTATCAAGTCCATAATTGACAGAGACAGCATGGAATGCTCAGAAGTCACAATGCAGTTGCAAAGAATGGGTAGTAAGCCTAAGGTTGTGTTGGAAATTTTTGACAAATTCTCACCAGAACTCTCATTTATTGCCTCACCTGAATGTGAACTGAAGGAGTTGGTCTGTAGTACCGAAAGAAGCAACGTGAGTAATAACTTCATGATCACATTAGCCTCAGAAGGTAGCACCTTAAGTTCATTCAGTAATTTAAGACCTGAACTTGCACATTTCAAAACAAGTAGGGACACATTCATGGGGAGGATTTTGCAGACAGCTGTTGTCAACTTGAGAAGTAATTCTACCTCACATGCAAGAAATTTGAGTAAATCCTCAGAGGCATCAAGAGCAGGTGATAATGTTTCAATGGTAGCAAGGAAAGATAGGCACGTATTATCCATGCAAGTGAATATGAGTTCATCTGGAATCCTCTCTCCTGTAGTAGCCGTCCCTAGTGACTGCAAGATCATATTAAAAATGAAAGTTTAACAGAGAAAACAAATCACCAATGGGCGGAAAGAAGAAAGCTGTTTAAGAACAATAAAAACAAGAATTTAGTAATTTTAGAAACTAAGCTAAGTGCATGAAAGCTGGAAAGTGAATTAACAGAATCTTTAGGCTATTGTACATATACTAAGATTATATAACAGGATCTACAAGAATTTAAATTCTCACATCATCGTGGTAGACAGTCAACACAGCTATCAATCCTTTCAACGCAGAAAGCTTTGAACTTGAAAGCAACATAACCGAGTTTGCATCCTGCAGGAAATGCAACATGGTTTCTGCAATCTCCTTGGATGCTCTCCAGTCAGAACAATCCCACACATCAAATTTCAAATCTTCTCGCAAGCGAATAAGATCAAACAAATACACATTCTTCGCAAAAGATTCTTCATTCAACTGGTGCTGATAAGTTCCCAAAAAACTTGATTCAACAAGATACTGACATAATTCTTTGAATGGTCCGCTACCAATTTTTCTCCCTTCAACCTCTCCTTGTAGATGATAATAGAGGTCACTCAGTATTAACTTCATTAGTTCCTTCCCTTCACTGTACAAATTAAGAAAAACAACAAAATTATAATAGCCATACATAATAAGAGAATAAATACATTTCTTTATAGCCAGATAAAGTAAATTCAAATCATGAATTGAATGGTGGAAAGAAAAGGCATGACTTTTGACTAAAATAAAATTGCTGAGGATTTCTCAAAATTGTCTTTACTTCAGTCTCACTCTCCAAAGACAATATTTGATCCTTAACTTAGAGACATGGTGATGGTGAAAAAAGTGAAATAAGAGAAGACTCAGAAGAGCGTTCTAAATGTTAATTTATCCTTGAAGAAAGAATGCCCGATTATAAGCATAGTAAAAAGAATTATAGTTCTTGACATTCCAAACACTGTCACAGGGAAAATATAATTAATATAGAGATTCTTCTGAATAAGATCATAAAAGTAGCATCCATGGATAAAGTCTAGTAACCTGTAACCACGCTCTGAATACTGAGAAAGCAATTCTGAGAAAGCAGGATGAATGCTCAACTGCAAAAAAGAACATCTTTGCAGTATGTAAACGTTATAAAATATTGACAAAAGTTGACTGAACACAAACCAATATGTAAACCAGAAGTTCTGACATTAAAAATAATTTTTTTGAAACCTAACATATTTGTAAAGAATTGCATAATATATAGATTAATGTCCTTCAAAAGCTACCACCGTAAACATGAGTAGTAGACTTCATAGAAGGAAATTGATTAAATGTCAACCTTGGTCAGAATTCCATGAATCTTCTGAAGTAATGACACGGATAAACTTCCAGAGTCGCTAACTGCTAGCTTTTCCATCACATGAACAGAGAATAAACCGGTAGCAACCTGAAAGTTCACAAGCATTTATTTACACATGAAAACATACAGTACAGGCTGGACTTAAAAATATCACATATAAACAGTGAAACAAGAAAAAAGATTGTCATTTCATTTGCATTTTTCAAAAGGCCGTGTACCGACTCAACAGTAAGATCAGAAATCTATAAAATTGATTAGGTATTGAATGTTGAAAGCATAAGAAAACCATGACAAAGCACATGCAATGTATATATCAATAAAACAGAATTTCTATAAAATTAACCAAATCATGGTAAAGACTACCAGTAGTACTTATTAACCAACAATGATAACAAAATGAAGCTAACCTTTGCCCTATAATATATCTCATTATTGTGTCCACGAGAAGTATATGACTTTACAAGTTTCCCTAAAACAGAATCCTTGAACCATGAAGACCAGATTCCCTTAAGACTGTGAAAATCAGTTGCTTTAGAAATGCTTGTTTTTTTTGCATTTTGTGCCTTGTCTTTAGATTCAGCAGCGTCATTCACAAGTGACTCAGCATGCAACAACTTTTTCTGCAAGAATAATTCATATGCCATGATTCCAAGTATGGCAGATTGACAATGGAAACTGTATGCCACATTTAAAGCATCTTTTTCTTTCAGATTATTGAGCTGAGGAGTTTCACTGCTAGCAATATTCGAGATTGCATTGGCCAAGTGCTTCCAGAAATTTTCATAGCTTCTTAAAGACTCCAAGATATTTGCATAATCAGAAGCCCCTTGCCATATGGCAACCATGAAGTTAAGTACACTAAGCAGTATATGTGGATTGCTGGAGATAAAGAGGAAAGAACCATGAGTAACCTTTTAAAATTTAAATATGCTCGACTGGCAAGCTAACCCACAAAAAAGATGGAAGTAAAAGCGAATAATAGATTAAAAAACCCAAAAGGGGAAACAAATTTCTCCAAAAGATTGTACCTCTTGATAAGATCATCTGCCCTTTCAATATAGTGCACAAGTGCATCTACTAGATTTGATTTTTTTGAAACTAAGGGGGCAAGGGAAGTTTCATTTTTTTGAAGCTTTGCATCACCATTACTCAACTGATCCTCATTGAACTCTCGAGCAAAGATGGCAACAATAAAAGCAGGCTGCAAAACGGAACGTCAAATAAGAAAATGGTACTTGAAGTTGAACATATCTGAGCATGGCGAAAAATTTACTGATGAAAACAAGGTAAAAAAATGGAGTTCTATGCAGTTAGTATGCCAAGGTAAAAAAAACACCACGTCCCAGTGTCCACAATTTCCTTTTGATGAAAGCATTTTGAACAGATGGCAAAGATCTGTACTACCAAAGTGAAAATGATAGATTAAAAACAAAATTGCCCCAAAATTATAATATTGGTGATACAATTTAAAAAAAAACTACAAAAGGTGGATAATACATTTGCCCATGATGATAGAGAAACAAAGTCTGTACCAATCATATTTTAATTTTAAAAAAGTAATTAGTTGCCAGCACCAGACAAGTCAGTACAAGTAAGATTTTGACATTAGCACAAAGTGACAAACACGATTCTTTAATTTACTTCACATAATTCAAACCTGATAATGTGCCGCTGAAGTAAACATATCAATTGTTGCGACAAAAAGATCTTCATTTGATACTGATTGCTCCCGCAATATGTAGCTCAAAGAGTGACTTAAGTCCATGATCTAAAATCAAATAAAAGAATTGTCACTTAAATCGGACCTATAAACTAAAAAACAATGAGTATAAGAAGCAGAAACCAAGGCCCCAAAACCTTCTCATTATCTGGAACAAAGCATGTGGTTCCATACGAAAATGGTTGAATACAATCTGCTATGGCAAATAATGTTGAAATAAATCTGACAGCGCCAAGTTGGATGGCCTACAGCAACAAAATAAAAGTATGTTGTCAAGCAATGCAATAGAAAATCAGGTATCATCAAGTACAAATTAAATGGGTGGTAAAGTTTAAAATGATATACCAACATAGGTATGCAGGCCCACTTCATTATGGCATCAAATGCATGATGAAGTGTATATTTGATGAAGCAAATGTGTAACTATGAAAACTAGGGTGAACATAGCAGATGTGGTCGATCAGTTGCTTATGCATCTAATGTGATAATCAATACAAAACACAATGTGTAACTAATGAAGTAGAATAAAATGAAATGCTCATAGACCTCCTCTAACTGGTGGGGAATAAAGAAAATAAGAGGTAAGTGTCACATATTGCTCAATGAAAACTCAATACCTTCATAGCAACCATGTAGTTCACAGAAAAAGGCATATCAAAAGAATCACAAAAAATGTAATGACACTCCATTATGAGGCAAGATAGAGTTCATACAGAATCTCGGGAGTATGAAATCAAGGATATGACAGAAGTGGCAACAGGAACTGGCCTGGCTGTGCTTGAGAACACTGCCTGGAGAAAAACAGGAAAGCTGGAAGATGAATCCTGGACAACAAAGAATGATATTCAGTATTTCCAGAATATAAAAAGATACCATGAATCATAAACAATAGTTCGGAAAGAAAAAGTTATGGATAATAAAAGACAATAAATAATATTGCTTAAAAAATTCTAAAATGGAGAAATGATATTCCATCAACTTAACTATCATCTTATGGCTTTCTGTAATCATATGCAAGTGCAACTAGATAACCAGTTTTATTATTATCATTCAACAAAAAACTATGATTTTCCTTTGTACCTTAGAAAGTTTGGACAGCATGACTGAAAGAATATCTAAAACAGCACCTATAGCCAGTTGTAACCCTTCAATTTCCATTGGATCAAAGAGACGGCTTACATGCAATTTCTGTTTAAAAAAAAGTGTTCTTGTCAATAAGATGTAGAAATAAGCAAACTACATTAACAAATGGATGATAAATAAACCAAAAAGGCTTCAATATATGTCACCTCCAATGAATGTGCAGGAGTGCAAGCAATTTGGAAGAGTGTGTTGTGAATGGAGGAATCGGAGAACAAGACATTGCGTATGATCTCACTCAATTTTCCATAATAAGGAAAGGATGCAATGCATTTTTTCATCAACTCAAGAACCTGCAGGAGTTAACAAAGTTAGAAATCAGCAATACATGCACAATCTTAATTCTTATCTGTAAAATCTACACTAATTATTCCTCCCAATATCTCACAGTGCTAACAACAAATTGGAAGCAATTGAAAAAGATTTGAGACCACAAAAAATTAAATCACTAATTATTCCTCCCAATATCCCACAGTGCTAGCAACACAGGACCACGAGAAAGTAGAAACATTTACTGGAGCCAACTGGACTAATTCAATGAATAAGAGGCATTATGTAAAGCACCCAGAAATCACTAATTGTAATGAAATAATTAAGAAACCACAACTGTTTTTCCCCCCAGAAAAGGTGATCATTAATTGGTCAATTCAGCATCCACAACACACAGGAGAATTATCAGCATATATCTTCATGAAGCATAAGCAAACAACATTTCAAGTTTTTCTCCTTGCTAAGGCTTTTTTGGGAATGCTTCTTGTGTTTCATTTTCACATTAAAACCAAGCTAGAAACTGACAGAAGGAATTATGCTCACCACATCTGTGCAGAATCTCAGAAGTATTCCACTAAGAGTTTGAGATTAACTAAAGCGGATAGCAAAATTGTACAGCTTCAAACAGAAGCAGCACATACCTTCAACGTTATTTTCCATCTAATATGCTTTATCTTGTACTTCCAGTACTCGTGATTGACCAGTATATACTGCAAAGAGAAAATGATCAATGCCAGGAGAGCATCATTCTCGACCCCTGATTCTACAAGCTGTAGAGTGAAGTCTAGAACTGCAAGATTCAGGACAAAACATTAGAATGTGAAGAAAGTAGACGAAATATTGCAGAGAATTTCACAAAATCGGGTCAAACCAACAATTCTAGTGACTTTATTTATTGCAATGAAAATTAAAAACAACAACCAAGTCTTAGTCCCACTAGGTGGAGTCAGCTCTATCATATATCATGTTTATTGTAAAAATTGATCTCTAAATCTTTCCTAATCGTTTCGCCTACGGTTTTTCTTGATCTCCCTATGCCATTAGAAATTAGACTAAGCTCCATTTGGTCTACTCTCCTTAGTGGGTCTTCTAACAGTCTCCTCCAGACATGCAAAACCACCTAAGGATCCTACCATCTTTTCTATAATAGTAGCAAACCTAACTTTCTCTCTAATGCATTTGTTCCTAATCCGATTTTGTCTAGTATGTCTACCTATCCAATGTGACATTCTCATCTTTGCTACATTGAGTTTATTCTTTGTTGACATTTTACTGCCCAACATTCAGTCTCATAAGTCATTATAGGTATGGTAAAATTTCCCCTTAAACTTTAGTGACACCTTTCTATCACATGACACCTGAAGCACTCTGTCATTTCATCAACCTCGATTGAATGTTGTAGTTTATATCTCTCTCAATTTCCCCATCATGTTGTATGATTGAGGAAAATTCAAAACGAAACACTTAGAAACTACTCAAAAGGGATGCAACAACCATACCAATCTTTCTGCATATGTACCATTGGGGTTAGAAAAGAGAGATAAGAGTGGGAAACAGCTAACAAGTGTCAATTAATGATATTAATGAAAGGTCAAAACATTGATAAAAAAACACTAACCAAATACCCCTATTATACTAATAATTAGGTCAAGTATTAACCCCATAGTAGCCCAAGCCCGCAAACATAAGACTAATTTCCATGTACAGCAACTTTCAAAGCAAGTCAAATAAGCACAAGAATGCAAGAGACTCAAAATTCAGGAAAAAAATATCATTATACAAATAAAATGGATACAAAATTGTATCATCTGGACCTGATATTGCCAAGGGGAAGTCATTACTGTTTTGCTCACAGTCGATCAAAAGCATCCTGGCCAGTTTTCCAGAAAGCAACCATGATCCACTGGAAAAAAGAAAGAATGGTCGGGAGACTTAACTTCTATTAAATAAACTGAAAGCTGTAAGCCACTATGACACTACATGGCTATGAGAAAAGTGACAGAAAATGTGAAGCCATGGTTGTCTATTTGTATATGCATGCTATTTTAGAATGCCTCTATTTAAAAAAAGAGTTCTACCTTGACAAACCACTACTGTCTACACTGAATGCAGATGTCTGCAAAGTGATATCGAATGGGTTTGCATTTAGAGTGACTGCTGTAACATTAGATGGAGAACTGGATAGGAAAAGAAAAGCACTAGTGAGCCTTCAATCAATAACTTTATTAATATAAGTATCTAAACATGAAAACTAAACCACTAAGAGAAGCCAACAAGGAGAAAGCCTCAAAAAATCAAATATCCATCAAAATATTATTTTTCGAGGGGGAAGGTTTAATGGGAAAGTGATGAAGTTATTGCATTTAGATATGTTTGTTTTAGTTTGCACTGGCTAAAAGGACCCTTATCTTTTTATACTCTTGAGACTTGAAATACAGATATAAGTCAAATCCTTGAAAGTAGCACAAGTATTATGTATTATACTTTAAGACCTGTGATAAAAATGCAGATAAAATACTTGATTAGTACAATGTAAGTTCAACTACCAAATCAACATAATCTCCAAAATCTTGACAGCCATTGACATAAGTGCAGCACCACAAGAATTCTGAGGCAGGTTTTTTATCAGATTGCAAATTATCTCAACCACCCTGTAAAGGCACGGAAAATAACTCATTTTTAAAAACTATCAGATACCAAACAAATAAAGAGAAAAACATAAATATACTATCAAATTAATCCAGGATAATATACACACAATAGAACAACCATTCAAATTGAAAACTTTACCAGACACTCTTTTCGACCTGCTCATTCATCAAGCCAATAGCATGAAATTGAAGAGAGTTACTAATGTCCATCACAGCAAAACAGACAGCCTGCATATATAGTAAGAGAATCTGTGAGAGAAATGGGGACAAAGTCATGATACAAAAAAAAAAGAAACTCATAAGCTTGGCACCCTTATTCTGTAAAATAGTTTGAGATCTAAGAAACCAAAAGTTCTAACAGAGTCCACAATTGGCTCAGTCAGGCTCCAAAAGCCATAACAGGTTCCAATATCAGGGCACGGCAAAAATAGAATATCCAAACAATGAACAAATATTAGAGAGATAGGGCTTGTGATTAGTTATGAATTACATTTAAGCAAGTCTCTGGTTGTTGACAGTAGAGCAAATGTGGCAAGTCTTAGTTAGCTGACAACTGTTACAGCAGCTTATAAATACTCCTCTCTCAATTGTAATCATTTGAGAAATCACAATAGGGAGTTACAGTTTCTAATTCTGTAAAGGTTCCATCTCAAAACCAATTGGCAATGAGAGAAGTAGCCCAACAAGTATTTAAACCATTCCCGAGACAATGAGGTAGGCGATGTGGGACTTACTATCCAACATGCCCCCTCCACATAAGTCTGTCAGACCAAACGAAGAGTTACCTTTGATCCATAACTAAAGGGCATCTTTTGGCCCATGACATCCGGAAAGAAGTTGGACTCTGGCTCTAATACCATGTTAAGGTTCCATCTCAACCAATTGGCAATGAGAGGAGTAGCCCAACAGGTATTTAAACCATTCCCGAGACAATGAGGTAGGCGATGTGGGACTTACTTTCCAACATATTCTCTCTCAGTTCTCACTCTTTTCCTATTCTGGTTTACATAGTTTTACAATACAGAACCATACTCATCATGTCAAAATAGACCAATTATAATTGTATAGTCTTGATAAATGTTGGAAAATTATACTCGCAAAGGAAGAAGCTTAACCATAGGCCAAAAACAAACAAAAAAGTTCATAATGACAGGCTGGCTAGTCCGATCACTGTTCTAATAACACGTGGAATGTACTGATGCTCTATATTGTATGAATAATTGATTGATAAACACTTACTAAAAAGCTTGGAAGGTACGGAACCATAAACTTACAGTGTTAAAGGACACCAATCTACTAAGCAGATCAAGAGTGAAAGCAACATCCTCCTTGCTTTTCAAATACGAGTCTTGGGCCAAACGTAGGAGCAACACAAACACTCCAGATGGTGCATACTAGAAAAGTAAAGATTTTGCCAGTGTGAGTTCAGAGATTACGATTATATTGATGAGATCTGAAGCCCTCTTCATGTAATAATATACTCTCCAAATTCAATATATGTGCATTTTAATCACACACAAAGTAAAATGACAGTAGAATCCATAAGGTGCATAAAAAAAGAATTAGTGATAACTGCCAACTTAGCAACACTTCAAGAAAGGAAAACTGAAACAATAGCATTTATTGGGTTACCTCCAAAGATAGAAGAATAATGCATCAGATTGGAAACCCGTTACCAAAGAACTTAAATAGAATTTCTCAACATTTTGTTAGCTTGGGTTTGACAAGCAATATAGTTCAAACCAGGTGTAGATTAAAAGAGTATTTAAAATCAGCATCAGTAAGCTTTAGTAAATTGATTTTAGTACCAGGCCTATCCTATGGCAATGAGAACTAGAATAAGTACTAACATTCAAAAAAATAAAACAAATTGTAATTTCTAAGTCATCAATTCCAGATCAGCAAAAAATGTCTACGAAGGAAATTCATGATTATAGCGTATAGACCACCAATAAGGCAACAAGAAGCGCTTTGAAAATTAAATTGAAGCATCATGACCGTATTAGGGCAACTTACCTCCCATCGTACAAGAGCAGTATTATCTCCAACAACTTTCAAGATATGCCCTCGAGTGCCAGCAGGAATAAACAAACCTTCAATCCCAGGTACTAGAACTGTGTGTCTTGCCTCCACTTTATGAGAGACATCATCTATCTGTGAATCGCTATTAATCTCAAACAAGGATGATATACCAACAGACCTATCTAAAAAGTTATACCTGTAGAAAAAATGCATTCATAAGAAAGACTATGAGAAATTGAAGAGAAAATTGTGAGTTTGAGAGACCAGTGGCAGTGTTATTCCAACACATAAGATAGCAGAAAACATGAATTATTTACTTACGCACACTCTGCAGGCCAAGTGCCTTCACAAAGGGATGACAAGAGCTGTACAAATTCTACTGTCCTGAAAGGGAACTCACTCTCTAGGTTGCAAAGAAGAGATCGAATTGGACCATCAATGAAACTTTCTTTGTCCCAAAACTGAGTACATAGGGACTCCTAAAAGTTATTGAGCACAAACCTTCAATCAATAAATGATCACTAGCAGATAGCATGATACTGAAGAAATGAAAAAACTGAAGGACAATGATTAAATATCCAAACCTCTCCACGGTAAATCTTGCAAAGAATATCCAGTATCAAAGTAGCGTTACTGTCTTCTACCTGTACATTTGACAGAGGAGATCAAATGAAAAAGGCATAAATAGTCTACTTAAACATATGAAGCATGAACACACAATTCTGGTGTTGTGATTATGTCAGCCACATGATGAACATGTCACCAGAATCGGATTAAAAATATCTATTTAGGCTCGGGTGCATCAGAAACACCACAGAAGAAGGCGAATTTAAAATTGATAAAAAAGAGAAGAAAAAACATTTAAAATTGAAAAAGAAGAGTAAAAACTCTGTTATATCCAAGTATAGACTACTCATTATCCAAGATGAATAACACAGTTATAGGGAGTCATAAGGTAGTCAGATGGTTAGGTGGAAAGTTTAAGGAATGAAGTGATGAGGAGGTTGAAGGTTCGATCTCACTGACTATAAATACTAATATTTGCCTATCAAAAAAATTTACTCAGTTATTAGTATTTAGTACCATCTACCTAGCCAAATCACTATCTTTCATTGAGCCCCCCGACCTCTTCATCTAGCCATCTATCTCCATCTGTGACTAAGCCTACATGCCAACATTATGCTGATGATGGAGTACAAAATGATGCTGATCTTTAGATACTCACTGAAGTTGTCTTTTTTGGATGTAAATGTTTTTGTATGTGGATAGTTCTACTAGGATATGTTGGTTTTGGAGAAT
Organism: Lupinus angustifolius; assembly: GCF_001865875.1. Lineage (NCBI taxonomy): Eukaryota > Viridiplantae > Streptophyta > Magnoliopsida > Fabales > Fabaceae > Lupinus > Lupinus angustifolius. Next base: position 781,276 of record NC_032021.1, on the reverse strand, counting down.
TTTTAGAAAATGTCAATATAGGTACTCCATGTTTTGAAGGGCTTGCCAAGTAGCAAATAGAGGCACACGTTACAATGTGACATATATAAAGATATTATAAATCTTGAAGTTTATATATATCATATTACGAATCTAAAACTTTATGAATATATTATCCTAAAACTATAAGATTTTGGTGTGTCCTTGTGTTTGTGCTTCATATCATAGGTTAAACAAATACAGATTTTAAATATACCTGAAGATTGACCTCATAAGATGCAATAAATGCAGACATTAATGTCCTTAAAACACTGCGATAACCAGACAGTGGGCCCTGAATGGAAGGAGGAAAATTCATTTACTGTGTAATAATTTAAACAACATAAAAAATAAAATTAAGAATATATACATTCTACAACATATTATAAATATAATATTAAAACATATCCCGCTTAGTTTGCTTACTATAAACACAATTTAGGCAAGCAGAAAGCTGAATGCTTTGTAATAAAAAGCAACAAATTAGCCAAGGTTAAACAAAATTCATCCACTATAACAACTTATGCCACCCAAGTAAAATGACGCACATCATACTCCTTCAAAATGTCACACTGAAGAATTTCAAGACAATATTGTAAGGATCCAGCCTCAAAGGCTTGACGAACATAACTGATGTGATCAATCTCCTGAAAGCAGGGGAAAGAAAGAAAAAATGGGTCAACTTAATAATACACATGCACAGGCTTAAATGGTGAATAGCAATTTCACATATAGCCTAACCACATACCATTAGCTCATTTTTTTTGTCTTTTTCAGGAAGTGTCAATAGTAGATAAAGAAATACCGCCCATGCTAAAACTAGAGGGCTGGCTTCATTCATTTCAAAAGTGATAAAAGTAGCAACAAGTGCATCCATCTCTTGGACGTCAGTCAAGGAAAAGCTAGACACACCTTTCCTGAAAAGCCAAACAGATTATGCAAAACTTAACAAAACATATATGGTTTAAAAAAAGCAATCATAAAACAAGTAATCGGATATATCCGGCTATATAATTATAAGGAAAAGACCAGGCATTACACAAGGCATGAAGAAGTTAATTTAAATCCCACAGTTTCAGACAAGGGATTACACTACATCAGTAGTTCAGTACACCACTTCAACATACTAACTGCCTAAGAAAATGTTCCATATCCAAGGCAGACAATTTTTAAAACAAAAACATTAATAGTCAAAATAGACGAACTGGATTATTGACAAAATCGAAGAATTTTAACAATGACTTAGAACTCATAACTTTGCTATTCTGGACATCCAAAAGTAAGGGACTCCATGATGAAAGTTTGGTAAAATTTGCTGGATAACAAAATAGGGCAAGTATGGATTTCTTCCCAATTTAAAGATTGAAAATTGTACTCGGTAAATGAATTAAATGAAAAGGCAAGGCTCAAAGAACAGAACATTTGCCTCATGATTGCCTCAGACCACAAGATATTTTCTCCAATAAAGTTGTAAAACTTATTTTAGATTCAAAATGGTCTCAAAGGCCACGCTCAGTTGAAGATTCAGATAGTAATTGCATCATAGATGAGGGTTTCGGATTACGGCAACCCGAACAGTACTTCATTGGTTTAACAGTACTGTTACAAAATGTGTCTTCTTCCCAGCTACAAGGTATTGATTATGAACAAAGACTGGGCTGACCTGTAAGGTATTTCGTCATGAACCATTTGAAGAAGATTTTCCAAGTTCAGGGTTTCTATTAAAATAAGCAACAGCTGAACTTTAGCATGATATGACAACTGTTGTGCTTCTGTAGTAATTGCGAGCTTCCCCAAGTTGTAATCACCAGCTAAGATCCCCTGAATCCATGACGATTTTGAGCAAGGATTAGGTTTATGAAAATATCACAAAATAAATCAAGTACCAGCCTAAGTATTGTTAATATACCTTGTAAAGAGAACAAAACTTTTTCCATGTTTCACCACTGCAAGTACAAATTGAATCATAATACGCCAGGAAAAGGATGTCTAAAACCAAGTTCTCTTCAATTAGAGTCTCCTCAGCCCACAGAGTAAAAAGATCAACATCCTTCAAGCAATGCATGGTTCACACATTAACAAATGAAATTTTCAGTGGACAGAACTTTCATATCATAAAGATATTGGTGGGGACCAAATAACATGGGAGCAAATCATATGATATTACTGGATTCCACCCAAGCTTACATCTTCAAGATCAGCAAAAACTACTCTACCCCTCCCCCCCAAGGCCTGACGACCAGTATAAACCTTCCAGGTTATGGGCTTTTGTTTCGACCACAAATTAGTTGGTCTTGAGCTCCCTAGAAACCTATTCACTAAGAACTGGTCCTAACAGATACCAAGCAAAGGCGAATAAAAATCCCACCAAAGCATTAAAAAAGAATGTGATTCCAAGATATAGTGTTTCACATGTTCCATAGAGGTAATATGCTGTTATAGCATCAATAGAGACATACACATGAACCAAGGTCATCAAATAAAATGGCAAGAAACAACGCTAAACATCAATAGCCGGCAATTAGTTATACTGCACATACATAGGTTAAAATATTAGATCTAAGTTGTGTGCTATATTATAGAGTAGTACATAACTAAAGAAGGGTGGTATGTGGAAACTGAACATACCATTTTCTCCGGGTAACTACAAGACAAGAGGTCCTCGAAGAACAATACTAATTTACTTTCCAATCCATCATGAAACAACTTTTTTGCCACCTCCTTTACAGTATTGTCTTCAGACACAGGACCAACATAAACTGCAAGTGCAGTAGAAGTCAAAATCCGAAGCAATATCAGTCAGAAAAGTCAACAAGCAGCAAATGGAAATGTTTATTAAACCTATACAAACTGAATATGTGTGTGCACACACGCACGCACAGGCAGCTGAGTCTGCCAAACACAGACATTTGACAGATCAAGTACTAAACTGTCATAAAAACAAAATGATAGACTTACTAGCACGCATTAGAATCCACCTGATGCACTTCAGCAAGCACTGTCGCTCCATGTAATATTGAATTAACATCTTTACAACAAGAAGGAAAGAAATAAGAAAAAGGAAACTAGAAGCAAGTGTCATTGGGACACTCATATATGCAATGAAGAGAATCTAGAGAAGCAGGATATGATTAATAACATAAAAGACATTATTGATAATAAAGGCATTTAGAAGAGTCAGAAAGGTTTGATACATATGTGTGAAATCCAACATTTCTTATAAATATATATTGCCTTAAAAGTCCCTCCTTTGATGGTGTTAACATCTTCAAAAGGGGGGAGGGATGTAAATGCATATTTCAGGGAAAAGACTTTGATCATGAATAAAGTCATTATTTACTCAAAATAAGTATTCTAAACTTAAGTTAAAATATTTTTCACAAATATAGTTGGTTTAATCATGAAAATATTTTTAAAAGCAATTCAAATGGTTGATCATGAATAAGTTACTAGTGTTTTTGGAAGAAAATAATTGTTTATCATATAGCATGAATCAAATACTTGTTCCTGAAATTCAAATTTTGTATCAGAATGAACTTGGTATTCGATTACCATGATGAAGTGAACGATCACATCATATACATTGTCGCATCACATATGTCAATAATATTTTCACTTCACATGTGCCTCTCTCTCTTTTCCCTATTCCCTAACTGTAAACCTAGTTTCTTAGACAACTATAAAGGACACAATAGGGGGTTGAGCTACTAACCATGTGAAGAAACTCGGGAACCGAAGGATCAGCAGCTGCATTGTTATGTTTGACAAACCTTTCAACAAGTATGTATGATTGAACCTCATCTAGAAGCTGAAATAAACATAAATAGTAAGGGTATCAGCAGAACTCCCTTGATGATTAACATTAATAGCTAACTCCCCCTTAACACATAGGGAGGAAACCTAACCACTCTCAATTCCGTAGAAACAACAAGTCTAGGATAACATCACTTCCAAACATATAATTTTTTTTAAGGTTTGGGAAGAGAGAGCACAATTCTCAGGGCAAAACTAATTAAGCCGATAGGGACCTTCCAACCATATAATGAAGAATAAAACGTAATACTGATCCTTCAAATATACAATGGCCACCAAGTTAGTCCTCCAAAGAAAATAGTTATCAAATAAGTCCCCGGAAGTTAAGATGGCCACCACATAATGTAAATTTTAGTCCCTGAAAGATTCACATGGACACTGAATAAGTCCCTGGAAGGACCAATGTGGTGGCCATGATAAACATTCCGAACTTACTTGGTGGCAGACTAAATTGAAGTTCTACTCTATAACGAATTATCAAATTTCCAATGCCGAAACATACTTAAACTCTTTTCTAACATCTAAGCAACTTAAAAGTTTCATTTCATAATAACCTAAAAAAACTAAACAGATAGATTACAACTACAACGATGATACAATGATAGAGTGAGAAAGTGACCAAGTAGGAGCTAATCTGCAATGCTTTATCTTTAAGATGCTGCTGAACACTAATCTGGTGTTGTCCAATTATAATTTGCTTGGAATTCAAAGCTTCGTTGGATTTCTGATTTGGAGGCTTGAATAGCGAAAGTGTATGAAGGAACCAAGAATGATTGTCCTTCAACTTATTGACCTAATATATAAACAACAACAAGAAAGTGAAGTAAATGAAGAAAATGAGATACAAAAAAGAGAAAGAGTTGAGAAAGTGTACCAAATTGGAAGGAAGATCGGAAGAGAGAGATGAATTTTCGAGGTCGGAGAGGAGAAGAGAGAAAGAGTCCCACCAGAGAGAAGCATCGAGGGACATGGTTGAATTGAATTGAATGGAACAAAGTGTAAAACCCTAACTAGCTAAGCTCAATAAACACAAGGTTTTAACTATTATACTTTCGTTTCGCTTTTTCAATTCTTCGCGCTTTCAAATATCTCTTTCACGCTCTTATGTTTGTAACTTTGTATAGTTAAGCACTTCAACGTCGTTAAAACGCACCGTTAGCTTACGTAATATTTTAACTTTTAAGCTAATGAGCGTCGTTAAAAGTTAAAATGCACCGTCAGGTTGTTGCAATCATTTTGGGAGAAAAAGCTTGTCGAAAAATTTCAATGTATTTAGGGTTGATTCAAAATATATATGCTTTATTCTAATTTTATATTTATATATTTTATCAAATACATTTCAAAAAATAAAAATACTAACACTGTATTGTTTTGGTAGTGTAGGACCTACTGAATCTCTATATAGGCTCAGAGACGAAATATTCGATTATTATAAACAATATTTGTTGTAATAAACATTCACGTATTTAAAAATGGATAGATTTTTACCCACAGTTGGGAATTACCCTTGCCTATACAAAGAATATATTTCAAAAAATAGAAAAATTTGGCTCCCTATTAAAGCAAATCATTTTTATTTCATCTTATGTTATTAGTTTGAATTAACTTAAAGTTAATGTATAGTTTAAAATTTAAGTCATTAATTATTTTCATCCAATAGTTTAATCTTGTCAAAATCAAAGGTTATAATTTTTAAAGTCACTTAGATCAACTTCCATCAATTGTGAACTCATTGTGATTAGATAAATGGTACCTATATACTCTTTTTAGTACAGTTTCTATTAGTAGTTTCTAGATGTGAATCATTACCTCATAGATTCTTATATAATTAGTAATTATTATATTATTTATAAAAAAAATTGTAAACTAAAAAATGAATTAAGAGTAAAAAGGTTAGAACATAGAAACAACAAATTTATTATTTTACATTGGAAAACAATTATTTAAAATATGGAGCCAATGAATAAATAAAAAAGAAGAATTCATGTGATCTTCACTTAAGATCAACAACCAATTACATAAACAAACTAGAAAGTTGTTCAAATAATAACATCACTCTATTTTTGTTCTTCTATGTAATCACTTATGCTCTTGTTCTGTTCACTTTTTCTATCCCTTAAAAGGTTTTATTTGCAACACTACATTTCACAAATCCTTGATGATACGAAAGCAAAAAAGAAGACATAATAAAACACATGCATGCATCTTTTGTTAACCCAGAATATAGCCTATGAATGAGGAGAAAATGGAGGTAGTGGAGACCATTTTCCAAATTTGGGGTGATGGAAAAAGCTCTTTGGAGGGAACTTAGGAAGAGGTGGAAATGGCAGCTTTTTGAATGGAGGAAACTTTGGGAAAGGAGGAAAAGGTTTGAAAAATGGTGGCTTGTAAATTGGAATATGTGGTATAAGTGGATGCTTAAACTTTGGAGGTATAAGTGGATGCTTAAACTTTGGAGGTAGAAGTGGATGCTTAAACTTTGGAGGTAGAAGTGGATGCTTATAGTTTGGTGGTTTGTAAATTGGAAAAGAAGGAGGAAGGGGCTTGTAAATAGGAATGGAAGGGGGAAATGGCTTCTTGAATATGGGAATTGGAGGAGGAAGAGGCTTTACATATACCGGCACCGGTGGAAGAAGTGGTTTATGATATATCGGCACAGGTGGAGGAAGAGGCTTCTCATATATTGGTACTGGTGGAGGAAGTGGTTTATGGTAAACTGGCACTGGCGGAGGAAGAGGGTTGTGATATACTGGCACAGGTGGAGGAAGAGGTTTGTGATATACTGGCACTGGTGGAGGAAGTGGTTTATGGTATATTGGCACTGGTGGAGGAAGAGGGTTGTGATATACTGGCACAGGTGGAGGAAGAGGTTTATGATATACTGGCACTGGTGGAGGAAGAGGTTTGTGGTATATTGGCACCGGTGGAGGAAGAGGTTTGTGGTATATTGGCACTGGTGGAGGAAGTGGTTTATGGTATATTGGTACTGGTGGAGGAAGAGGTTTATGGTATATTGGTACTGGTGGAGGAAGAGGTTTATGATATATTGGCACTGGTGGAGGAAGAGGTTTGTGATATACTGGCACTGGTGGAGGAAGTGGTTTATGATACACTGGCACTGGTGGAGGAAGAGGTTTGTGATACACTGGCACTGGCGGAGGAAGAGGTTTGTGATATACTGGCACAGGTGGAGGAAGAGGTTTATGATACACTGGCACAGGTGGAGGAAGAGGCTTATGATACACTGGCACTGGTGGGGGAAGAGGTTTATGGTATACTGGCACAGGTGGAGGAAGTGGTTTATGGTATATTGGCACTGGTGGAGGAAGAGGCTTCTCATATACCGGTACGGGTGGAGGAAGAGGTTTCACATATACGGGCACGGGTGGAGGAAGAGGTTTCTCATATACGGGCACGGGTGGAGGAAGTGGTTTCTCATATATAGGTAGGGGAGGGAAGAGAGGGTGCTTATGGAAAATCTTTGGAGGAAATGGTGGAAAGATTTTAGGAGGAAATGGTGGAAAGACTTTAGGAGGGAAAGGGAAATGTGGAAGATGGGGAAGCTTAGGCAATAAAGGATGTTTAAAGAAAGGCCAAAAGAAAGCTGAAGTGCATGTCACTGATGCAAATTTGAGTTTCCCAACAGTACCAAGGGTGTGTTTATCACCATCTTTTGAATGAATCACAATTTTGGACTGGTCTAAGCCATGATGTGCAGGGCAAGGTGCATCTGATGCACTATGTAGCTGAGCATAGCATTCTTCTTTCACTTCACCATCTTTTACAATGTCATGAGGAAGTGACACTTTGAAGTTTCCATTCTTATCTAGTTCACCACCACCTCTTGTTTTGAAGTGTCCATTTTCTGCCTTGCACTCTATAGTTACATGCAGCCCTACACAACATTAATGCACAACAATTTTACATCTCAACTTTGTCTTTTATATCACTGATATTATATTAACCATGCATTATAGACTTATACTCTTCATATCAAATTCCTATATATATGTAAAATTCACATGGGTTTGTATATCTCTCATGTTTTACACAGTAAAAATCTACACATCACAAATTTGGACACATAATGTGGCCACCTACCTTTACTAAATACTGATACACCCCAAGTGGTTAAAAAATACAATATGGAATAACTAGTACTAGACAAGGTACCTGAAAAAACCTGGCTAGTTTTAATATTGTTCTCTTTGCAGTCTGTGCATTCTCCAAATCCAACTACCTTAACTGTTGTACTATGTTCTCCATGGCAAAAACCTAGTATCACAATAAACAAACACAACCAAAAGCACACAAGTGCTTCTTGTTGCTGGTTAAGAATCTTCATAGGGAATGCAATTAAAAAGTTGAAACTAAGAAGCTTTTAAGCTTCTGTGGTGAGTACTTATTAAGATTCATAAGCCTAATATATATAACAATCTTAGATATGATATGTGAAGGCACACCGACACTGGAATTAAGAACTTCACATGGTGCAAGGGACCATTATTTGTGACTAGGATACTCAAAAGAAAAAGAAAAACATTAACTTGTGCATTAGCTTCTACAACTGCAAATTACATTATCTTTCATTGAATGCACTAGCCCCCAACCGCAGAGATAAATGTATCTTTACGTGAATTATATCTGTATCCACCAACTTAATGTGGCTACAATAAATGCTTTATATCAAAACCCATTACTGAAATAATGTTCATGTTCATCTTATTAACATAAAAAAGTTGGAAATGTTACTACTACCACTATTCGGTTGAATGTGTTCACATGAAGTTTTACTAACAGTAACAGATAATAGTATTTTCAAACTTGAGCTATCAATACACCGAGGAGGGTTGACATGAACCACATACTACCACTATTTGCACTGTTCTTAAAATTTGATGCTGGATAGTGGATATTATTCTAGTTTTTTTTGTATAACCAATGATATTCCCTTATCCTTTGGTAAAGAATTAATCTCTTTCGAGGTATATAGTTGTTACTCCCAACACATGTTTTCTAGGAATCGAACATTTAACATTTTGGTCTAAATAGAGATCTAACATAGCCTTACAACATTAAACCAACGTCTTGTTAGTTTATTTTGTGGTTATAAGTTTACCTCTTCAAGACTATGTTAGGAATACATTATTGATAGAGTTATATGCATATCTCACATTTAACTTGAGGTGGCAATTCAAGTTTGCATACTTGGTAAAATGTCTTTCTTACACTTGCATGTATGTTTAAATTGAATTTCAACATCAAAATCAATGAGAGGTGTATTAATTATGGATGTAAAGTTGATATTTTGATAATTGCTACAACAATATTTTAGTTAACAGTCATTTTCTTTGAAAACACCACTTGCCTATACCAACATGTAAATTAAATAGCTACAGTTTGATAGTGTCTACTATCTAACTAACATGACCAACAAGTATTAAATATAAGCACAAGCTAAAAGCATTTAACAACAAACATCTAGCAACTTCCATAAAGATTGAACACTGTCATCTCATCACTTCAATCTTCTTTCTCAATTATTTAATGTAACTAATCAACATTGGTGCCTGAGAAATTTATGAAGCATCAATTTACATTAAGCAACAGAAGCTTGCATCTCAAGTAAAAAACACTTCTCATCTGTTTTTCACTGTGTTAGACTAGATACAACCTGTGATTAAAACCCAAAAGATAGTTGCAGTAAATTTTGCTATGTGACCATACCATGAAACTAAAAAAAAGTGTATTAATGATGTAAGCTTTTGTGCTTTGCTTGGTGGATATTATTTGAGAAATTCGGGTAAATGGCATGATTGAAACCAGTTATAAGTAAGTTTAAGCTTTAAAATGACAAAAACAGTATAAATATGAATTAGTAGTAAAGGTAATAGTATTCCAAACTTTCAGCTGAACAATCATCTTTTGTATTGATTCCTTGTAGGTTTAAACATAACCCTTTTAGTAGACTTTCACATCCTTAGCTACTTCAAGAGTTTTAGGACAAAAAACCTCTTAACAATAACCTAGTAAATTTTTTACTGTTCAATCATATATGCTTATCTAATTTAATGCACACTTTTATTTTAGGCCATAGGTAAATATAGAATACACATCACAAGGAACATATATTGTCATAATCTGTGACATCGATTCTGATTTCTGAATCATACTAATATGTCATCCAATGAAATACAAGTACCTGCTTGGTTATTCAAGTGAAGTATCTCACATATGACATATATCTAGCTTATCTTTCAATACTATTACTCTATTAAGTTATTCTTTCCATCACTCATATAAATAAACTCACAATAAAGAAAAATGTTAAAAAATATATGGGATGTCTTATCACATCTTTATCTCACTAGATAAAATCAGCTACATGGATCAAACAACGCTATAATGTTCTATCATAAATCTCATACTTTGACAAAACTTTATTCTTTATCATTTCCCCAAGAATTTTTCTTGGTCTCCCTCTACCCTAGGAATTGGAATAGCCTATCCTAAGCCCAAATAAAATATGAAAGTTATTATGTCAAACTTTATGAAATCCCTATCATTAAGAATACTAGAACTAGAACGTGCTTAGGAAAAACTATATCACATTCCTACAATCTAAAGGCAAGAAGACATGGATCATGAACAAAAATTCCGAATAGGCCTACAATCAACACGAAAATATAGATAAACTGAACATTATCTAACAAAACATCTTCCATTTCCATTTCTCAAAAGTCGTTTCCTGTTAGTTTTTCATAGAAAAGCTCAACTTCATCTCAGAAAAAAAGAAAATTTTAAAAGTTCTTTTAAGCTACAACAGAAAGACAAGCTCTATTTCCTCGTGCTCTCTTAAACTCTCCAACCTAGCCTGAGTGTTACAGGAGTGTGTATTCCATTCCATGGTAGAGTCTGGTGTGGTGGAACATTACAACACTTCTTTATCTACTTCTTCTTCTTTGATTTGTTTGCCTGAGACTGAGTATATGCAGTTCCCTGGGTGCCAAAATACAGTACAAAGAAAAAGTTACAATTTTACTTGTTCAGTCAAGACTCATATCATACTGATATGAATTTCTTATCACAAGTGTGAAAAGAATAGCAAAACGTAGGTACCGACCTGGAGCCACTCGTCCAAGGACGCATCTGTACTCCTAGTCCCGACTTCAACTTTAGGAGCTCTCTTTGTTTTCTGCACAAATATTGATGTGGAGATATGAGATTACTAGAAGGAGTAATCAAACAATATAATTTAATCAAAAATAAATTCACATGCTTGTTTATGATTTTGGACCTCATGGCATAAAATAAATATGAAATCCAAGTACGAATCAGAAACTATTAAAAGGAAGAAGTTCACGAGGCAGTGCCATTATAGCAAATGACAATTATGCAGGTAATTTACTGAGAGCAGACTATTAACAAACATAAAAAATTAAAATAGAAAAGATTGCAGTACCTTCGATAGGTTTTGGATTTGACCATGAATCCATATCCCGAGGAGTGCGAGGAGGGCAATTCCAAGTGTAACAAGAAAAACGGATTCTATGCTGAGGAAATTACCAGCCTCAACAACTTCAATTGTGCCATTATAGAAAGTACTCTGGTAAGGATTATGATCTATCTCGTACACAATGGTGCCCACAAGATCAAAATTTCCAGGCTACATAGTAGAAAAATCATTAGGCGTCAGGGGCACATAAGTACTTTGTGAAGTTACATGTTGGATTATTAAAGGCACTATTCTTAAAAATAATGGGTATACCTGCAAGAACTTGCTCACGGCAAATAAATATGGGAAAGTAGCCTGTGCTGAGGCTGGGACTTTACCGGTGTTGAAAACCTGCAATTAAAAAAACATTACAATTAAATTATTCATGCAAACCATTTCCTAAAGTGGCACAGAACCCTAATTTCTTCGCATAAAATAGCACAGCATGTGTGATAACATATTATTTGGTTCACGGTATTCAATGTTCCCAAATGGACTTGTCTAGTGAACTACTTTAGACGGACGGACAACATTTAACCTAACAAAAATAATGGGTAACAATATTTTATGGGGAACAGGGATTCCGGATGAAATGCATAGGAAATGATCATAAAAATGTCCTCAGACCCCTTATTTACACCATGTTAGGGGTGTTAGGACCATGAAATTCATATAAAAATATGCTAAAAAGTAAAAAGCCATTCCTTATGGATGGTGAACAAAACAATCCATGCCATGTGAAAATCAATAACTCCAGTATTCAAAAACATAGACTTCCGGGTGTCCTCAACAAGAGTTGTCTTTAAACTTCAGTGCAACCAAATAACATGAACCGTATGAATTTAGTAACCAACCTATTTTCAGATTTCAGAGCTATTTGAAATACTCATTTTTAGAATAAATAATTAACATATTCTCAACTTCGATTTTAAATTCTTGAAGTTCATCATACAGAAGTTTCAGGTCGATTACAGGATAACAAGCACAATAAGAAAAATTCCTTCATCCCTTTTGTTTTTTAAAGGGTACCGATACCTTCGTAATTTGGCAGTTGCAGAATATTATTAGGCGGCTTAACTTTTATAATATACTTTGTCAGATATAATGATAAATGAACACAATTGGTGCATTTTGATTGGAAGGGCACGGAGAAAGACCCGCACAACAATAACTGAAAGTAATATGGGGAGCATAATTCTTGAACACAAACAAAAAGCTAAGTCGAACTAGGAGTTTCAGCAACCAATTAATACCTGAGTGGTGAGATTCTGGACAAGCAGACGATGATCATAAGCAAGGTGAATACTAGCCTTAATTGCAATAACTTTCAAGCTCGACTCCCCTGTTTCCAGTCCCATACAATGAATTAAATCAGCTAATGTTGTTTCTCTATTAGTTTCTGGGCTCCCCTACAACAGGGAACCTAGACACCCTCATACCCGTACGAAAATAATGCAATACAATCACAAAAATGAAGAGGTTTTGATGTTCAAATGAGTATTATAAGACACGGATGAAAAACATAATTACTAAACAATGTCAATCAAAACAATTAAGAAACCTGAAAGCCTTAAACTGCAATGCTAAATGCACCAATGAGTATCAGATTTGAATGAATTACCGTCATTTTTTACACCAACAAGCAGCTCTGTGTCCTCTCCAGCTGTTACCACTGCAACAGACAAGCAAATAAAATTAACTCACAATCAAAATAAAACTAAAGAGAACCACATCCTTGTACACAAGACAGAACGAGTCTTACATCTTGCACTATTTTTTGGAAACACAGAAACTGTTTCGATCCCTGGAGCAGTAGGGAAGCTCTCATCACCAAAATCCTGGGCATCGTCATCAACAATGCCGATATCACTTGCTTCTTCAGTTGCCTGCACAGTTTCATCTGACTCTGTCTGGCACCTAGCAACTAGCAAGTAGAAAGAAACACATTTAATCATACTCATGCAAACACAACAAAAACATTTATATCAAGTTATTGAGATACATAATTACACAGTGAGATCCAATGAGAGAAGATTGAAATAATAAATAGCAGGGATAATCAAATACAAGATGCATCAAGTTTCCAGCCACAAAAGATGCTAATTCAACAACCATATATTTTTTAACATGAAATTATGAGTAAGATGAACAAAACGTGATAGGTATAACATTCATCAAGTTGCATGCCATTATGTCAGCACTTTAGATGATCCTAACTTAATATTTGAAACCATAACTCAATTTTAAATCTTGATAAAAAAATCAACACTGGATTTATTCAAACGTGACAGAATGCATTCCACGATTTGGGTTCCAAGTACCCAGACCCAAAAGAATAAGAAAAGAAAAACAGAAAAGTTCAAAGTGTAATATAGAATGCCCAACATTAAAAAAATGATTTTTACATCGATACTAAATTCAAAGGGGAATGCCCAACATTAAAAAAACGATTTTTACACCGATACTAAATTCAAAGGGGGTAAGCAGTGACATCATCATATAATCAATCAAATCATATAGTCAGAATGCCAATAATTCAAATTTAACAGTTACAAATCATATTATTATATGAATAAAAATTAAAAAAACGTTATAAAGGAAGAAACTAGGTCAGCAATAAAGTAAAAAAATAATTTTTTTTTCATGAATCGAAGATGAAAGAAACCGTAAGATTGATGGATCGTAGCTAAAACGGATCTAGATCTATGAAAAAAGAGGGTGAAACCTTGAAGGAGAGGGGAAGCAAGAAGAAGAAGAAGAAGAAGAGAGAGAGAGAAAAAGCAAAAGTGATTGAAGGAAGCCATGGATTGGAAATGAAACGTGTAGAAATTTCAACGCAGAAATGTTGTAGTTGTAGGTAAATGTATTTGTCTCTATCGAGTAATGTGGCAATTAGTCATAAAATTACGTGTCTGTTTTATCGATTTTCATTGGTCCTTTATACGTGGCAACTTCACTCTATCATTTTCTTCATTAGCAAAAGTAAAATAATAAAATAGCTTTTAATTGAGGGGAATAATAAATAAATAAATAAATAGGATTCACTATAGAATAAAATGTGATACATTTCAACTTTTCTACTCACACTACTTACTTAACTTTATATAAAAGTTATTGATTATTTATTTTCTTCCTAGTATAAAACTATAAATCATTAAAGATGTACATTATTCACAAACATGGGACTTTTTAATTTTAGGTTAAATATACATAAAACATGCATTTACTATTATAAAGGAAATTAATAATTATACATCATATTTTTTATCTAATTTATCCTTACTTAAAAATTATCTTTTACTTTATGCTGTGTAGTTGTTATCTTTTAAAATTAAACATATTAATTATGAGAAATATATAAATATTAAATGAAAATATTTTATTATTCTTTAATCTATTTATATAGTCTTATATATTAGATTACAGCTACACTTATGGGAGGATAGTCACATACCTTTTGATTAATTTCTTACAACAAAAAAAGATGAGAGAATACTCTTAATAATACTAAAAAAAATTCATATGATGAAACAACAGCTACATGGAATTGTGGATGCATAATTTGAACGTTATCCAAATGGGCACAAGACGACGTCGTTTATTCCCATGGACTAAAACGACAACGCATTTAAGGATCGCTACACTTTCCGGTGAGAGAAGAAGTGTAAAGTGAAGCAAAGAACATATCCATCAAAATTGTACCTGTTTCCGATCATAATTCAGGTAACCAAACTTTACTCATTATCTTTTCTCTGAAATTCACCATTTTTATTCTTTATTTGACATGGGTTTTTCTCCTTTACCTTTATCCTAGCTCCTTCTTAATTTTGGTTATACTCTCCGTTTAAAAAATTAATCTTTATCTCCTATTACCCATGATAGTTGAATTGATTTCATTCAAGTGTATTACTAATGCTCATTGTATTAAAAATTTCCCAATTCTTAAACTTTTTTGTTAATGTGTTTGTTTAATCATAACTTGGTGTTGTATGAAAATCACATAGGTCAGAATTCTAACAATTTTAAATGGCTTTTGAACATGAAAAAGTTGTTGCTTGAAGTAAATTATTTTCTGTGTTTTGATCATGTGTTTCTTTTTCTGCTTCTCTAAAGTTGAAGTCAATGATCTAACTGTTAGTTAAATTATTCTCTTGTTTTGGTTCTTTTGTATCTGCAGTCAAACATCTGAAGTTGAAGCTATGGATGATACAGCTGTGAGAAAGACTCAAAAGGCGGGCCGAGAAAAGTTGAGGAGGGATCGACTCAATGAACATTTTGCAGAACTGGGCAATGTTTTAGGTTAATAAATTTCACTGTCTCAATTTTGAAAATAGTTATTTTTTCAGAGGTTACTTTATTTGTATATGCTGATAGTTTTTTCATTTGATCCTTAGAACTTATAAGCCAACGCTTTTATTTAATCGTTTTGTGTATGTGATGGCTTTGTAATGCAGACCCTGATAGGCCGAAAAATGACAAAGCAAC
Organism: Lupinus angustifolius; assembly: GCF_001865875.1. NCBI lineage: Eukaryota > Viridiplantae > Streptophyta > Magnoliopsida > Fabales > Fabaceae > Lupinus > Lupinus angustifolius. The sequence continues at coordinate 765,465 of NC_032021.1, read as the reverse complement.
CATTCTAAGTGATACAATTCAATTGCTGAATGACCTTACTTCTCAAGTTAGCAAACTCAAGGACGAATATACTGCACTAAATGAAGAATCTCGTGAAGTAATATATTCTCTTTTTGCTTAGATGCATCTCGTTGATGATTTTTGGGCATGAAGTATAATAAGGAAAGTAATTTTATATGTTTGATTTTCAGTTGGCTCAGGAGAAAAATGATCTCAGAGAGGAGAAGGCTTCCCTTAAATTGGATATAGAAAACTTGAATAATCAGTACCAGCAGCGACTCAGGACTGTGTTTCCGTGGACTGCAATGGATCATTCAGTTATGATGGCTCCACCATCATATCCGTATCCAATGCCAGTGCCAGTCCCTCCTGGTCCGATTCCCATGCAGTTTTACCCCCACTTTGCTAATCAAAACCCTCCGGTCTTCCTCAGTCCCAGTTCAACTTATGTTCCTTATATTGCCCCGAACAGCGTTGTTGAACAACAATCCACCCAGTACATATTGCCACCTGTTCATCAAGGTAGTCAGTCCCAGGTATCAAGCAAACTAGACTCCAAACGCAAATCATCCCGGGAGAGCAGGGCTGAAAGAAGTCAGGCTTCCAATGAAGTCACTACAGACCTTGAATTAAAGACCCCTGGGTCTTCTGCAGATCATGTTAGTGTTGTTTTTTTCAAGGAAATCTCGTAACAAGTAACCATGATAGAAGAGTTGTTGGATTCATGTGGTGTTTGCATGTCGTTTTTTACAGGGTTTATCTCCCGAACAAAGAAAATCCAGCAAGGTGTCAAGGAAGGAAAACAGTTGCACAGAAGGGAGTTCGTTAGGTAGATGTTCATCGTCTCATAGTATTCAGGATAGCTCATCAAGTAGCATAGTTGGGAGCAGAAAGTCCAATGAATGAGATAGTACACAATTTTAGACCAAGAGCCTATGCCTTTTGAAGCCACTTCGAAGCTTTTCATTGTACATCTGCTGCAACTATCTGGTGGTATAAGTCTCTGTTCTCTGTTCCTTCCTAGAAGTTTTTCTTTAGTATGCTTGAATTCTCCCTAATTTAATCATTGAGTTTTCATTGTGAGGAAAAACAAGTTTAATCGTTCCGTTCCTATTTTTGTTGTACAAGTTAGTACTAATGGCAAGACTTAAGTGTCTTGGAAGGTTTGTGTGTTGCATGAAAAATGTTACTCACATATGACTCTCAAACTCATATCTTATACATTTATTTAGATGGTGGAATGAAAATTTTAGAAAATGTTTGCATAAACGAGGTCGCTCAATCCTAATCAAAGAATGAAAATTGTGCTTATTTAAGGCCGTGCAGGAAAGTGTATATGCCCGTCATTGTCCTTAAAGGCTTAAACTCAATTTGGTCGTTATGATCTAGGTGAATCCTGCTGTTTATTTATGACATAAAATTGAATACCATAAGTTTTCACAGTTTTAGTAACTTGTTTGTGGTTTTACAATAGAATACCATACTGTGGCCATTATCTTTATCTAATTATATACTTGGTCATATTAAATTATTAATGGTTGCCTTGTAGAATTGTTTCATTTTGATGCTGAATTCAAAACTACAGGATTGAAAAGGACTACAAGTTTGGAAAAGGATTTGGAGTGGTTCAGTGAGCAAGAAGATTGCAATTGCTATGAGTGAAATTGGAGCATGTCACTTGTTTGATTGCCTCAGTTTTATTTTTACATTTGAAAAAACAAAGGTGCATGTAGCTTATGTCATGAGTTGTAATGATTAGAGGATTTACTATTGTAAAGTTTAGTTGTGCAAATATTCAATATGTAAAAGTTTGTCAATGACAAGTTATAATAATTTTAATGGGAACTGTTTTTTATTTCCTTTCCTATTTCTTCATAATATGTGTTATTTCCTTTAAAAGACAACTAAAAAGGAGAGGAATAGTATTCACAATAATGCTAGTGCCTATTTTGTGCAATTCCTTTAGAGCTATGGCTAACATAAGATAAAGACATATCTTAGAGAGTATGATAACAACATGATCAAATATGATACATTTTTATCTACTCTTATGTTTGGTATCCACAATAATGATGTGGTAGCATGGTGGTATATGATGGTGGAAGCACATCTTCTATCCCAAAAAATGTGTTACTTCATATGTCAGTTTCTTTGATTAGTCAAAAAAATATTTTATTATTAAATTTTAAACTTAGATATATGTTTTCTAACCAATAAGAGAAAGTGTTATATGGAGTGGCCACTCTTTTGATGCAACATATGTTAATCCTATGATTTTGATGTCAAGTGGTGTTCACATGTGAGGAGTGTGAGGAAAAAATGGTATTATCCTATCTTATCCAATATGATAGAGCTATAATATCTTGTGCCCTATAGTATTTTGTTGATTCACTAAACTATGTATTGTGGATTTATCCATCCAAGTCTGCCATAAATTAAGCTCATCAAATACATCCATTTAACTTAATGTATTTAAAAGGATGAGGTGTGATGAGTAATGACAGATTTAATAATGAACCAATTGAATTCAATCTATATGTCCACTTTCCAAAAACTATTTATTTTAAAACAACAATTGTCCAAAAAGTGATCTTTTATTTATTAAAAATGTGATTTTTATTTCAATTCTGAAAAAGTATAAAAATTCAAAGGGATTGGATAATAGATTTCCATTCATTAAATGGATTAAAGAATGAATTAAGTATAGTTTAATAAGTCTTAAATGAATTGATGGACAATTTCTTATTCATTCATTATAATCCTAATTCAAATACCTTGATTCATCACCTAAAACTATTTCATCATGTTTTTCCTCTCCACCAAACATGCATTTAATTGGTTTAGACCAAATCAGATAGGAATGATGTTAACAGCAAATGATGACTGATGAGTCACAATTAAGCCATTGCTATTAAGCCTAATCTCTCTGCCATTTACTCAATTATAAACAATCTTCTAACATTCTAGTTCTAAAGCTCTTTTCAATCGTATAAAAATATAACATGCTTATGCAATGCAAGTATGCAACTAGACCCATAAGAATAAAATAAATAAATAAAATTTTAATTGCTGTCAAATGGTAATACATTTGTAACATAGAATCATTCAATGTTTATGTTTTTCCTATGAAGCAATGGAATAGGCTCATCTTATTTGTGTATACCATGAAAAAATTTATATATAGTAGCCTGGAACTTAAGATAACATAGAACACAGTACCATTCATTTTGATGATCCAGTATAACAGTAGCAAGCATGATTACATCCACATGGTGGCTTGGCATAAACCTTCATCTTGAACTTCCCAAAAATGTCACCAAAACCAGAATCACTACTATCAGTATTGGTGCTACAAATGGGGATAAGTCCATCACTTTCTCTTCCTCTGCTTCACTTGAGAACAACCATGGTATACATAGAAGAATCAAGGTCACCACCAAGATTACAACAACATTTGAAGTATGAGGATCACCACCCCTGGGTTTACTATGATAGTAGTTCTCCATTGGTGCAATGGAATAAGGACATAAAAACTTGATAGGTGTATAGAACAAGAGATTCAAGTCAAGGCTCTTTTATGATATTTTATTGCACAGACAAAGAGTAAACTCAACATCTACAAAGGTATCATCCACCACACAATATTTTTGGTAGTTGCAGTTTAACTGTAAGTTATCATCTGATTTTCAGTGTGAATGAAGATATTATCAGAAACACATCTTTTGTCCCCCATTTTGTGTCACTCAATATGTCATCAGCTTGTGATTAATCAGAATTTTCTTTAGCAATTAAACTTTTAATTTAAATATATTTTTCAACTAATCATAGTTGATGACACATGAAATGACACAGAGCTCTCATTATCATAAACTAGACTAAATTGTGGGGTCCACTATTGCAACTGGCATAAGATGTGACTTAAGGAAGCCTATGGAGCTTTTTATATTGTGAAATTGCAATTTGATCATTCACATATCACAATCAAATATAAACAAAGCCAGCTTTGTGTCTTATTTACAACAACAAAAATGTCACACTATTCATATTCCAAATCCATCACTTTCTTTAGGAAAAGCAAGCCAAATATTATAACAGTGGGGTTCTTTTCCATGAATGAAAAGTCAGGAATTGGACAAGTTTGGGATATTAAACATCAATCATATGTGACAATCTATTGCCTTAGTACATTCATATACATTCAATTGCTAACATTGTACTAGAATGATTGCATATGTATCACATTGACACAAGCACAGGATTAATTAACCAATAAAGTTCCCACCATGTAGTTTAAGGTTTGGAGATAACTTGTGACTATAATTGTAAGAAAAATATGTGGGCAATAAGAAATACTACTTAACAGTGGGTAATGTCAATGACAAGTGCAGTTCCTTAGTTTAATGTTTCTTTCTTTCAAACCCTACCCTAACTTGCAGGTATACTACAACAACAAAAATATCCCACTCTAAATGGGAGGTGTTGAAAATATGGTTTCCTAACAAAAATGATGTTACCCACCAATCCCGGGAGAGGATAATCTCTCAATTATGCTTGAAGTGATACTTGGTCAAAGACAATACATGAAGCTCCCCACAATAACACTGGCTTTCCATGTATCATTGTGACATAGTGGACATTATCAATCTGAGTGGAAAGGGTTCTATGTGGGAACCAAAGTAGATGGTACAAAAATTTACCACCAAAGAGATTTCCAAGTCACACTTTTCCTTCATACTTGAAATTGAGTTTGTAATCATGCTGAAGACTTGCTAGGGTATTTCTGCAAGGTCCCTCTACATAAAGAAATTGAAATCAGATTCTTCCCTTTATTCTTTTTTCTAAAATGGGATAGAGTCAAGATTACTTACCTCCAAAAACAGTATGAAGATATTGAAGATCATCCACTGAGCAAGCATCTATTAAAGCATAGACACCTGGTCTTAGAGCTTCATCTATTTCTCTGCAAATAATGATGCAATAACTAGTATTAGCTATAATGGTTATAAGCACCGGCTAAATTTATCTAAAGAAGTTCCCACCATTGATGAAAGGAAAATCAGCACATTTCACACCCGCCATATCAAATTTCATCTCGTTCGACACTTCCTAATTGTTTTTACGAATTTCATAATAATGGGAAAGAGAGACGTTATATATACGGGCCAGTCTAGGTACTTCAAAACATATTGAGATACAAAGTTCAACGAAAGTTGGAAAAGAAAACAGAAATCTACTATGTGACGGAAAGGGTAATCTTGCAACTGGTAAAGAAATAGGTAGAGGACAAAAGTGATATACAACCTTGTGATACCACTTCTTTTGGGACCATGTCCTGAATAAACCCATATGTAGTTACATAAAAACAGAGAACATTGCCGGCCAAATATATCTTTTTGCTGTTTTATCTGCATCATGAACATAAAAACAAAAGGGAAATAAAAAGGGATAAGGTATCCAATATAAGAAATAAAAAAGATTTAGTGCTTTTTCTTCAACAAATTTTTGTTTAATTTCATCGAAATGATAACTAGCCCTCTTATGTCATGACCACCTTAAGGCTAGGCACAATGCACTTGTAATCATTTCAAACTTATGTAATAAAATAAGCAGAAGCATATCAAAGTATACAAAATTAACTTTGAAAAGGCAGGATTGAGGTAGTACTTCAAGGGGGGAATCCATACATGCTAATTATGTCTTAAAGTTCTGCAGGTATAGACACACTAATAAGGATGTCACATACCTCTTCGTAAATTCTTCTGAGAAAACAAGCACATTTAACACCCTCTTTTACTTCCCATGAAAAGCCACCTTTATTCCCTGTTAATTCATTATCCACTAATGTCTCCAAGCAATTAAGTAGAACAGCAACAGAAGCTTGAAGATGGGCTAGACACTGCTTAGACTCACTAAAAGATTGTAAAACAAGCATAACGGATATAAGTGATTAAACATCATAGTAACATGCTAAGTAAATGAAATGTGAGTTATACTTCGGTCACAGTGACTAAAAGATAAATAAATTGACAGTAAAAAGGCAGCAGAGCACAAAGATGATATTAACAGTAAAAAGGCAGCAGAGCACAAACGTGATATTAAGTAATTGAAATGTATAAACAGTTAATCCATTGCAAATTTGCCATCTTTTATCGATTCAATAATATGTCAGTTATACTTTGGTCACAGTGACGTAAAAGATAAATAAATTAAAATACCTTGGGCGATGTCTAATAGTGGTACACAATAGTTGACAACATGCAACAAATAGGTCAATTGAGAACCGATGATCTACATGACAGAAGTTCGCTGCCTCTACTTGATTAGAAATTTTCTCTTCCGAAATTGTCAACATACTTGATAGACCAGAATCTTCAGAAATTTTAAGCTGGTGGAAATTCTGAAAGATTAATTCAGGGATATGTAACAAGTGACCCACATGCCAGACATCCATTGGAAACAGAGCATGTTTCCTTGAAACTGTAACTAGTACTTCAACACACATAAGAATGGTTGACCCAGGATCTGGATTACTGGCAACTGCTCCTGAAGTCTTGTTCACATAAAAAATAAGTGGGTTCTGTAAATGCATAATAATGTTGAAAACAGCAGATACTGAACTCTGACAGTGTCTTTTAATCAGCTTCAGGCCTTTCCAACCTTAAAATAAAATAAAAAAAAGTCAGCATAATGATGGTAGAGATATGTGCTTTCCATTTATTTTGCATCAATAAAACATGCAATATACTGCTATAACAGTAGCACTAGCAATCAATCAATCAAATGTAACCAACAACAACCAAACATTTATCCCACTAGGTAGGGTCATCAATCAAATGTAGCTATAACATCGAATGTAATCAATGCAGATTACTCATTATAGAAATGTAGCCAACATAATATGAAAGGTAGAGGTGATGTTACAATTACCAGAAAGCAATTCCATATAGATAACATATTACTCAACATTTAGGGTAAAATAACAAATCAAGTAAGTTCATAAAGGAAATGACATGGTGAATAATAATTGTGTTTGTATAAACTCACCGCCCGACATACTAGGTGATAAACACTGGTTCAGAATCAAATGAGAAATAGAAATTGAAAAGAAATCGAAACAAGATCAATGTGATCTTGATCGGAAGAAGTATAATATTTCCAGAAAATGTGTATACAAGATAGAAGAATACAAGAGAGAAAAAGTAACCGCCTAACTGATTCCTGAATCAGTCCAATTTCCAGAATCTCAAAAAATGAGTTATTACACAACCTAACTACTATTTATAGCTAGTTAGTTATTCTTTTCTTCCTCCTAGAATACACCTGTGTAATCGGGG
>NC_032021.1:476544-758031 GCF_001865875.1 Lupinus angustifolius | reverse complement strand
ACAAGAGAGAAAAAGTAACCGCCTAACTGATTCCTGAATCAGTCCAATTTCCAGAATCTCAAAAAGTGAGTTATTACACAACCTAACTACTATTTATAGCTAGTTAGTTATTCTTTTCTTCCTCCTAGAATACACCTGTGTAATCGGGGGTCTACCCTTCCCCTGACCCCTATCACTAGGCATCAGCAAATCATATTTTAAATTCCCAATTCTATATCTCCATCAACATGTGACCAATAATTAATGTTATCCATGACTAACTTTCATATTTTAAAATGCACAAGAGTAGTTCTTTGAGCAAAAAAATTACTTAAATACTTATTCAGATAATATATTACAAGTTTTCTCAAGTAAATCAAAATACCGTACTAAAATGTATGACTCTAAGGGAACTAAAGTAATGTTAATGTTGTTATTTGAATAAACAATAAAATGAAAAGTTATTTTGAAGATAGCCAGAGTAGATGCCCTCAGTAGATATTCTGATTACCTGATACAAATTCAAGAATCATGTCAAAGCAATCAATGCCAGCTGCAACAAGGGACGAAATTTCACCACCATCTTTACTTGTTTCTATGTCATAGATCATAGTACATCCTTCTTTTACTCCCACTAGTGCTCTCTCGACAGCTTGTATAGTAGACAAAATATGCAACTCTGATGGCCTCTCTATATATGCTTTGAATGACATCCGCAGTCTAGTTTTAAATTCATCCAAGTAAAAGCAGTACAATTCGCTAGAAGAATTAGCTTCAAATGATCCTTTATGAAGTGTCTTGGTACTTGACTGTCTTTCATGAAAGGTCAGTGTTGCCCTTTTTCCTTGTAACAATATGGTTTTGCCTATTGTGCTCATATGAATATGTACCAATTTTGCATACACTTTCAAAGATGAGGTAGGATCAGTTAAAGGAAAATAACTAGCTAACTCTCTTAGATAGCTCAGAACACCATCTAACAAAAGAAAAACAGATTGTTGTGGGACGTCAACCATCTCTATGAATTGTAGCAATAAGATTTGAGAAATTTCAATGAAAGTAGGTACAAAACTTGAAAGCAAGGAAGATTCATCTTTTTGCAAATTTAGCCTCAAAAGAGCTGAGGAAGCAACTAATAATTGCCTAAGTAAGAAAGCTACTTCAGGATGATCACCTTTTAGCAAGCTTCTCAACAAAGGTTTATTCAGATCCTGATGCTCTGGGGAATCAGCCCTAGCTAAAACACTGGCAATAGAGTTCTTACTTTCTAGGTTAGACATTCTTTCCAGACCACTGGCACTTTTGGAGGCGTTATCACTTGAGAGTTGATTACTCTTGACAAGTAACTTGTTTACAAAAAAATCAACAAGCTCCACAAACGGAAAAATAGAGCTATTTACTTCAGAGGCTTGTTCATTTTTCCACATCAACACTTCTTTATGAAAACTACCTTCTGCATCTGTTTGGCCTTTCACAGATGTGAGGCCCCACAAAAATCCACTTAAGCAAGAAACTGCAGAAGACAGTCCATTAACGTTTTCAGAAGCTAGATCAAATCCCACATTGACAAAAGAATGGGCATCCTTGAGAGAAACAAGCAAGCCTTGCATCTGCTCTTTCAAATTCTCCACCATAAAGGTTAAACATTTCAATGCCTCCATCTTGGGGGAATCAACATACTGAGGAGATGATGGAAGCAAATGATTCTCTTCATGGCTAATTCCATAATTGGAGCTCTCTTCACAAGGTTCCTCACCTTCTTTATCAATGGAAAATACATGAATAAGTTGATATTTTCCTATCCCCAGTAAGACATATGATGTATGGTCCATTAAGGCAAACATCAGAGATTTGACCATAATAGAATTTCCTGCTGAGAATGCTTCTTTAATCCCAACAGTCACAGATACAGACTTTGAAATCCATAAAGCAGGAAACATACTTTCAGAAATTATTGAATTTGGTGAGGATTGGATAGCATCTGTCTTCTCACAATATCCCATTATTATATATCTTAAGGCCTTCCGACAAGAGACAAATAATCTCAAATACTCACAACAAGAGTCCTGGTACCCTGTGCTCTGGAAACATAGCAAGGCACTGACAAGAAGCCTGCAAAGTTTAAGAACATGAAAACTGAGCATTAATCACTCAAGTGTTTAACAAATCATGCACCAGAGAAATCACAGCTAATTGGATTTTTATAGATATCAAGCTATTAGGATTTTTTTCTCTTCGGAAAGGAATATAACTATAAATTTGAAATTTTCAAAGCAAAGAAAGGTGGTTTTAAATCATCAAATTAATTTTATTGCACTTGGAGATAAAACACATTAGAGGTTTCCTTGCATGAGGAAAAACTATCTTTTTGTCTTTCTATTGCCAAATTAAAATTATTAGTAACAATTAAATATCTAGTTTAAAAAAACAATTCGAAAAGGAGCAACTGATCAATATGGAAGGCCTTTCATTTTATCTGACACATGTATGTTATGGCATAGGATTGTGTGTATGGATGGCACTTGGGAATTTCTGTTTCTTATATTAACCGAATTCGTACACACCCAAAAACTTAGCTCTTTGGCACTTTGTTCCTTTTCAGTTTTTATGGTTTGGAGGATAGCTTATCCTCAGCCCTGGTTGAACTATTTCCCATTCTCTATAAGACTATAACACAATTTTTTCATTCATCTACAAATATGCACAGAAAAATACAATAAGGTAGCATTCAAAAGAGAGATGAGTGTACCGTTCAAGGTTGAAAATACAAGTCACGAGATGTGAAAAGGATTTGGTATTTATATCTGGTGTCCAACATAATAGATTAAGCAAACATTGGGCAACGGTAAAACTTTTGTCTGTAAGAGTGTGTGGCATTTCTTTTCTACAGATATCTGCTGACTTGTCAATGACACTAAAAAACGTGGGCCAATCAGGTGATGACTGAATATTGAGATCATTACACGCAATATTGCTGAATAATGGCAGTACAGATTTCTCTAAAGCACCACAAAATATCGAGGCCAGATTCCTGTGAGCAAACTAAAACAATAGTATGAAATGAATATCAAGATATATAATTGTCTCTCACTCATAGTATCACACTAAACATTAAGCAAGATATAAAATAAAGAAGTGAACAGAAGTTAGAAAGCAGGACTAAAGTGAAACAAACACTAGCTGAGATTAATATGCTGTTATTTACTGGTTTGCTTGTGAGCCAGTGAGTATGAGAAAAATCAATAGGTTTATAACTGAAGCATCTTACTTTTTGTTCATACAGAACTGAATCACTTAGAAGTTGTGACAACATTTGTGGCAAACTGACTTTCTTGAGCAGCTTGCACTCATCGATTTCTTGCACGCCTAGCTGTTCAGAATTTCTTGTTGCACGGCGAAGGGAAGTATGAAGTAATTGTGAGAAGAACTTCTTCAACTGCTTCTTGGAAGCATGGTTTCCCCAAATATCAAAATTTTTGCAAAGATTTGACCAAATGGCTGTTGGCAATGATTTTTTGTTTGCAACATACACACCTTGATTCCATCCATTGGTTTGAGGAGCCAGCGAAATTACATCTTCACAAAATACATCATCAAAAACAAAGATTGGGGATTCATATAAACATGATAAATTATTCATCATAAAATTAGTAAGTTCAGCCGCCTCTTCCTTCAGTGCTTTGATTCGTGATCTATAACGCCTTTTTTGCAAATACTTGAAGCACACAATCTGCTTATTCAAGTCAACAAGCCTTTGAAGTGCCATAGATTGAAATATATAGATCAAAGGACAACAATCATCCGAGTCAAACTTAAGATATAAGTCTGAAACAAATTGCATAACAACAAGAAGGGAATCAGAAGGTTGAACAATCCAAGAAAAATAGACAATGTCTATGTCATCAATCCTCTCCATTAAATCAAAGGCAGAATATGTTGTGTAATCCCCCACCTCCGCAGACACCTTCTTAGATAAACCTGGAGGCATAAGACTGATTGCTTGCCTAATTAAGCTTCGGCAGGACATAAACAACTGAAAAAAGAACACAACAACCCATTGACTAGACCTGCCAAATTTCTTCAAAACTTTTCTCTTTCCAGCATCCCTATCAACAGTTTCACCCATGACAGAAGAAAGGAACATGTAGAGACTATCTGCCTGTTGTCCAACTAGAGTACTCAAGTAGGGACGCATTAATGCCACTAGTTCTTTTATAGCAACTCCAACAAGATTGCTGTTTCCCTCAGTAATAGTGACTGAATCAAGCACTAAGCAATACAGTCTACACAGCCCTCTACCCAAGAGTTCCATTTGCAGATTAAATTTTTTTATTTTTTTGCCATCAACCAAAGGGGAGAAGTCTTTCATCCACCTAACAGATTCTGATATATCATCTGTTATCTGTCTGATACAATCACTCACTTGCCCTTCTGGAATAGATTCAATGGCCCTATAAATGACATGGATGAACTTCTGTGAAGATAACAGCCTTTCAACTGATTCAGAATAAACTTCATTAGACAGAAATGTCAATAGCCTGGAAGAACCTTCTTCAGCATTGCCCTCATGAGACACAATAAGCCTTATTGCTTTGCACAGTGCCAAAATAGCAATTTTTACCTACATAATTTCAAATATGTAAAGACAAAGTGAGTGGTAGAGAAAACATGACATAAGCTGAATAAAAACATGAATATAACATTCCCCCCAAAAGACATTGGCCATTCAAACCCTCCATTCCCCACCCCTCTGCGAAACCACCATCCATAAAATGACAAACACAAAGTAAAATAAATGAACTGAAGTAGTTCCTTTTCCATATCAAAAATCACCAAGAGGACAGAACACATGCAAATCCTAAAAAAACATAAGGTCCTATACACTCATAGGGGGAAACATACTAATATAGTTGGACTGTAATCTGAATTTTGAAACGAACCTGTCGAAGTTGACCATAGAGATTAATTATTTGGCACCCCAAGGCTGGTATACTGGAAGATAATGAGCATTGATCCAAGCCATTCACCGAATCACAGTTGATGGCAGAGTATGACAATATAATCAGCCATAACTTGATCAAATCTTCTCCAATAACCTCATATTCAATTTCCAAAAGATGTCCCATGCTAACTAGTATTTCATTAGCTGATAATACAAATATTTCCATCTCCATCCTGTTAGATATATCATAGTTGGACAGGCAGAGTACACTAGTGGAACTACTTATCAGTGCATTAAATACTTTCTTCAAGAAATTGAGACATGCTCCACCAGATGTGTCCTCTGTTCTCATATACACCTTCTCTTGCATAAAACTAGAAAGCAAACCACCGATTGATTTGAGTATTCCACAAAGATCCAGCAAAAGGTGTTTGGCATCTACTTTAGCTTGGAGATAGGCATTAATCTTTAGCAAAAGAGGCTCCATCATCAGTACGAAAATATTGAGAAGTGACTTTTGGGTGTCTGTAGAAATATTATTTGAGCTACTATTTTCTCCTGGCACTGGCTGCCTTACGCCGTTCATTTTTTCCATTGTCTTGTTCTCTTCATACAACACTGAAGTTCCCTTGAACGTTCTAGCTGAATTAACAAACAAGTGAAATAACAAACCCATGCTAGCCATTGCCGTAGCATTCTTTATGGCTATTATTTTGTTCAGTACATCAAATAAATGTTTAGGATAACTCTGAATATTGGCCTTTGAGTCATTTGGTTTATGATCACATGAATCAACATATTTTTCTGACCCATGCAAACTTAGAAATTCACCAATAAGCACCGGATGAAACAGTCCATGGGAAAGAACTTCCTCCACCACCTTCATCAACCTCCCCGTCCAAATGGAATTACTTTCATTAACCCGAAGAGTCAACTCACCCGACAAATGCAAGAGTGGCTCCAGAAGTTCATGCACAAAGTCACGAAACGCATTCCCTTTCCTAGCTGGATGCAGATTTAAAAAGTTTGACAATGGCTGAAGCACCAACCACAGAAAGCGTAGTGCAAAAGTACCCAAATTGCTACCATCAAGTTTCATGCTATAAACCTTCAATACAAGTTCAAGCCCTGGCTTTGATGTGTCAATCCACGACATTAAATCTTCATTAGACACCCCACCATGGGATGAGAATACCAACGAAAGACAATCAAGTGCAGTGTCATAAAGTTTATATCTTTCATCAGATAGAGAAAATCCCCCCGAACCTATAGACGAATCGTCTAATAGTGAAAGAGCATTTCTAGCAATCAATTGGAAAGGTTTTAAGAGATTCTGCGACATGCTCAAAGTTACACCAAACTTCAAAGATTCCTGCAAACAGAAATTGAATATCTCCCAACAACGAAGATCCATATACGCATTGATTCCCTCAAGCTGAGGTATTTTAGCATTTTTTGGCGGGAACAACAGTGACTGAATCCAATCATTGAGGAAACACAGTAATCTAGGTAGTTTAACAGTTTCACAACTCTGATCATTATCCTCATGCAACATTGAATGCACAAAACTGAAAGCTGAAATGACCTTACTGCACTAACACAAACTCATTATAGAATAAAAATGTGTCAGTAACTGTTCCTAATTGATGAAACTGTAAAAGAAGAATAAAAAAACCAGAAACAGTAACTAAGTAACTGACCTAAGAGGATCAAAGCGTTTGTCTTGGATGTTGCGTATCAATTGAAGATTCTTCCATGGAGATTGAAGGTCTTGAAGTTTGATAGAAGAAGAATCGATTCTTTGAAGTTTAGAAGGTTTTTGAGGTTTGGCGTCGAATTTTTGGTTCCGTTTTTTGGCCTTCTTCTCGGTTTGCATTTTCGAATTTGCTTCAGAATCGGCCATAGTTGGATTGTGGAGGCTTTCTGGGTATATTAGATTCTCTCTTCTCGGATCTCGGATACTCCAATGCCCGAAACCGTAACCCTACTTTAACACTATCCAGAGTACACTCGTTATTGGGCCTAGCCCATAAAATAGGAAGAAGTTAGAGAAAAAATGGATGCAATAACAAAGTTTTTGACACTATATATGAGTGTAAAATTTATATACCATTCATTTGGACTACATTTTTTTTGAAAAGTTAATAATAATTAAATATTAATAGTAAATGATACAATAATAGTGCATAAAACTTATATATTAATGCATATATTTTTTCTCTGTATATAAATCTTTATATACTAATAATCTATAATTATTGAAACATTTGATACGTTGCATGTTTATCACGATATCTTATCATATTTATTCAACACAATCTATTCATCCCTTACTACATAAATAATATGATAAATACAATTTCTACCAAATAGATATGTTTAATTTTTATAACAGTGCAATATATATCTATATCTATACTATATATAAAGTCAAAACAATGTGTAACTTTTACCATAGTGTAATTTTCACTTCCTATTTTGCCCTTCATATTATTTAATTTTCACAAAAAAATCATATAATCCTAATTAATCACCACCAAAACATTAATTAACCACATATCTCACCTTAAACTATACATTATCATAAACACACAAAAATTATAATATAAAGTACACTGAATACAACAAATATATTCTAATTATAAAAAATAAAATATATAAAATTTGAATATATAATATCATGCAATATTGACTGGCTGCCTGTACACACTAGCGTAATATATATAATTATTAGTATAAAGATTTATATATAATTTCTATATTATATATTATTCATTTAAATTTTTGTTTGAATAGTCAATAATAATGAAATATGAATGATAAAATGACAATATATATATATCTTAAGATAAATACATATCTTAGTCTATTATATTTTTTTTATTTTACTAGTTTGGTCATTCAAAAAAGACTTAAAATGATCCAAAAATTTTAAATGTCAGTTAAATTTATCATTTTTAGCATGTTTTATAACATTTATTACTATAGAGACTAATTTAACCAAAAACAAATAATTTGACTTATATTTAAAAAAAATTGGACAATTTTTTTTAATAAATAAATTTATAGTGTTAAAAAATATAATGACTAAAATCGATATATACACTAAATCTTATATAGAGTAAGTATGAAAAATATTGAAGAGTAAATCTAAAGAATGAAGTTTATATTCTGAAAGAGAATTTATAAGTTGAGAAGAAATGGCGTGAATAATCTACATGTGTGTGATAGAGTAAAAAGAAGCAAGTAAAGATTGTTATTTATATGGGTAAGATATGAAAGTGAGTGAAAGATCCTAATTTCCTCTTTCTTAATGAATGCCTATAGTATTTGAAGAATAGAGATTCCACAGATTTGAAAGTAACAATTTTGAGTTAAGATGAGACCTACGAGAACGCCGATCCATACAATCACGACATGGGTTAAGAAACAACCACCAAAGGTGAAGGCTTTTCTCGCCGTTGTTTCAGCCATGGCGGCTCTTGTTCTTCTCCGTTTCATTGTTCACGATCATGACAATCTTTTCGTTGCTGCTGAGGCTGTTCACTCAATTGGTATTTCTGTTCTTATTTATAAGCTCATCAAGGAGAAGACTTGTGCCGGTACCCACATTCCAATTTCTTGGTTTTTGTTAATTGGGTTGATTAACCTTTTCTCCTTTTCAGTTCTTCAACAACAACAAAAATTAAATTATGGGTTAGGCAAAAGATCGTTTTTTTATTAATTATGTTGCCTTGTGAGAGATTTCCTTAACAAAGGCTTGGATTTTGTGAAGATTGTGATTATCCTTTATACTTCATTATTTTTGCCATGGTATTTTAGCATGACAAGTTTTGACTTTTGAATGTGCTGGTTGGATCATATATGGTATTTGTTTGGCTGATTTGGTTTTCTTTTTCACCTTCTTATTTTGTTCTGGCATAATCATTGTCTTCACATTTGTGGTTGGATAGAAAAGAGATATATAACTATCCATTTTGGTTTTTTTGCTAATGGTTTTGAGTATGTGCAGGATTATCACTCAAATCCCAAGAATTAACAGCTATCTTTCTAGCTGTTAGGTTGTATTGTAGTTTTGTCATGGAATATGATATACACACCCTACTTGATTTTGCTACTTTTGTAACAACACTCTGGGTTATCTACATGATTCGTTTTAAACTGAAGGCTAGTTACATGGAGGAGAAGGATAACTTTGCAATATACTATGTGGTAGGCTCCTCTTCTCATTTCATTGTAACATTACTATTTATTACATTAGAAGCCCAACACCATCTATTTTCTTGTCTTTTCGATAAAGGGTGACATTTTATTAAGACCTGTAGATGAAGCGTCATTTTTCTTTTACGACGGAAGTGGAAATTTGACCTTTTGAGTTTGAGTGTCTAATATTGTGTCTTTAGATGGTAGCTATGTCCTACGAAGCATCACAACTTCAATACTTCAGGTGTTGTGAGATGGTAGTATGTTTTGAAACTTATTGGTGCTGATGCTGAAATATTGCGTTCTCACTTTAGTGGTTACTAATATTAAAATTATCATATTATGTTTATTTATCCTGTTTCTTAAATTCATAACAAAACTCTGTCAGTGTCATTTATTTTTGTTAAGTTCTGCATTTTCCATCTATTGGAGTCAGCTTGATGATGTACTCTACTTTGATTTTGAATGCAGGTGATACCCTGTGCCGTGTTAGCCTTGCTTATACATCCATCAACTTCTCATCTTCTATTTAACAGGATTTCCTGGGCTTTTTGTGTATATCTGGAAGCCGTTTCAGTACTACCCCAACTTCGGGTCATGCAGAACACCAAAGTATAATTTCTTACTTCATAATCTACATCCGACATTTAAATCAAGTATGAGATCCAATTCTATTGATTTTTTTTCTGAACTTGTTTCATTTTATACTTTCAGATTGTTGAGCCATTCACAGCTCATTATGTATTTGCTTTGGGCGTCGCAAGATTCTTGAGCTGTGCTCATTGGGTTCTTCAGGTATGTTGATGAAAACTTGTGAAACATAATTGCATTAAATATCTTTTTGATACATTTGCATATTTGGTCATCAGTCGTCACTTGTTTCGTGGCATTTGTGGGTGACTCATTTCCTCTTGCTGGCCTGTTGCAGCAGCATGTGTTTTACCTGTAAAATGTTGTGTGTTCTGAGTTCCGACCTTCTAAATTGAGTTGCATCCATTTTGATTGTCGATATGCCACATGACTGTTGCTGTTCTTAGCATGTTGCTTTTAGTGACCTAGATTATTAGATTTTCTAACTGCGGGTCTCCCACTTACTATTTCTTGCAACAGGTGTTAGATACCCGTGGACATTTGTTGGTTGCCTTGGGCTATGGTTTGTGGCCGTCAATGGTTCTTATCTCAGAAATTGTCCAGACCTTCATCTTAGCTGATTTCTGTTACTATTATGTCAAGAGGTTTGTTTAATCCATAGTAGTTCTTTCCCCTTTCTCCCGCATTTCTTGGCAGCCTTTTCTAGAGTGTCTCCGTCTTTCCACAATGATACTTGTCCTTACTATATTTATTTCATTGCAGTGTTTTCGGTGGACAACTAGTTCTTCGTCTCCCCTCCGGAGTGGTCTGATTGAAGATCTGCTTTGGTGCATACTCACATTTAAGCATAACTTAATCAGGCTATATGGTTGGTTACCCTTGTTAGGTTACCCTTGTTAGAGTACATTTTGTATTAACGCTTGCCGGGTTCCTTGGTGGAAGCTAAGTTCTGTGTAATGTTGGGATGAGGGAAGACTAAATATTCTTGTTTAAAGTACAATAGTTTATTGTTGAAAACACTTTATACATGAACTCTCTATTTTCTTAGGGTCTTGGAATTCAGTTTTTGTTATAACTATTTAATGTACCAAACTTGTAGTTGAAGTTTGGTAGAACCACACCTAATTTCTATATTAGATGCATTGTTGTTGAGTTCACAAATGTTATCCTAATAATATTCACATGCCAGTCATTGTTGCTGACCCTAGCTGTGTTCAATGTGTAGTATATGTCATTATTTTCCATTACTTGAGCATGTATCAAATGCTTCATAACCTATGTGTCACCTAGTTAATAATTAACATAAGTGATTAAGTCATTACTTACTAATTGATATTTCCATTTAAGACAGTGTGTATGGTTAACTGAGATCAGCATTTGAAAAGTGTAAAAAAGTGAGTTGAAAATGATCCATGCAACAACCATAACATCTTAGTATTTATGTTCTGTTACATAACATAATGCAAGTGATGGTTCAGAATCAGTAGACATGATAAAAGAGTTGGTTGATCAACTAAACAAGTTAGGCATCATTAATGATATTATGTAATAAACAAAAAGCCAGTGATGTATTAAAATGTGCAATTAAGCACCATAACTCATGATGTTTTTTAATTTGTTTTCTTTGATGTAAATGAAATATTACTTTGCATAGGTATTGTTGTAACAATGCTAAGTGGTCTTGTTAGGACAAGAAATGCAAAAAATATGAACTTTCAAATGGTGCAGCACTTTCATAGCAAGATTGAATTGAATGAATAAAATTAATGAGGAAACTTAAGTATTAAGTCGTTGTAGTATAGTGGTAAGTATTCCCGCCTGTCACGCGGGTGACCCGGGTTCGATCCCCGGCAACGGCGTTCTTCTTTTTTAATGTATTTAGGCTTCTATTCTATCAAGGTCAGTGTAATAATGCTCTTAACATGTTAATTTCTAAAATATATATAAATAGGTACTATTGTGGTGGACCCAATAGAGAATTGAACAAAGGCGTGGGTAATATTAAGATGGAGGTGAATCTTTTTTTTCTCCCACATTTATCCTCGCACTAAAGGCAATCTTGTTCGAGCCAAAAATATCCACAGGTAAGTGAGACTAACTCTTCCAACGGACATTTTTTCTATCCACAAGACTCGATCCCGAATTCTTGCTTAAGGGGAATCAAACATGTACCACTTGAACCAATGTTCGTGTTAAATGGAGGTGAATCTAATAAGCATAAACAATTTTGATATATCCATCAAATTTATGGAATTAAAGTGTTGGGATTCTTTTATCATCACATTTCCTCCACACATTCTGCATATATACTTCCTTCTTCTACTCTCTTTTTTCCTCTCCTTCTAATGCATTCAAGAATTTCTCCATTTCATGGACCATGCATATTATTATGCCCTCCTTTTCTTCCATTATGTCTCTTTTAATATATTTTATAGTAATCTGAGAAAGATATTTATATCCATTCTTTTTCTTATCTATTTTTATATGTGTATTAATTAGTTAAGATATGTAGCAATTAATATTTACATTTTTAACAAGTACCAACTCTTCATTTCTCTAAAAAAAATTGTAGAACGAATCCTTTATAAAAGAATATATCCTTTTCTCCTCCAACAAATTAAAACGGTTGATAAATAGAAATCCCTACCCCATTTTTTTTCCTTGAAATTGAGATCACATGGATTCACCTAATAATTTCCAAGTAGTTGATAATATTGAACAATTTCCGAGGCATGTTCATGGTTATGAGACAACAAGGTGCTTATTTCCTAAGATGTCTTTAGACACCAAACTTCTTTCCTCCCTTGGTGCCCATGAACTTCTCAGAATAGAGGTAATTTAACACAACTCTTTAATTCTTTATACTATATAGTATTATAGTATTATATTATATAGTATTATATTATATAGTATTTTACAAAGAGTAAGAAAATAATATAGTAACCCTCTTTTTTAATATTATTGTTTCAGACATGGAAGGGAGCTTTGACAGAATTAGTAGCAACTGCATCATTAATGTTTACCTTAACAACTTCAATTATTGCATGCTTGGACTCACATGAGGTTGATCCTAAGTTTCTTGTTCCTTTTGCAGTTTTCATCATAACCTTCTTATTTCTTATAGTAACAGTTCCTATATCTGGAGGCCATATGAACCCTGTTTTCACATTCATAGCCACTCTAAAGGGTCTTATCACTCTTTCACGTGCTCTTATTTACATGTTAGCACAATGCATGGGTTCAATAATTGGTTTCTTCATAATTAAGAGTGTGATGGACCCAAAATTAGTGCAAATATATTCATTGGGTGGGTGTGTAATTAGTGGCATAAAGCAACAACAAGCTTTGTTATTAGAATTTTCATGCACGTTTGTGGTACTCTTTATAGGTATAACATTAGCATTTGATAAGAAAAAATCTAAGGATTTGGGGTTGCCTATGGTGTGTTTGGTGGTGGCTGGGGCCATGGGCCTGGCAGTATTTGTGTCTATAACTGTAACTGGGCAAGTGGGCTATGCTGGTGTGGGCTTAAACCCAGCAAGATGTTTAGGCCCGGCATTGGTTTATGGAGGCCCGTTGTGGAATGGGCATTGGGTTTTTTGGGTTGGGCCTTTCTTGGCCTGTATGGGATATTATGCTGTCTCTATCAACCTACCAAAGGAGGGTTTGGTTTTGGTTGATGGAGAATATGATGTGTTAAAGCTGGCTATGGGTTCTTGTGGAAATATCAATGTCTCCAATGTTGCTGTCTCAAGTGATATTTAAGGGTTTGTTTCGGAATTGAGTTTCGGAAGGAAATGAAGATAAAGGAAAAACTTTAGAGTTATATCACAAGTGTATTTTATGTTTTTAAATTTTCCATTTTTCTTTATTCCTCTTCAAAACTCAACTTACAAACAAACCTTAAGTGGAAGAAAGTGCAAGCAAATGGTCCAAGTTCATCGGATTCTTTTTTTGTGTTTTCTTTCTTTTTTTCCTCCATTGTATGTTCATATTCAACAGCCACAAACAAATAAAAGTTTATTTAAGGAAGGATTTCATGAAGGATCTTTATAATTAAAAGTTTAAAATACCTCTTCTTCTTTTTTTAAAGAAAGAAATTCCTTCAAAATTGAATGAGTCATGTTTAAGATTCTATTTCAAATTAAATAAATAGAGAGTTGATATATACAAATCCTCACATAGTTATGAGTAAACTGATCTATTTTTGCATAATGTAATGTGTCCAAGCATGAAACTTAAGAGGCAGCCTAGTGCCTTTTTCTCACTTGTTTATACATATTCAACTTACAATTATAAGGGAAGACTATTTTCTTTGGTTACATTTTTAATGCACAACTCATGATAAAACATTATGACGTTATTCGATCTATAGAACTCGTTTAATTTCTATTGCCGACTCTTCCTTAAAATCTGAACATGTCATTTTTACAGTTTTATTTCAATCTGATAATATATTTCTTTATTTTAAATTCAAACATAGCCGTTTAGGTATGATATTTTAGTAGAACTATTATTTATTTGTTATTCTGGAACTGCAGAGAAACAATCACAATGCTTTATCAATTATATATATATATATATATATATATATATCTATCTGTGTGTGTGTGAGAGAGGGATTATTGATAATGATAAAATTTATTTGGATGATTTTTGTGCATTTTAAAATGGAAGAGTTTTGGACTTTGGGATAAGAGATCATAGATTCACACATTAACATTAAATCTATGAACATATGTATTGATCTCAAAAAATAATTTACTCAGTTACCAGCAAAATTGGTCAAGATGACACTTCAAAGTTCAAACGCCTTAACGGTATCTTTCATCAAGAATGAGATGCATCATAGTGTTGTCATATATTAAGGTTACATCATCACTTGTCCTATCAATTTCCTATCTTCACCAATTAAAAAGTGACATATAAATAAAATATTACATTTCTATATTACATGGTTAAAATTGATTGGATCAGGACAAAATTTAATGATAAGGTATGGGACAGAGTATCTGGATCCTATATTAAGGAGTATGGATAATTAATGCAACTTGACGCACCTCTTCAATGTATGATAACAATATTATTTTTTTGGTTGACATCGTGACAATAATACTTATGATAATATAGCATTAAAATATATATCCAACCTAAACATGTATTAGAATAAAACAATAACAAGGAATCAGAAAGAAAAAAATTATTGTGTTAAGCAATGAAAAATAGAAGCTTAATTTATACAGCTTTTAACTTTAAAATGTAGTGCATATTAAATATATCATTTGATCATTTCCACAAGCTTATATAAAAAAATAAAGTTTCACTATTGTTGCTCACAATGGATCTATAAGCGTTAGTGTTTTTTGTGACATTGTATTAACCTTATTATAATCGAGGGTAAACATCAAACCTACATATGCAAAATAAAAAAATAATAATTTTTTGGGTCACTTACAATACATAGATTATTTAATACCTCGTGAAGGTGCATATTAGCTCTAAGAGAATTAAAAGAATAAAAGACGGTTCAATCAATTCGATGCGTCTAATTAATAACGTACCTTCAACAACAATATTAATAAAATAATATAGTTTAAGTACAGGTATATTTTTGTGAACTTTTGTGTAGATTCTTTTGTCGTTTTTCATGTTTAAATCTTTCCACCGATTAAAGGTTGTGACCATAAATAGGCCACATATCTTAATTCTTACCATCTACGTGAAACTTAATCTTCAGAAAGTTGTTTCTTTTGAATCTCTTATGGCATCTTGCTTTATTTTATTATAGGTAGAATAAGTTGCTTTACCGGTAAGATATTAACACTACATTTTGCCATCTACTGAAAATATGAATCTTTGAAGCTCTTTCTTGTATTTTTTGTTGTAGTTTATATTTGAAACTATTATTTGTGTATCTCACAACAATTCTAAATGACATGAAATAATTTTTATTGACTCAAATTCTAACATAAACCCAATATTGTGGGCATAGCTATCTATGGCTCTCTGATTAAGATTACACGTATATATGATATCTTTGAGTTTAACTTTGATGAGCTATGTGCATTAATCTAACAAAATCCTTAAACAAAAATTGATGCAAATGTATAAAATGCAATTTTATCTGCACCTACTAGTAATTTTTTCTTGGGTATACGTATGCACATTTGTATTACAAGCTTATACTACAATGCCTAATCTTTTTTTTGTTGCTATGATTATACCACATTGTCTTTTCAAACATTGTTGTATTGAAACAAATAAGGATCAGAAGTACTGCTAATTTTTCAGCTGCTTAAGAAATTTTGGAATATATTTTCTTGGGCCATCATTGAAATGCCATTTATATATCTCTTCATAACCCTTCAAATCAGCATGAAAATTCTTTTCCTTTGCCTTCTTTTTTTGCTAGGACACAAGACATGGATGTGGTTGTCACCAATGGAGTTCATCAAGATCTCGCATTGTCTTATGAGACAAAAAACAAGAAATCCTTATGGTTGAAATTCCTTGCTTTCATTGGTGCCCATGAATTTCGGTCTGCAGAGGTACAACGTTAAATTTTATTCATCAAACAACATACGAATTTGGCTCTATTATGCACCATAGAACTTTAGAATAAACTATAGGCTTTAATCATCATAAGTTCATAACCATGAATGAGTCCAAAACATTATTATCTAAACTTACTACATATAGTTCTCATAATTAGAATGCTTAATTTGAATTCACCTTTCAGATGTGGAGGGCAGGCCTTACAGAAATGGTAGGAAGTACCTTTGCTACGTTTGCACTAGTTGGTTCCATCATTGGTTGCATGAACTCAAATGTGGCTGCACCTGTGCTTTTGGTTCCAATAGTTGTGTTTTGTGTAACCTTCTTTATCCTCATTGCAGTGGCTCCTATATCTGGTGGTTTTATAAACCCTACTTTCACATTCATAGCTTCTCTCAAGGGAGTGGTAACAATATCTCGTGCTATTGTCTACATTGTTGCACAGTTCATTGGCACAACAATTGGGTTTCTTTTACTCAAGAGTGTCATGAGTCATGATATGACACTAAAGTACTTCTTAGCAGGGTGCACCATCAATGCCTATGGTGGAACATCTGGCATAAGCCCTAGTACCGCTTTTGTACTAGAGTTTTCATGCACATTCTTGATGTGTTTGCTCGGTGTAACTGTAGCATTTGACAAGAAAAGGAGCAAAGAATTAGGGCCAATAATGGTTTACACTGTGTTAGGTGGGTGCATTGCTCTCCCAGTTCTCATTTCATCAACAATCACAGGAAGTGTTGGTTATAGTGGAGCTGGATTGAACCCTGTAAGGTGCTTAGCACCAGCTTTACTCTATGGAGGTCCACAACTATGGAATGGGTTTTGGGTTTTCTTGTTAGGCCCTTTCTTTGCTTGTATTATGTATTATATCTTTTCTATCAACTTACCAAAGGAGGGGTTATCATGGGTTGAAGGAGAGTATGATATCTCAAAGCTAGCAGGGGTTTGTTTCAAAGGTCCTCATGACACTCCTGAGCATGTGCACCATAAAGAAAAAGCTACATTTTGAACACAAGACAACACACCAATCTCAAGCAATAATCATGTAGTTGATGCTCAAGTGATCAAGTCCATATGTGGTTGATAATTTAAGGTTTTGTTTAGTAACAAGTAATCAGATTCTCTTGTAGCACCTTTGGCTAAAATGTTAAAGTGATACAATATATAAAACTATAGTAAAGAATAGTTTCTTTTTTTTTTACTACCAACGGTATTTTTCACTTTTGAATAAGTAATTAATCAATTTTGAGGTTTGTGGTTGCCCCTCTCAACAAGTAGCACTCCCAGGAATTAAACTTTCGACCTTAGAGATCTAATGGAGTCTTACATACTAGACCAACGACTTATTTGTAAAGTACAGTATCTATGATAAAGTATTGTGCAATATAATAAAATAAAGTATTTTATCTTTTTATCTTATGATCAACCAGCCTACAAGATATATCAACATTACAACTTGAAAACATACATATTTCACTGAACAAAACACAAGTTGCTGGTCATAATTTACATAAAATAACTTTTTTATTGTACTTGTTGATTCTTCTACACATCATATAGTTGAGAAGCCTATGATGTTTCGGTAGAAGATGAGTCAAGAGGCTCATGCACTACTGAATCCGAATAAACTGATATGGGATTGCCCTCTAATTGCAACATGATACTCCCCAATATGTCAGTTAAAATTATCTTGAATTCATCTTCTTTCACCACCTTCCCATCATCTACATTTATCACCTTAAAGACTTCACCAATAACCTTATCCATCTATAAAAATCAAACATGTGGTTTTCAATTACTTGTTAAGGAAGACACCATTGAATCATATGCCACACAAAAATGATCAACCATGCAACTTTAATAGAGTTAATGTAATGAAAGCATGCATGAATCTAAAATAAATAAGAAACTAATGAAGATGAATTGGGTATATATATTATATGCATTGGTAACATACCTCTTCAATTGCACCAAGTGGAGGTAAACCAGCACATGGAGACAGCGTGTCCAACGCCACTCGTAGATACTCCATTGATAATTTTCCATTTCGATCTTTAGGCAAATTCTCTAAAGCTGAATTCAAAGTCTGCATCAAAAGATAGATTGGTGAGTGCCACATAGTTAAGGAGAGTTGATAAAAACAAAGACAATCAAAGGTGTTACTGCAGCCGAAGCTATCGTTGTGCGAGAATTTGGTAACAAAGTTCCGTCAATTGTGATTACGTTTCCGAGAGCGTTGAGCGGCTACCAAGATAATATTATTAGATAATAAGGATTACATACCCTAACACACTCATGAGCCCAACTCCCTATAGGAGGTATTTCTACTACTAGTATATTAAGGGACATAAGTCCAATATATAACATTGATATTCTATTATACTCTAATGCTACACAATGCGAGACTTCAACACAATGAATAATGAACGAAACTACAAACCTTCTCTAATTCAAACTTGTTGGATAATAATCTGTTAACACCACTCCCATCAAAGATGTTTTCACTGTGGGCAACAATGACTGGTTGCTCCTTAAGACGATGAGCAATACTCAGTGCCACTTTCTTAAATTCCTCCAAAAATTTCTCTTGATCAGGAATGGACTTATCCCAACCAGATCCACCCTGAGAGAGTAGTGCTGGTTCCACAATGTTGTTAATAACCTTAACCAAGAAAATATAAGCCAACAAAGGAATAAAATGAACCTAGTTAGAGAATTTAAGTGAAACAGAAAATGAGTTAAAATGTTCATATATGTGTGTGTCTATATATACTCTATAATATCTTTCAACATGGTGAATAATATTTGAATCAAATGGGTACCCAAGAATCAGAAATAGGAGGGATCCCTTGTTCAACAGTGAGCTTCCCTAGAGCCTCAATAACATGGTGACGAAATGAGTTTTCAGGTGATGCAATGTGAGAGAATATAGATGCTATTTCAGCTTCATAACTTGGACTATTAGTAAACTCAACTAGATCTTCCCCATCAATGCGAAGTATCACAATTGGATCTCTCTTTAGTCCAGCAGCCATGTTCAATAGAATGTGTGTCAGAACCTCTTTGAACACAATCTTGATCACTTTTTCTTGTTTGCCATTTGTGAATTCATTCAACACCTGTGGCACAAGACAAGAGTTTTGCCAATCAATGCTTCAAATATAATGCCAAATGAAAACTCTTCCTCAAACAAAACACTCCATTTAATCCTGATTTATGGTGCATTTAGCTGCTACTTTTTTGTTCCTGTGACTAATAACAAGCATCCACAATCGTACAAAACATTTTTCGTTCTTAAATAGACCTTGATTATTTTATATTTGTTTATACTTTTCACCAACTTAAACAACTGAAGTTAAAATCAACTTCTCTCCAATGGTAACCATGAACAAGAACGTACTTATTTCACTACACAGAGTTCTTTTATTAGCATTGCGAGTGCTATATCTTATTTTTAGAATCATATTGCTGCATTATTATTTGTTTACCATATAGTTAAGTAAGACATTTGCTTTCTCTCATTGTATGGCACTAAAAGAAAACATGTTCTTGTCCCACAACAACATTAAAATCAGAATGCAGCTAGGGGCTAGGGCCATGTAATTTATCACTGACTACACTAATAGCACATTGACTTTTTGTTTCAGAGTCCATCTTAAAACTTTCTAGCATTTTCCTTAAAAATAATAATTTTCAAGCATACTCTATTAACTATTATTTTTAAAGTATAGTTTAAAGTTTTTGTCCATTACAGAAGAGTCCCACTAAATGGCACAACCGACCAAGTTATCATATTTAAGTTGTTCTTTCATTTTGAAATAGAAATAATATGATTTGGTGTAAAAGAAATTATCAAATTCTAATTATATATAATACTACTCTTTCTGTCTCAAAAATATTACAATTTACAAGCATAACGCTTTAGAAAAGAACATCAGATTATTGATTAAAACCATATAAAAAGCCAATTTGTGCTTCTTCTCCATGAACATCTCAATTTTGAAGCATTATACAATAAGCAGATAAACATTCTGTGAAACCTTGTCGCCCAAATATACAAAAATAAAGGTGCTAGTTTTTTTCAAACTAAAAAACAAAGCTTGAACCACAAACAATATATAGTAATTTTAATAAAAAACACAGACATTAGAATATAAACAAATATTCTTATGAGGATAATGACATCACAATGATGATGATAAATTAATTGTTTTTCTTTGGACACATGATACCAATAATTTATTGGAAAGATTGAAAACATACAGAATTGGGAACACAACCAAAACATAAACCCGAAATAGAAGTCAAAAGCACATAGCAATTCGGTTTGACACCTATACTTATTCTGTCTTTGTCTACTGATAAATTTCATTGCCTATATTCTTCTTAGTTCTTATTAGCTGAAATATGCAATTTTTCTTTGTTGTGTAATTCAACTAATTGTATGCTAAAATTTAAATAGAATATTCTTTAAGAATTGTTTGTTTAAGGACTTCATATATTTAACAAGATTATTACATAATAAGTAGTATATTCCTTGGCATGAGGATCAAATGAGGAGAAAAATTACTATTTCACCGTACAAAGAAAACTAATATTTGTTGGTTTCCGACGTGTATTCTTACATAGGAGATATTGTTAATATTGTCCGAGTCGGGAACATCCACAGGTATGTGAGGCTAATACTTCCAGTGAGTATTTTTTTTAACTATAAGATTTGAATCCAAGAACTTGCTTAAAGAAAATTAAACATGTATTATTTGAACCAACACTTGTTGGTAAAGATAACTAATATGCTAAGTAAATATGGCATTACATCATGTACATATGAGTACATGAAGTATAAGAGACAGTAAAAATATAAAACGTGACCAGCTATGAAGTTATATGATTAGAATGAAATATGTAAAAGCAAAAACCATCAATCAGAATCTTATTAGTTGCTAAAATAAAATTTAATAAGACAATAGAATCTTAAATATACTTATCTTGAAGGAGAAATGATAAATTTTACACTTGTCTAAATTTAAACTTAGATCCTTGTCACACAACTTTTATTAACCGAGTGATGAAGAATGTGCGAAGATGATTATACAACAACTAATATGCAATAGTAAAACAACGACATTTAAAATATGAAATTTGGCGTAATGAACAATCATCTTTTATCCAATTAGGTCCAATAGTTATACTAATTGAATAACGTTATAATATTCTATCATAACTGATGTATGATGATAATGAAATAGAAAATGGTAGAATTGTACCTCGGAATCAGGATTAGTGCCTTGAGAAGGTAAGACAAGAGCAACAGCAGGTTGAAGTTCCTTCATATAGAGCTTCCCATCTTTGTGATCACTATTCATCAACTTCATTATATTAGAACCTTCTAGAACCTTTCCATTCTTCATAGGGGTGCAAGTGCTTGAACCTGAACTTGTAGGAGGAATAATAGTCTCCATTCTCTGCTTCCTATGCTACCTTTTCTTGTGACTCTTGTGATCTTATGCTTCTTTTCTTCCTCCTTTTTAATAACTTTTTTGAACAATGCAAATGAACAAAAATCATTTTTTTTTTGGAAAACTAATTGTAATACTTTTCTAAATGAAAATTTTATCTTATATCACCCTTAAACAATAGCTTAAAGAAAGAAAGAAGATTTCTTACGTTGCTTTAATTTGTTCCCCTTCTTCAAAGAGAAAATAAAAACTACTTCATCCTTAAATAATACAAAGTTATAAGGAAAAATATCTATTAACTCCATAATGTGTGTCACTTATTTTAATTATAAAAGATATGAAGGTATTGTCAAGTATCTTTTCCATATTAAAAAATAGTATAGAATCTATGTACTGTCAGTGTAAAGATTTATACACATGCAACACATCATCCACCATTCATTTGGTTTACTTTTTTCGAAAAGTCAAGAACAATTAAATATCAATGATAGATAATACAGTAATAATGTATAAAACTTATTCACTTTCTGTGGATACATCATCCTACAACTACCTCATAAATTTTCAATTAGTGATACAAAAATGGTATACTATGACTTCATTATAATCATAAAATAATATTTTCTGCTAATCTTAACGTGACCTATCTTTCTCCTTTAGCTAGTTGGAAGGACTTTCAATAAAGTCACCAATGACATCATAGTCAAATGCATCAAAGAGACCAAACAATGAAGCAATTTACATCATAGATGACATATACTTGAAAGCATGCTAACAATAAAAAAATACACATTATCAATGAATTAAGGAAGCACTACTATTCTATAGACACTAAAAAAACATTAAATTGTAACTGGTGGAGTGTTTCTAAATTGCTACTTAAATTGATAGCTAATAATTATCTAATGTTTTTATTTATTGGGTGACCCCATTATGTACAAATTAAATGTTAATCTAATTCATATAGTTTGTGCTTCACTAGCTGAAACTCGTCCAAATTCATCTGTCACATGCATTACAATTTCTCCATAATCAATTTAAAGAAGTGTTACTACTAATTTGCAAATTCAGTATAGAAATATCGAACGGTGTCACAAACAAGTAAAGAGTAATAGATTATTGTATCCACAAAGACTTGTTAAATTATATCATTTCAACTATCAACTATTATTTTAAGTTATCTTTTACATGGTTTATGGTTTGGTAACACGAAAATAGGCAATTGAGATTGTAATACTTTGATAAAAGATGTTGGGATCGAAATCTCTACTTACTGTTAATATATATACAATTCGAAAACACAAATTCAATTAGTAATGATTATTTGATACAAATAACTTCAAAAATACTAAAATATAATGTCTTGTCAATTTAGTAGCTTGTGCAATAAAGCTTTATATCTAGTAATATTACATACGATATGAAAAATTATGACTCTCAAAATCACACATCTATGTTTAGTAGTCTATGCATATGATATTGACTAAAATACAATACCTCAATTGTATTAACCGTCAATTTATGCTAATAGCTTATTAAAATAGTTTTATGTCTAGTAACTATATTAACAACATGAAGTTATATGAACCGTTAAATATATGTTTATGTCTAATAGTCTATATTAATAAGATTAAGAATTGTAAAGTTATTTACTTAGTTATATATGTCTAGTAACTACTTCATCAACATGACAAATATGATTTATTTATCTAGTTCCATAATATCTATTAACAACCTGAAACCTTTTTCCAAGCTTTCATCTCCACTTTTTTATCTTCCTTCAGGATAGTAAAGAAGGGAAAATGATATATGTATTACCACGTGAATCATACATGTTTTGTCACAATTTGTTTTATGAAAATGGGTGGAAAAAGTCAAAGAAAAGGACGGTATTCTTTTAAGTCGTATTATCCATGCTTTGTTCTTGTTGGCACACATGCTAACTTGTATCATGGAGTTCAAAACATTGATTGTCCTTCTTATCAAGTTATTTAAATAGACAGCTATGGCCCATAAAGAAAAAGTACAACATTCTTTATGTAAAATTATTCATGCTTTGGTGTTCTTGGCACATGCTAACTTGATTCACAGAGGTAAAAACTATTGCTTACCCTACTTGTGAAGTTATTTACATAGGGGTGTACATAAAAAAAAAAGATGCTGTTCAAGGAACACATCTAACCAGTAATTCTACTTTTTATATGATAATTTTGGGGTAATATTGAATTAAATAAGTTCCTTACATGATTAATATTGTTAGTATAATTAGATATAATTTTCTAAAATTATCCTTTGTCTATGAGACTTATTCATTTTCTTTATTCACTTAATAAACTAATGACTTTCTATTTCTAATTAATTATAGTAATAGTATTTTGAAAACAATATTAATTAATGTGCTGAAAATTATCCTAACTTTTGGCCTGATTATATTCATTGAAATTTTCATGGTAATAAGGAGGGCAAGGTACAAGACTAATGCTGATCTTGAATCAGTTAAGAAGTCCAGAACCATATTTAGCATATGGCAATTATAAAAGCATATTGGGAGTGGAATCTAGAAATTTATACTTGGGAGAAGACCTTTTAATCAAATGATTCATTGGCATAATCTTTCAACATAATCCTACTTATATTGCCTAGGAATATACAAAAATTAAAACCTCATATACAAGGAGTGGGATCAAAGGCTTTAGCCAGAAATGCAAGTCATATTAACTGTAGAACTTAGTCTCTTTCTGGAGCATTACCAGAAGCTCTTCTTGAACTAAGTTTTCCGGTGAATGACCATACCCTCTCAAAATCAGCCGACGCCAACTTTTCAGGCTTAGAATCTGTTACCTCCTTTCGACCGTTCCGCTTCAGGGTAGGTGTTATTTGAGGACTGCAAGGGCTCCCAGTAACGGGAGAGGAGGAACAGAAAGACGGGGTTGCGAACGGAGAGGCATATGGAGTGTGTTGTATTGAAAATGGACTTGGAGACATTCGCTTCTGAATCGGCATACCACCAAAACCTCCTCTGCTGAAGAGAGAGATAGATTCTGCAGCTGAACATCGCTTTACAGTGTCATCTACATAAAGGACATCATCAATCCTGGCTATTATGTTAAAGGCCAAGCTCTCCATCACCCTTGAATAGCTTTCCAGAATAGATTGTCCTACATCCTGCAAGGAAAAGTAAAATTCACAAAAAGCTTATTGAGTTCATTATAAGCCCCCTTCACTCAGTACCATTCCTCAGTAACTGTACAATGACAATAAATCACTACTATAAGATCAGAGTCATGGTTACTTGTACCCATGGCTTCCATTAAATATTGACAGGAATCATACATGTTAATGTATCTATTTGTGAAGTCAATGTAGACAAGACATTGGGAGAGCACTACCATGTATTTAACATGGAAACTAAAGAGTACTTAATGTCGGGGAATTTTGTATGTTCTCTCACTAGTTACTGCTGGGAAGGAATCTCTCAATCAAGTCCTCAGTTGCACATTAAATATTCCATATTGTCCTGACAGAGCTATTAACTAGTTTAGCAAATAATTTAAGCTGTGGCCACGCGACATAACAGATTGTGAGTTAAATCCAAAGTCCAAACTAAAGATTAAGATAATGTACCTTATTATATTGTATCTTGGCCATATCTAGTGCGGTTTGAGGGAGTCCTGGAAACCGGTGTTTCAAGCTTTGCAGAAGGGTCTCTGCTCGTTGAGAAAGAAAATGGTCCCTTCCACTGTTAGCAACCAGGCCCTTCACCTTTC
This sequence comes from Lupinus angustifolius, assembly GCF_001865875.1. NCBI lineage: Eukaryota > Viridiplantae > Streptophyta > Magnoliopsida > Fabales > Fabaceae > Lupinus > Lupinus angustifolius. Next base: position 732,532 of record NC_032021.1, on the reverse strand, counting down.
CACCCCAAGAGCGTCTGGCTTTCACTGAATTTGAATGTTTCTTGCTGTCCTTCAGTCTCCATACATGCACGGCAGCCTCAATTCTATTAGCTACATCCAAAGTGTGGTGCTCTGATGAGAGATCCAGGCAATCAAGTAGACATTCAGGCGAGAACTGGTCAGCAGTTATGTATCGATAGATTATATCCCCTAGACAAGCTTTTCCATTCTGTATTTATAGTTGTACAACATCACAAATGCACTTAAGTTCAGAAACATGATATTATATTTTCAACAATTCCTAACAAACAAGTAGTAAGACGTAAATGAATTCCAGTTTTGTTATTTGTTTTGAACCATGAATAAAACTTTGGTAGAAGAAATCCAAGGGCAAGATTTCTTTACTTCTCTATTTTCAGAAGATAAATTTTGAATTATGCACAACTCAAAGATCCATTAGAATTAATGTATGTCGACCATTCCTAGAGTTATGTTCATAATTTCATACGGTATGATATACCAAATTTGAGAACCAATGCATACAGAGATATTTTGTATTTGCAGCACAAATGAGTGAGAACAAGTTCTACCTTGGGCAAGGATCCAATGTAAGCACGAGGGATTTCCATTTCTGCAAGAACAGAACTATTAATTGCCATGGCAGCCTTTAATATCTGGTTGGTGCAATCCCTGCACTGCTGCAACCTCTTCCGATCATTCTCAGACAAGCCATTTGGCGGTACCTTAGCCGAGGGAAGCCACCACTTTTCCTCTTGCCTAACTGAAGGTCTACCATTGTAGTCATCACAATCCTTGGAATCACCCAATATAATTCCCTTATCAACATACCAAAACTTTGTATCCTCAAATCCGTCAAGCATACCAAGCAGCATTCCATCAAGCTTCTTCAAAGCTGGTAGATTGATAAACAAATCCGAGCGAGGACGCATAGCCATAACTTCATATGTTCCACCACCAGGAAACTGCTGCACAGCTGGCACAAGCTCGACAATAGAATCGCTTACACATAAGAGCCATTCCATTTCCCTACGCCACATAGCCTTCTTCTGTGCTGCTAGGGGCTCTAACCTCCATAGCTCACCAAACACAGTTGCTGCATTTTTTAATTTCTTATCCACGTTACAATCCATACACAGACAATATCATTTTTTTCTAAATGCAAATTAACAAAACTAACCAGAGAGATTTGTTATTGCATTTGAGATTGCAAGCGCAGTGCAAACTCCTTTGCCTCCACCAGACATGTCTTCTCCTAAAAGCAGCTTCGCGAATCTCTCCTTCATCATTTCCACTTCTGCAAAATCCAAAACCTCTTAAACTAACAAATTGAACAAAATTTCACATCAGGTTTTACATTGCGGCATATTCCATAATTGCAACACCATTGCTTCAGTCTCACGTAATAATAATTACAATACAACACATAATAGAAAGAAAGAGTAATAATAAGTACCTGACAAATCTAGGTCACGTTTTTTAGGCTTGTGATCCCACAGCACCACATCTTTGCCGGCAACGGCGGGGAGAGGGGAGAGATTGGCGGAGGAGGAAGCGCCTTCGGTGTCGAAACGACGAACACCGCAGAAACTGGTGGAACTCTCAGATTCGCTGACGTCAGCACTGAGAGTGTAGCTGCCGCAACGGTCACTCTGTTGGTCGGAACCATCTTCAGACGAAACACTTCCCATTCTCAATTAACTAACTACTCAGATCTCACTCATTTCAACACACCGTAACGTTTATCACCTACTGGGTACCGGTAACGCCGGTAATCGGGTAAATAAGACTATGTTATTGTTATGTTATGTTAGGTTTAGTTCTCAACTCAAAACACATTCTCTGTTTTTTCTTTCTTTCTTTCTATCTCTGACAGAGTGTTGTGGTGGATGTGATGATGAGTAAAACAAAAGTGATAAAGTGACGCCGTTTGCAGGGGTTGTCTTTTCCGTAACCTCGACAATTTGCTTTACTATGGGTCCCACTTTTTAATTCTGACGTGGCATTCAATGATTGGAATGTATGGGCCAGGTTTGAGTCAAAAACGGTTGATTCAGGATTGGGAGCACATCTGTTATCCTAGTTTTCATTTCACTTCATCAATCATTACATATTGAAAGGAAATTATTGAAGTTAAAATAGTAATTAAAAGAGTGGGACAACAGACGTGTACGCTCCAGGGTCACGAGATGAATGGGAGGTTAACTCTTGTATGGGGGAAAATTGAGATACACTCAATCTTATTATGACAATCGTGAGCTTGGTTTCTTATCGTTATCGAAACCATGTGGCTGGTGTCATGAGGACAATAAATCTCATCCTTTAGTATTTGATTATAATCACATGATTCCTTTATGTATTGATCCCATAGTATCTCTATACATATACACTTTTATCTCATTACAATGCATAAGTTGTTTTTCACTACTTTATAGCATACGAATGTGTTTGGTACAAAACAAGTAATAATACACGTGCCCGAATCCTGAAGGAAGATCCTTCTTGATCAGAGGGCTGTGAATAAGTGAGTAAATTTTATGTTAAATTTAATATCCTTTAACCAAAGACAAATTTTTGACACATATTGGCACAAAATGTTGGATAAAAGATACAAAGTTGAAGCAACTATTGTTAGTACTACTTTAGAATTGTGTTGATGGGGTTTGAATATGAAGCATGCCTAATCCCATTAAGTTAAACATATCATGATGATGCTAATAATGATGCACCTATACGAGTTTTAATCTATAGATGGAGGGTGAAGTGAGATCTTGAGATATTGCAATTTATCCACTTTACAAGATTTCAGGTCTTTAATAATTATTATTATCTATTTTTGCTTATATATCAATAAACCAACGGCTAAAATAATGCTATGGACCACAAATGCTAAATGCGTGTTAGATAAATGGTAATGGCATCATGCCATTCCATGCATTTTGTTTCTTATTTCCATAAAGTTCTGTTTACCTTTCATTCCCAAACACGAGTTTAAAGATTTTAACAATGATTAGAAGGGATATACATAGAAGGGGAATTGGATATTGATGAATGTTTTAATTAAGTGATAGCAAGTGAATGAAAATTGTTTGCCTTCAATAATGTATATCACTCTCTTTATTGCCAATACGAAAAAGAGAAGAAAAAATACATAGTGTATGAGTTTTACATAATGTTATTATATCGTCTATCATTCATTTTAATAATCATTGACTATTAAAAAATAATATAAATAGATGTTAGATGATGTACTAAGTGTGTATAAATATTTATGCTGATAATGTATTGATATTACAATGAAAAATTATTTTACTAACAATTATAATGATTTGTTTTTTAATGAAAGTTAATTTTTTTAAAGTGATGATTTTTTCTCATTAATAGAAAAAAAGAAGTAATACAAAATTAATAAGCATAAAAGTCTTATATTCGTAAAAATTTAAATAAAAGTGAACCAAGTAACTCAATATAGTTAATTTAGGTGGTATTTGATTTGGTCAAATATAGCTTGTCTTAATGCATCATTTTTTTTTAATTCCATAATAGTTATTTTTTTATCTCCCTAATAAAGTCTGGAATTATAGTAAGGAAATTGACAAAAATAAATAACGTTGGAAAAATCATCATCAAACGTGAATTGTTTGACTGAAGAAGTGGAGAGGTATAGAAAAATGATAACTAAAGGATTAAAATCTTTCGGTTAATAGAGAGACTCACAATAACATATAAAATATAATATGTAATAATATTTTTACTCTTTTAATTGTCATGAAATTACATTTTTCTATTGAAAATATGAATAAAAATTATTGTTTGTCTCTCTATTAATAGGGAAGATGTTTGTTTTTGAATATATTGAATAAAATAGATGATTGTTAGGAACAACGTGTTTAAACAATGGTACATATATATTAGAAATTGAGTTGTGTTTGTCTCAAAGACATTAGGAACTATCGTATGGAACACAATATAACACTTCATATTTTATTGTTGCTGCATATCCATAATATATGCATGTTAGTTTACACGCAGATTGAACTAATTTTTCATCATTTCAACCTGTTAAAGAAATCTAATCATATGGCACTACATTACTTGAAAGAAAAAAAATAATCCAATAGAGGGTAATAATTTATTGACACAATACAATGGTGAATCGCTGATAATGTAGTAATACAAAGAAATGATCGATGGATATGTAAAGAATGAGTCCCTATGTAGGTGAGTTAATGATTGAGATGGTATCGAGTTTTGATCATGATAGTGGTCTAGTTATTCTTCCAGCAGCTTTACCACATAGAAGTGCATTCTTTGGAATTGGATATTCATCTCTAATAGATTCAACTGGTGAATATACTCGTAGATAAAATTGTTGTCCAAGATATTGTCGTGCCCAAAATTCACTTCTCACATTCCACATACCCACATTGTCTAGTGCTACATAAATTGCAGTCCATGACTTAGGATATACCTGAAACAAATATTGATTAGTAAGTTTTTGCTACATTTGGAATATAAGGAATTAATGATCAAAGAAAATGACAAATACAAAAAAACTAACCTGTGTTGTACACCTTGAAACTGCATCTCTGAGATTATACTGATTACGACTATTAGGATTCCATGCACCACCATCCATACTGTATAAAAATGTGATCTTTAAATTCCAATGATATGTTATTATAAAGTAAAAATATTAAAGATTGATGGGCAAAAAAATGAAGTCTTACCCTACAACCCAAAATGAATATCCATCAATATGGTAGCTTTGAACTATGTCTTCATGGTTTTGAAACACAATCTCAACAAATGCTCGAAAATCGGCACCCATGACTGAAGTATCAAGATACATAGGTTTCCTAGAAGGGTTATCTGGAATGCTTCCAACTTGGAACACACCATCAATTTTGAAGTAATCTGCTAGCTTCAAAGGAGTTGTTTCATCAGATAGAATAAAAGATACACTATTGATTGCATATCTTTGTTTCCCATTAACTTGTGCTGCTGAACTCTCTAACTTGAATGTCTTAGTTATGTTCACAAGACCATAGTGGTATGATCCTTGTGGATTTGGCCTTGGCCCACTTGCTGTTAAATTTGTCCTACAAAAAAAATTATAATATGTTAATTGTTGAACAATGTTTAAGTAATTGGTCATTATCATTTGATATTTGATGAACAAATCAAGTACCTGATTGAACGAGCTTGTTTAATAGACCAATCAATCTCAGTTGTTGGACCACTAGGAATTGGTCCAGAAATAGGTTGTTGAGAGTTACTATAGTGAAGTGAAGCTGTACTTGTAATAACTTTGTCAGTGAAACGAGTGGAAGCAACAATGTAGTAATCTTTGGGTGCTTTATCAGCTGTAATCAACACTGAATAAGATTGTCCCACATGAACATCAATAGAGGAATAAGTGGTTTGTACAGTGTGAGTTCCTTCAACTTCCACCAATTTCAAGTCATGCCCTTCAATCCTAAAGTTCAAAGTGTTTTGAAGCCCAACATTTGATATTCTAAGCCTGTATGTTTTCCCTTTATATATTGACATAATCATTCATGAGTCAATAACTAACCTTATGAAGAGAAAAAAACACATTTATAATATAGGCATGAATAGAAAGAGTGAGACCTTGTTCAACTGTGAATGATGTTCCATTTGCACGACCATTGATCAAAACACCTTGAGGGAATGGAAGTCTATGTCCAAAATCTAGAATAGACTTCAATTTCTGAATACATATAGAGCAATGGTACATGAATTAGTACACTTTCACCTAGACTTAATAAATCATAATTGTGTTACTCCATATGTCATAGTTAATAATTGGTTGAAAAAGTATATGTTTGATTACCGTGTGATCGATATGGTACCAATCACCGATTAGAAGGGAATAATCATTAGCTGGGTCAGGGAATGGAACTGGAATCCTTGGCCTACTAAGGACTTTGATGGCACCATAGCCACCAGCTGCTTTATGAAAAGCAAGAGATGGGAAATAAAAGAAGCTTCCAATTTGATCTTTGACTTGAAGTGTGTATGTGAAGTTCTTCCCTGGAGGGATGGGACATGTAGTTCCATAAACTCCATCTTCATAAGAATTTCTCCTTTGCTGAACACCATTCCTGTTGCATATAAGAAAATCAAATTATTGTTGTTTTTGTTGAAGGAGAGTGTAACAAGTAACAACCCATTGATAGTGACAATTGTGTTATGGGTAGTTGGGGTTGGAGTTAAGTAGGATTGGTCCGTGAAATGACTTAAAGAACAGAAGTGATGGGTGACAACAACATTTATTAAAGCCATGTTTTGTTTCTTTTGTTTTCCATGTCGGTCATTGTGTGTGAATTGAATAAAAAGGTAAGGGTCATCTCTTTAATCCCTATCAGTGCCAGCAAGAAAGAGATAAGGAAGTTACTTTGTTGCGGCCCATTTAAAAATAATTTATCAAATAACATTACTTTTGAGGATGAATATCATGATACTCATTCTCACCCGCAGATTATTTTTGTGAGAATTTATTACAAATGTTTTTGGAGATGAATATTTTTGTCATCTTAAATATAAATACAAATTTTGTATATATTCACTTATATTGCTTTTCCTTTATTCTCCATTCCTCCATCCACTTTATATTACAACTATTTTCCTCTCAACAACAATGAAAAGGTAAATGTATAATTGATAAAGCGGTAATTACTATAAAGAACTAATTACCAGAAGAACTACACTTTCAATTTATTTATGGAATTTATACAAAATATTCCAACCTTCAAAATATGTAACAAATTTAGTCATACATGTTTCTGAAGTTGCCTTGGATTTAAGGTGTCCTAAAAAAATCATTTTCATGCAGAACTCATGTCCCGACAACAAAGACGTATAATTAATCAAGTGCAGCGAACTAAAATAAAGTCATTTTATACAATTTTGTCAATTCTGTTGCTATTGCCTATTATCATTCGTTGGATTTTTTTTGGAAAGTCAAGCGTAATTAAATATAAATAATAAATTATATAATGAAAATATATAAAATTTATAAAGTCATATGTAAACATCTTTTTCTCATGTTATATATGTTTCCATGATGGAATAGCCAATAGATGAAGCTAATTTGGAAGGAATAGAATGATGATGACACATGATTTTACCACTGTAATTTGCTGTGATCTATTTGAACTAGACATGCATAACACTATTCATTATTAACACAATGAAGATTTTGAAAGAAAAACATAAAGACAGAGAAAGATAGAGTAATCACCATGATATAAGAAACGGTTCTGGTAAGCTATTGTGTACATTAATGATCAAATTATCATTGGTAACAGAATAAATTTCTGGGCCAGGAAATTGTCCATTGATAAAAATGCCCTGAAAATGCAACATATATGTATACATGAAAAAGAATAATTAAAATGAAAGTTAACGTAAGAAGTGAATTATATATAATATATATTATATAAAAACCTGTTGTTTAACTCCAAGAGGATAAATGTCTCCATAAGTAACATTCCAATCAAAGAATCTATAAGGGTCTTCAGCAACAACATGAACAATAATGTTGAACACAAATAGTAATATTGAACACAAACTAAGAAGGAGCTTCATGTTAAAGAGAGAAATGAAATGATTTGGTGTTAGAGAAACGAAAGACACACACTTGAATTTATATGTATATGAGAGAAGAGTGGTGGAGGTTGCAAGCTTTAATTTGTAGGTAACTTTAATATAATTAAATATAGTGAATGGAAAAGAAAAGAGTAGTTTTGGTTATATATAATTAATACAAATATATAGAACGTAAGAAAGAAGGAAGGGGAAACCAAAAACGAAAAAGCAAATGAAATTGGTTTGGTTTGGTTTGGTTGTTGCCTTGTTGGTTGGGTAGTGAATCAAAGCGGTGGGAAGTGAGAATGTTGTGACTCAAAGTAATTGAAAGTATTATACTATTATACTACCCTCTTTTCTATCTACTTTTTTAAGGTTATATTCACAAATTTATATTCAAGTTATGTAATACCTTATTTTATAATAACTATGCTTAATTATCTTCACTATCTTATTAATTAGTTAGAGATAAAGTTGTAAAAACAATTATTATTTTTCTAAAAAAACACTTTATAATGAATGAATGTGCAAATAAACCACTTTTAATTAAATTGCACATACTAAACCAGTAATTATAATTTTGATACTTTATAACTTTATAACTTAGTATCTTTCAATAAAAGATTTGTTGTCTCAAATTATATACCACAAATAAAAACATGTCATATGATTAAAACAAAATACTTATGGTTTTTTGTTTGTTTTTGCTTCATTTGTTAGTAGCATTGAATGTTGTTTTTTATACTACTAAGAATATTCTTTCACATTTTGAATAATAAATTCATGTTTTTTTGAGTGAATGTGTAACTACCCCTTCCAACAAGTCTCTCCCCGAATGTTGATAATATTTATCCGGTATGCAATTTGCATTGTGCAAGCTGGATGACAGTGGGCAGCAATTAATGACGCATCACACGGCATTTTCATTTTTCTTCACTTATTTTTTGATGAATGAATGGTATCTTTATTTTTTTAATAGCGTCCCAAACAAACAATAAGCTTCCCCTTCCACACTTTTAATAAAACAAAAGCCAAAAATAATTGTACGCGGAAACAATGATAATGGTTCTGTCGCATGTGGGACATTCTATGTATATGCTGTTAGAGGGAATAAAATAATGAAGCTCCCATGTGACCATGCAAATCACACTTCACAAAGTCAATGAGTATTGGTTCATGTGATATATGTTTGATTTTCTTTAAGTAAGATCTTGAGTTCAAAAGTTAGCCCCATATACCTCTACATGTTTTCGACTTGGACATAATTGTCTCCGATGCGAGGATACCTATATGAAACAAAAAAGTCACAATTCACAAAATACACATACAAATGGGAATGCATATGGTAAGTTATATCAATGTTGACTGTTCAAATCCAATACGGTGGAGTTGACTATTATTGCATGTGTTAGATTTACAGAAGTGATAAAATGAAAAGAATGCGAAGTGTTGATTTCTTTATTCTTTTTAATGAATAACTTTTGAGATTGGTTTATGTAAATGATATCATTTCAAATGAGTCACATGGGAGAATGATCTGTTACAAGTGCTTCAACATTGACAAATGACACTTCAATTTATAATTTATTTCATTTGTCAAAAGTTATCACATTCAAATCCATTGATTGTCCACCTTAATTGACGGGTCAAGCAAACAAAAAATGTCAAAAAATATATTTTATTTTTTACAATTGACTTTCCATAACTTTATCAGATATAGAACTGCTTGTTTCAATTTTAATTTTGGACCTTTTCTCTAACATTTCATAATGTTACTAAGATAAAGTATATTTAGACATGTATCTCTCTCAATACAAAAGTGAGAGAGAGAAAAATACCACCAGATTTTACTTTGTCACGCTATTATTCATAACTAAATAATATAAATGAATAATAAATAATACATTAATTATGTATAAATATTTACACGGACAATTTCCATCTTCCACAGTAATGCATTCTAATGCATATCTGTTGTTCCACTGGTTTGTGTCATTTCATGTGTCAGAATGTATGATTGGTCAGAAAAATATTTAATAATTACAATTTTAACTTAAATAAATTTTTTAAACCAATAAAATTGATGGTACATAAAGTGGTATGAAAAGTGAGACAGCAGATATATGCACCAGTCTTAATTCAAAAAATATGATGGACCTGTCTGAATATAAGAGGGAGGGGAATTGTGGAGTTTAAATTGTTTTGGGCTATTAAATGAAAGAATGAGGTATAAAAGTGGTTATTTGGGCCGTCCAATTACATGGAATGATAAAATGATGAGCTTATTAAGGACTTTCAGCTTTGTAGTAACAAAAAATCACCATAGCCCATCATCTCTCTTTTATTTCAAATTACTTCCAAATTCCAATGCCTCACCAACATAATGTCCTTTGCAATAATAATTTATTGTTACGACTAAAGATATCCCAACATCTATAGATAATGAATTAATCTATTTCGGATATGAGGATGTCTATCTCAATAAGTATTGCTCACAAGAATTGAATTCTACACCTTTTATTAGTTTGAGAATCTAGCAAAATCTTACACCATTATATTTAGTTTTTTTTATGGTATTTTCAATAACCAAATTTTAATTTCACACATTTCATTTGTTATATACATGGGCTAAAATAGACATGATGACCCATTTTGTCATTTTTATTATTTATTTAAATTCCTCTTTGAAATAAGACAACTTTAATGGGAAAGGCAATGGAAGATAGTACATTTAGTCATTATAATTTTTTTACTTTATTTTTTACTCCTAAATATGTACCCATGTGCTAATGATAGAAAAATTCATCCTTATAAGAGTTATACATTTAAAAATCTCCTATTAACGTGGTCTATAATTTCCGCCTTTTATTACTAAAGAAAGATGATTAAATATTCTCTATCCTCAAAATATTAAATACATTTTACTATCATTATTTAGTAATAGGAAGATTTACACCATTATAGGCTGAAATAGAAAAATGATTCAGCATTGCTATTCTTTGAAACTCCCTCCAATAAATTCTATTTAAAAATTGAATAGAAAGAATATTAATATGAGAAATGCATTGAAATTATTTATTAGAAGAATGAGTGGCAGAAAACAATTGGGCAATGGAATAATGTAGCTTAAGCAATAAGCCGTTTGAACAAAACAAAAGTTTCAGACCCACGAAGCATGCAAGTGTCTACTTCTAGTATCAAAATTCAAACATAGAAAGAAGATATTATCCACTTCAATGTACCCTTCTGCCACCACCAATTACCACTTATTTCGTCAACTCATAAGACAGATATGTCTTAATAAATTTCTAAGAAAATATTATTTAAAAAATAATTTCTAAAAAAATAAGTCAATATTTTTCATTGGATGAAAAAAATAATATGTTTTTGATTGTATTAAGTATTAACAAGTAACATTCCTCCATGAATAAAAAAGAAGAATATAGGTATGTATGGTCTTAACTTTCCTTTTTTATTCCAGTGTATTATTACATAAATTCTCATGCAATATTCAGTTTAAATATTTATACATAATCAATATATTATTCACTATTTATTATATGTATTACATTTTTTTAAAAATCAACGATAATTAAAAATAAATGATAAATTAATATATAAAATTCTTATACTGCCAATTATTAATATAATATCCTTTTTGTGTAAGAAACTAATTTCTTTTGAGATTTGTGGATGAACGTCCTTCTAACAAGTATCACTAACAGAAATCAAATTTGACATTTTGATCATCCTTATAATCTAGTAGAGTTTTATCATATTTGATGAACAAATAACATCATTGATTGCATATTAATATTGGGAAATAATTATAATGTAGTGAATGCACAAATATATTTCTATTTATTATGTTTAAAAGCTTGGTTTCTCTATGTACTCGAAAAAGGGTAATAAAATAAAGGTTTCCCTTTTGTAACGTGTAGAGAAAGAGAGTGTGTGATTGATAAGATAGAAAGAGAAGAAAATGGGAGGTGGCAGAATGCACCGCAAATCAGAATCTGAAGTAACAAGCATGGAGCAATCGCCGCCACGTTCACCACCACGACGGCCACTATACTATGTACAAAGTCCTTCAAACCACGACGTTGAGAAAATGTCTTATGGTTCAAGCCCCGCTGCTTCACCAAACCACCATTACTATCTCTCTTCTCCTATTCATCACTCTCGTGAGTCTTCTACTTCTCGTTTCTCTGCTTCTCTTAAGAACCCTTCCTCTGCTCCTTGGAATAAGCTACTACACCCTCAACCTCACACTCCTTCAAATCATCATAATCATAATGATGAGGATGATGATGATGACGATGTTGTTCAAGACTCTGGTCATAATATTCGTTTGTATTTTTGCTTCTTGTTGCTTTTCATGCTGCTTTTCACTCTCTTCTCTTTGATTCTTTGGGGTGCCAGTAAGAGTTTCAACCCTAATGTTATTGTTAAGGTAACTTTCATCATTCACTCCATTACTTTATTCTTATGTATATGCTCTATTAACCATATGAAATCGAATTATGTCTATTAATGTAAGGCTCCATTATATCCCAACGTCGAGATTTCGATTTTGGGAACTGCAACAGTTATTGGGAGAGTCAGTCACTAACCAAAAAATTATCAGTTCCTTATTTATATATATATATATATATATATATATATATATATTATTTTGGCACCTTAAGGTATTGCCTTAGTCAAATTCATTAACATATAGTGTTAATTATAATAATATTTTATGATTATGCGTGTGTCCTTTAATATTGCCGTTGGATTCTTTCTCTTTCTCTGCGTTTTCACTTTTCAGCTGGTTATTAGGGTAGGACCAGGGACCAGGGACTAATGGTTCATTCATATGGCGGAATTCCATAACTGCCCCTAGTATTTATTACTCTCTCTAGTATTTGAAAATGGAAATCCTTAGTTATATTTTTTCAGCTATGAAATGATTCTTCGAATTAATTATGAAAAACAATGAGATATTTTATTCAAAATTTTATATCATTTAATTATTTTGCCGTTTCTGTATGAAGTTTGAATGGAGAAAATATGGCGTTTTGGTTTGGTGAAGACTATAGATAATGGTGTCATAAATATTGGGATTTAATAATTGTGGGGCCTGATTCTGATTCTGATTCTTTGGTTGTTGTTCTGTTAAACAAATGAAATGAAAACAGAACATAGTGTTCGAGAAGGTGAATGTACAATCAGGGAATGATGGTAGTGGGGTACCCACAGATATGATGTCTTTGAATTCAACGGTCAGGATTTTATATAGAAACCGAGGCACTTTCTTCGGAGTCCACGTCACTTCCACGCCGTTTCTACTTAGCTATTACCAGCTCACACTAGCCTCTGGACAGGTACCCCTCCACTATTTCAACTATATAATCAATATTTCTTTTAAACATTTACTCCATTTAGAGACTTTAGTATAAAGGGATGGAAAAAATTAATTAATTGACAGGTAAGAGTGTTATGAAAAAAATGGAGTGCTGTACCACAGTTTTGCGCCACTCCATATGTTAGGAGATATGATTAGTCAGAAAAATATTTGTTGATGTTGTGGGGACCTACCTAGTAATTTGTACGATTTTTTATATATAAAGGGAACGTGATTCTTTTGATGAACTTTCTTTTCACACAACAGGCTTTGTTTCTTAGGCAATGCTAGTCACGTGGGTTTCACACAAGTTTTAAATATTGCCATCACAATTTCATTTCTACCTAGTCCACTGTTCGAGTTTCAACCATGTCATGTACTACAACAATATGTGCACTCAATCCCCTACCTATTACACTTCATTGGTAAAAAATAATCACATCAAATGAATTTTAAAAATGAGTAATTCAAAAAAGATTATTTTTTTGACCAATCAAATACATTAGCACACTGATTTATTACATAATTTGGGATGTAACATGGAACTACTACATTTACATCATTAAAAACTCCCTCCATTGTAGTCTGAATTTTATTTATGTATTGACTCTTGTAAATGAATAGATGCAAAAGTTCTATCAGTCAAGGAAGAGTCAGAGGAAGTTAGAGGTAATGGTGTTGGGATATCAGGTTCCACTCTATGGTGGTGTCTCAGTTCTTGGCAATGCTAATAAAGAGAACATGGACAGTGTTACATTGCCTCTAAACCTTACTTTTGTAGTCAGATCAAGAGCTTATATCTTAGGAAGATTAGTCAAATCTAAATTCTATCGAAGAATCACATGTTCTGTTACTTTGCATGGCAAACAACTTGGAAAACCTCTTAATTTGACTGATTCATGTGTCTACAAGTAAAGTGATCCAGATATACTTTTGGTTCTTGGTATTTTTTGTTATTACCCATTATTTCCAGAGCCAACTTCTTTATATTGATTGTCTTGTAGCTATGTGGATTTTATTTGGAACTAGAAACATCACTTATTTTATATGCAAATTGCGTTCAATTTCATATCTTTTTTCCTTCTTGCAGTTCTAGACACTTGGTCCGACTCCATAAAATTCATAAATTCTTAACAGAAACGTAGATTTTTACTGATAATTTTATGTGAGTTAGAAATTATGAAATTTGAAATGCAAATCTCATTCAGCTCTATGCATATTATACCAGATGCATGATTTGTTCTTAGAAATAACACAATCTAGTAATCACTAGTTTCCTAAGTATTACTATTTTTATGGTTTGAAGAAGTTAGCTTTTAAGCCTCTGATAGCTAGAGTCCTCGCTGCAGCAGCAACCAAAAGAGCAGCGAGAAGCATTCCTAAACAACCAAGTGCAAAGTTGAACCACCATACAAAACCCTTCACACTAGGTTTGTTGATGGCTAACCACATGAAACAAGGATATGCATATGTTATAGGCACAAGGGTCATTCCTCCAAGCAATGCTGAAAGACTCGGCAAGAATGGGAATGTGACTGCTATAAAGAATGTCAATCCTCCAAACAATATACGAAAGCATGTTCTCATCAATCTTGGGCATCTCTTATTCTTGATGCTAGTGTATTTTATTTCAAGGTTGTCGAAAACAAGCATGGCATAGACTTGGTAGCTACTCAAACAATGTATTATTATCAAAACATACATTGTACCCATTGAGAATTTAGTTACTTGATGCCTATGGAATAGTGGGAATGCAGTTAACAATCCTCCATGGATTTGATTTCCATAAGCCCAGAATCCTATAATTGCTAGGGGAAATATGCACATGGCAATTAGTATATATGAAATTGTCACTCCTCTACTCATTGGTTTTTTGGATGTCTCTTTGAGATTTGAAGGCAGCGTCCCCTGCATTGTACAATCAGATACTTTATTCTCGTAATAATTATCTAATAGGAGAGTCTAACCTAAAAGACTAGTCTATTAGGTGGGAGAACCTCGTGACTTAAGTACCACATTGAGTTTCATATTCTACTCAACGTGAGACTCCTGACATAGCTCTTACCTCAAATAATTGTGTAACTTATTAACTGATATTTCATTAGCTAATGCATGTAAAACATGCATATATCAATGAATCATGAAAATGAATTCAATAAACCATACACACTAGTGCATTACCTGTATCTCAAGCAAAACATTGTGACCTCTGAAAGCTAGCACAATGATTCCAATGGCATTGAGAATATCAGTGATCTTAGCCACAGAAGAATGATCTTTAGACAAGGAAGTAGTGTAGGATAGACCAGTGGCCTTACCCTTCTTAACAGAGAGGGTCCAAAAGAGGGTGCAATAAGTGATGGCTGTGACAGCACCAATGAAAGAGATAACAGCCATAGAGTTAAGGTTGGGTAACTGAGCAATGAGAATGGCCACACATGTAAACACCAAAAACCACTGAACACCGCTTAGTGAGTGTGCGTTAAGGTTGTTGTCACAGAGTGTATTGAACAAAAGCTTCATTGTTCCACCACCAGTGATAATAAGCATCACACAGGTGCCTCCTGAAAGGTACATCACTGGGAATAGTGTTGCCACCTTCCCTAACCTTTTCCCTGATAAAGCCATAATAAAAGTGTCGATTAATATGACTTAGAATCTGTTATGTGTGTCGGTATATAGATATATACATACCGAAGGCATTGATGGCGAGGAAGAGGTATCTGCTGTGACGAATTCCAGGAAGAGATTCATGAAGTCTAATAAGCAGAAATATTGTATATAGCTGCCAAACAAATGCTGATACCAAACACACGCTAGCCCATGCCCTGCAACACATTCATCATGTACTATATGTTCACTATTTAATTTATATTATGTCAATATCTATAAACTAATAATGGGTATGGAATTATGTAATCCCACTCTCACATAGAAAGTGAAATATGGACACCATTAATTATGTTTAGTGGATATATTGAGATTTCTCTACAAATAAAAGATACAATATGTGTGAGATAAAAATAGTGACCATCTCCTTCCCTAAGAGTATGTTTATAAGATCGACCAAAAAGTTAAGAATTTAATTCCTGTAAGTGATACTTGTTAGAAATGACAGTCACGAATACTGAAAGGAACCTTACACATAAAGTAAAGTGATGGATATTAGTGGTACCAAATTTATTTTTGAAGCACACTTTGATTTGACTAGTTTGCAAGTGTATTCTATTAGGACTATACAAAAGATGTGTTATAGAATAAGGTATGTTTAGAAGATAAATTATTTCATTCGGTCACTAAAATTTTGACATGTCTTCTATTTAATCATTTTATATAAAATATTTCTAAAACTAAACAAAACAGTACATATATCATACTTTTATTGACTGACACTGACTATAGGAGATAAATTATCCCATGATATAAGGAGATACTTTATTCAAAATTGATTTCATTTTCCAAAATTGATGTGATAAAGACGTGTATAAAGTAAGGTACATACCAACCAAGAGTAAGAAAAGCAGCAGGGAGCATGAGAGCTTGAAATCCAATGTTAGAATTGAGAATATGAAAGGCTGCATAGTAAGCATTCCCATTTCTGGACTCAGTTATAGGAAGCCAATCATTTCTAGGAAATTGTTGATCCTGCTTCTGCTCAGTAATAATATTCAGAGAATGATGGCCTAGTTCAAAACTCAATGATGGGTCATTGTGTATCAAGAGAGGAGATAGTGGAGGTTTTAATGTTGCATCTGAATATTGCAGCAAAGCTACTTCTGATTTCAAATATTCATGATCTTCATCACCCACTTCTCCCATATTAACAAATTCAACAAAGGAAGCTAGCCAATTATATTCTTATATATCATGCACTATAAATAATTATCCCTACCCACACTCTCCTATATAGGAAAAAATATGTTGAAAACTTTGAATATTAATGAAATGAAAGGGGAGACATTTGCTTATATATAAAGCATAAACATGTGGATTCATATTCAAGTAGCAACCGATCAATTCGACTTTAACAATCACACCATTGCGCTGATGTCACTGGAAGTTTATTCATCAAACTTTAAAAATGTAATAGATTTATAGGAAGTTAATTTAATGTATAATTTACTCTTCACTTGAATTACTTTTTTTTAAAGAGTTAGTAATAATTAAAAATGAATAATGTATGATATAATAATAATATAAAAACTCTTATAATGTTAAATCAATAGTGCTCCTACTTTGGGTAAATAATTCATTTATCAAATTGTTTGCATACCATATATTATCACTATCGGAAATCAAAGAGTGGATATGTATTTTACTGATTGAAAAATCAACTGAATGAAATTGATTATTAAGAAATCAAGTAACAATCAAAATGAAGATCCATATTGATTTCTTGTAATTAATATAGTATAATATCAATATCAACTCTAAAGAAAACCTATGTCATATATATTATTTATCGGAATATCTTTATCCATGTGTTACAATATTTCTTATGAACTAAGTAAAAGAAGCATAGAAGTGAATTTGATATCATATCTTGACCCAAAACATTTCGCAAGTAACTATTGCCACCCCAATTTACAAAGTTATATTTTGAGAGACTCAAACAATATCCGATTAATCTGATTAGAAGTTAGAACAATTCCATTAATGAATGCTCGTGGTTAGTGGTTGATATAACATGTTCTACTTTAAAGATATAAGTTATCATATTATGGATTGTTTTCTGAAAATGAGAGCCATAGTTGATGATATAAATAATCATCACGAATCACGATGCAATCCTTTTCTGATCTCGTTTGATCGCCCCATTTGTATCCTAGAACATGGATCATGTATGACAAGATAATTATGTTGCCATGTTACTAGTCAATTAGAACTCTTCAAGTAATATAAAACATTAATATGTATTTTTATAATTTTCATTTAACTGTGACATTCTTTTTATTAGAGTGAGAAAAGAAACTACATGTATTGTCACCCTTTTATATAGAAGATAATATTTATTGTCCCACAAATTGTGTTATTGCATGTATAACTAGCCTACGATTGATTGAAAAAATATTTTGAAGTTAAAAAAATAATAATTAATTATATTTTTAACCAATCATAACTAATAGTAACACAATTTATCAAACAACATATGGATATCCGTAACTTAGATATCCTCATGATTAATTTCCATTGAAAATTGTAATTTAAACAAAAAGACAATAGCAATTTCATTAAACTAGTGGTGGAAATGATGAAGGCAACACCATTCATGCAGTGGAGTACACCAAACATCTCACCAACCCAATAAGTGAATAAATTATAAATGTGAGATATTCAATTAAACTAATGGTGGAAACCATTAAGCAAAGACAATTCATGAACTATACCAAACATCTCTCCAACCGAATAAGTGAGGAAATAAATTTCATTTATTGCCTGGTAGGTGAAACGTAGAAAATATGTGGAATATGATTGGCGTCATATAAAAAAAACATATAAAATTGGATTTAATATATATATACTAACAGTGTAAGTGTTTTGTACACTGTCAGTAAATCATTCACCATTGATTTGTTAACCACTATTGACCCTCAAACAAAAGTAATACAAATCATGACCTGTGACATGTTTTAAGTAAATTATTAATAAACACGATATAATCTTATAACATATGTATCCCAAGATTTTTAAATTAATTTTGTTAGAGTATAATATAATTTTCTTGGAAAGACAAACATTTATATTAGGAGAAGTACTTAGAGAATAACTCAGCATGTGGGCATGCATTTAATTGTGAGATTTGGAAGCATTCACCGAATTATGGATAGGGTAGAGTCGTAATAATATAATGGTGATGGGCAAAACTAACAAGGTAGGACATGACATGTTGTGTGAAGTGCTTGACACAAATTTAGTGGCTAAAAACTAAAATGTAGACTACTTTTCACTACAACATATAACTTGACGCATTTCATAATTTCTCGACAAACATAGTGCAAAAGACCTGCCTTCATCAAATCATTCTAATTTAGACTCAGATTTACATCCACTTGTCCCAATGTGTGTAGATGTTAGGCACCATAATATATATGCCGATAATAACATTAAGGATTCTCTCAATTAATAAAGAGACAAATGTCACACAATAACATACAAAAGACAATATTTAATGATAATTTTATTATTTTGTTCACCATAAAATCACATTTTTGTCATTGAAAATATGAGGATATAAGATATGTTATTGTAACAATAAACATAGCATGACCGTTCCAATTTTTTTTTTTCATAAATAAAGTTATCAAGGTATTTGTAACGAGTTACACTCCAGAGGCAAATAATGAAAAAATGCACTAAAAAATCAAAAGATAATGACATTTATGACCTTAATTTTATTGAAGTTACAATTTTGACCTTAAAAATATATTACAAAATACAACTTGTCTCTCCATTAATGGAGAAGAGTTTTACTCGTTTGTAACAATCCTTACATAAGTGTGAAGGTATGACTATAAAACTCTTATTATTGCATATTGATTGTTTAGCTTTTTAGGGAGACCATTGAGATGGCCTTTGTGGGTTTATAGGTAAAAAACCAGACTCTTTTTGTCTGGTTTATGTTTCAATGGGAGGTGGGAGGTTGCGGAGTTTATAGGGAATATGTATTTTTCTTAAATAATGATAAGATTAATATTCTATTTTTAAAAAATTGTTAAAACGGGCTATTCAGACGAGTTTAAGTTAGTCCACATCAAGTTCGGGCTAAAAAGTTAGTATACAATTTATGCATATCAAATTGTAGCTTAAATCCGTCATAAACGGGTTGCAGGTTATGGTGGGTTGGCCGCATAATACTAAAAAAATATTTATTTAAATTTTTACATATTTAATCTATATAAAATATATAAGTATATATATATATATGATTTGATATTAATGTATAACTTTTTTAACACGCTTGTTACGCCCAATGCAACCAAACTTATAAATATAATGCATTGTGTTTGAGTTAAGACGTGATATCAAGTCCACATATATGATTTTTAACGTAACTCATATTAAATCTCTCATTTCTATTAGACATTCACTCTCTAACACAATATAATTTCTAACTTCACTTTAATATACAATCATTTGGATACTATCAAAATATTATTACTTTGGTTTATAATAATAGTAATATATACTCAAGTTTAGAATGAATTATATATGTCAAAGTATAATGATCATCATAATATATGATCATTATTCTTTACTTTCTGTATGAAGACCATTTGTATGATATTTATCAATACTTTTATTTTGAACTATTAAGTTAAATTTGGTTGCATGGAGTTCTCTATAGTAAATAATTATGTTGTCTTTTAGTTTTGTTGCAAAAGTTATTTTCTTTATTATGTTTTTGTTGTAGAAGTTAATACACATTTAAGAAATGAAAAAATGAAATCTATATGGTTTAATGTCTTCTCATTTGATTTGATACACTATTTTATTATTATTGTGCTGAAAATGATATTATGCAAAATATGAAAAATAATATAATATTTAACTTTATAACATTATTATAATCTTATTTTTTATTCAAAGTTCATAACATAGTATTTATTATATATTTTTTATTATAAGTTATTTTGTAAGATAATTTTATATAAGACTTATTACCAAGCCAAATATCTCAAAAATTAAAAAATAAAGAAAAGTGGGTATCTCGAACTCACCCCGGGTAAGCCCAATCCGATTCTGATTTTAATATAGTCTGACCAGTCCTGAATTTAATAAAAAATAACTAGATTATTACCAAGCCTTCCCAAGATTATATATTAATCCCAAGCAACATAGTTGTTATAAAATTTATATAAATAAAATCCACGTAGGCATAAATTATCATAAAGATATTAACCAAGCCTTCCCAAGATTATATCTTATCCATTGTTTTTCCTCATTTTCGTTGATAATAAGGTGGAGGCATGCCTTGCTTAAATTAAATGTATATAGAATAATCATAATAATCCATTTAGCTCGAGTCCTCCAAGTTTATGATAGAATATTTTTGTTCAAAACATTTTTCCCTTCGAATTTTCTTGTTAGTTGTGATCAACTTTGTGCAAGTGTGTGCACCAAAAAGATTAACAGTTGCATCTCATGCAATTATTTTTTAGACAACAAGAACCTTCTTCATATATGACTTATACTTCAATAATTTAGGAGGAAATTATAGAAGTTAAGGTCACAACGTTTGTAGTTATAGGAAGTCACAAATGTTATTATGCTATAAATATTTAATTTGTCTCAAATTATGAGTGCTGGGTACATGATCATTTTGAATGACAACAACAATAGATAGAAGAAGTATTTTCCTTCTAATCTCATTTAATCACAAAATTGGCTTTAAGGCACTAGAACAAGCTACAGAATACTCTTTACTACAATCTATTATATTTGCACATTGAAGCATAAAAATTCAAATCAATTTAAAAGCCATAGATGATTGTTTGTTCATGGCTTTGACTTAGACCATAACAAGAAGATGCCTCATTGTGACATACAACCATTGAAGTAATCAAAGCCTTTTCTACATCTACAGGAACATGTTCTTGAACTAAAGAGATTACATATTCCAAGAATACACTATCACAAGGTAACATAATAGGTCCATTTGATGGTAATCCAAACTCTTCCTCCGACCATTTGAGAAGTTCTCTAAAGACAATGGTGCTAAGAAACTTGAGTGGAACCACAAATCTCTTATGATCCATGCTATAAACAACAAAGTGACCCTTGTTTACTTCTGAAGAATGCATACGATGATCTACTTTGTAAGAAATTGTTTTGCGCTTTCTAGCTGCCATTTTCTGCCACT
This sequence comes from Lupinus angustifolius, assembly GCF_001865875.1. NCBI lineage: Eukaryota > Viridiplantae > Streptophyta > Magnoliopsida > Fabales > Fabaceae > Lupinus > Lupinus angustifolius. The sequence continues at coordinate 710,675 of NC_032021.1, read as the reverse complement.
TTCTTGCCATGGCTATAAGCCTTATCACGCTTATCATAGTTGAAATTTATAAGGACTAATAAGGAATAGAGGGTATGGATGAAACTGTGGGAGCAAATGGTGATTATGGTTAAGTTGTGTTGAATGTGATGAGTAGTTGATGATACATATATAGTTACAACATTAGACAACAGCATATGGTGTTGTTTGAAGTGTGTTACGCTGATATGGTGCATGGCCATGTGATATAACTTTCCAACCACATAAAAGAGGTTTGAACTTGTGGCCCATGTATGTTTATTGTTTGGTGTAGACATGATAATAGTGAAGTTTTGATTATAGTCCATTTGTTCCTTTGGACTTACGTGTCATGCATGTTTGATCGTTTTCTTCACAGCTGGGTCAGGAAACAAGGGTCAACATTTTGCCCCAAGCTAGCTAAGCCCTTTAAAGCATGTATTCGTAGACAAGGATCCTCTCTCCCAAAAAAATTTGTCAACATGTATTGAGCTAATCAAACTTTAAAAAATAATTTTAAAATATTTATGTTGTTATGATAACTTTTTTTTAATTAAATGAGATTTTCTAATTGAATGAGGAAAACTGATGCTGCCACTTAGCTCACTTATACCTATATAATTGTAAGGTTTTGTTATCAGATTGGATAAATGTTTTTTTGCTGAACTTTAGATGTAATATTTGCATGTGTCGACATTATATCTAACCCAATTGTGTTTGAGTATAAGTATAGTATATGCAAAATTTAAATGATATTATGGTATAAAATTACTTCAAAAGTGTTCAATTAGCTTAACTCTATTATATATAAGAGCTTCATTTTGATCTACAATATATATATGCAATATGTTGAATCCTTTTGTAAGATGTATGGATAGAAAATGAACTTTAACGAATGTTGACAATTTTAGTTAAAATAATTATCAATTAAAATTGTAGTATAGAGTATCTTGTGGTCTTATGAGGCTGTCTGCAATTTAATGTCTACTAATAAAAGGTATGGTTTAAAAAGAAAAGAAGTTTGAGCTTCTCCAAACATAACAGAGACAAATTCACAATAAGTATGTAGGCATAAAGAGAAATTTATGCTGAAATTAAACAAGTTAAAAATAAGTAATATTAGCAATTTGTCCAATAATACACTTGGTTGGGTCACCCTAGTTTGTTCTTAACCACTTTGACCCTTCCACCTTCATGGATGCTAATATGCACACCATCGATATTGCCACCCTTGTTGGCATCATTGCAAAATCCAATTAAAATCATCGTCTTAAAGCCTATAAAGTAAATTCCTTCACATTTAAAACTACAACTATTTGATCTAGTTAAGAAAATACAGCCAAAAGTTATAACTATAGATTTTCTTGCTATCGTTCATTAAAAGTCAAAAAACCGTAGCCTAAACAAATGGCAACGCTTCAAACTACCAAAATTATAAAAATATAGTCTTTGTCATTGAGAAAGAGAATTGTTTTTCCAAGTATGGACAGAGTCATTTTCATAAGTAAAAAGTGTTGTAATGATATTACCTCTTTTCAACTGTGGAAGTTGGGAAGTCAAATACGACAAATATAAATAATATATGTATATACACATATATATATATATATATATATATATATATATACTTTTTAATTATTATCTAAATATACTTCATTAGATTAATATAAAAATATAATATATATATTATCAAAATTAATGTTTTCACACCTGATTTAAGAGACTCAACACACACGTGTATCAATGATAATCATTCAAGCTGGATAGCTATATTAATTGAGGTTGTTAATATATTCTAAATTCTATTAGTCTTGAAATTTAATTAAATTGATCTTAATTAATTCCAATCTCTTATTAACATGTTGACTGACACTATTTGTGTGTCAACTATATTCTTATTGTTTGGAATTGAATATACAATAATTAGATCATATAAATTTTGAATACTATAGTTTATAGTTTAATATACTCAATTTCACTAACTTTGTCTATTTCTTGACAAACAAACTTTATCTACTTATTGTATTAAAATATGCTCTCAAATTTAAAATTATATATGAATTATACAATACCTACCTCTGCTAATCATACTTGATATATATGTATCTACATGATTATAACACAGGAGCGGAAAAATTGTCTCAATCTTAACAATTTCATTGCATATGAAGAAATGTTTCAACCAAAAAATATTAATCATTCTAAATTATTAATTCATAAAATGTTACTCTACCTCTCTCTTTCAAATGAGTCTGTTACTTTAATCTTTCAAGAGGATACGACGAACTATGACTATCATTATTTCTTCTTATATAATAAAAATCATACCAACCAACAAAGTTTTTCTCCAAAAACTACATAAATCTTGATTTTCCATCGCTCAAAGAGATACATAGTGTCAAGATAAACTTTTGTTAAACATAAAAATAAAAAGAAATGTAACTCCACCCGTTTAATAAAAAATATTTAAATAAGTATTAACTAGTTTGTGCTATTAATGATGGTATCATCTTATGGGGAAATGAGATAATGAAATATTTCTGATCCATAAACGGCTCTTGAACATCCAAAATCTAGTTTAAAGACCATAATCGTTAGATTTTTGTATAAATAGTGTTATTTTATGTCTTATCACAAAAGCATAGTGACGACTCCAATTTTTAGGAAGATGATGAAATCTTATCATTTATACACTACTACATTTCAAGAAAGGTAGAGTACTTAAATAATGTATATGTCGTAGCAAAGGCAACACTTGCCCATTCTAGATATGGACACAGTTGAGAAATATATAAGTATACATATTTTAAATGATCAAAGACAATGGTTTTTAAATTGTTGTCTTCATAGATAATGACTATAATTTTTGAGTTGTAGACAATATAGACAATGACAACGATTTTTAAATTGTTGTCTATATACACAATGACAACAATTTTTACCTTTTCTTTAACTATTGCTATTGTCGATGAAGGGAAATCATAGTCTATTTTAAAAATTACACAACGGTTTTAAAAAAAAGAGTTACCAAAAGTCAAAAAATTGTAGTCTAAACAAAAGGCAACGCCTCAGACTACCAAAATTACAAAAATGATGTCTTTGTCTTTGAGAAGGAGAACTGTTTTTACAAATGTGGAAACGATTTGTTTTCGTAAGTAAAAAATATTGTAATGACATTACCTCTTTTCAACTGTGGAAGTCGAGAGACCAAATACGACAAATATAAATAATATATGTATATATATATATATTATATATATATATATATACTTTTTAATTATTATCTAAATATACTTCATTAGATTAATATATAAATATAATATATATCAAAATTAATGTTTTCACACCTGATTCAAGGGATTCAACACACACGTGTATCAATGATTACCATTCAAGCTGGTTAGCTATATTATTTGAGGTTATTAATATATTCTAAACTCTATTAATCTTGAAATTTAATTAAATTGATCTTAATTAATTCCGATCTCTTACTAACGTGTTAATGGACATTATTTGTGTGTCAACTGTATTCTTATTGTTTGGGATTGAATATATGATAATTAGATCATATAAATTTTGAATAGTTGAATATACTCAATTTCACTACCTTTGCCTATTTTTTGACAGCACAACTTTATCTAGTTATTGTATTAAAATATGTTCTCAAATTTAAAATCTATATATGAATTATATATACAATATAGTTACATGTGCTAATCATACTTGATATAAATGTATTTACATGATTATAACACCTAGAGCCAAAAAAAAGGTTTCAATCTTAGCAATTTCATTCCTAATACTCTCTTTTTGGTTATAAAATTGTTATTGTTGATCAAAAAAATCTTAGCAATTTCATTCCATATGAAGAAATGTTTCAACCAAAGAATATTAATAATTATAAATTATTAATTGACAAATGTCACTCTACCTCTCTCTTTCTTATGAGTCTCCTACTTTAGCAATTTCATTCCATATGAAGAAATGTCTTTTTATTTTTTATTATATAATAAAAAGACAACACACACGTATACACGGCTTTCTTTCATATATCTCAGCTATATATATCTCAGCTAGCTACTCATTTCTTTCATATCAACTTTCACTTGACATTATCCCAAGCAAAATCAAGACAACACAAACTTATACATGGCTTTCTTCCTTTGTTTCTTTATCTTCTTTCTTGCTTCATCTGCTTCTGCTTCTAATGAATGTGTGCACCAAAGCAAAGCTACTTATTTCTCTAAAGAATCTTCTTTTCCACGTAAAAATATTTCATTACCTTCAATATTTGTTTAAATTTCTATTTGTTTTATTACCCATATATTGATTTGTTATGTGAATTTTTATGCAGATGGGGCATGTGGATATGGCTCTCTTGCACTCAACTTAACTAATGGACAGCTTGCAGGTGCTGTGCCTTCTCTCTTCAAAAATGGAGTTGGTTGTGGTGCATGCTTTCAGGTACCAATTATTATTAATGTTAAATGAATGATCCAATACACAAAAAATATATTTTTGTTAATGTCATGAACATTTTTTGTGTAATTAATTGTTAAAAAAATGTTGCAGGTAAGATGCAATAACACAAGCCTGTGCACAAAAGAAGGTACCAGAGTAGTAGTGACTGATCTTAATCACAATAGTCAAACTGACTTTGTTCTTAGCAGCCAAGCCTTCAAGGCCATGGCAAAGAAGGATTTGGACAAAGAAATATTGAAACGTAGCATCGTTGACATTGAATATAAGAGGTAATAAACTTAAATCGCAACATTTTTAGTTTCAACTTAGTTATCATTTAATTCTAGATAAAATGTGATATATTTTATGAACGTGCATGCATCACATGCATGGAGAGCCAATATCAATTGTAATATCAATATTTCAATGTGTATCCTCAATCAAATCAATTGTTACTGATTTTTCCTTTGTTTAATGGAACAGAATACCTTGTGATTACAAAACTCATAATTTATCAGTCCGCGTAGAAGAATCAAGCAAAAAACCACATTACCTAGCACTTACATTTTTGTACCAAGGGGGTCAAACAGAGATAGTAAGCGTTGATATAGCTAAGGTATGTAATAATATGTTATATATATATATATATATATATATATATGCTAGACACCAAATTAAACAACTTGATTAGTGATTGAATAAGATTATGTGAACTTTGACTAGGTTGGATCTTCAACATGGAGTTTCTTGACCAGAAACCATGGTGCAGTGTGGGACACAAGCAGGGTTCCAGAAGGTCCATTACAATTGAGGATGGTGGTAACTGGAGGGTTAGAAGGGAAAGAGATTCGGGCAAAGAAGGAAGTGTTACCTAATGATTGGAAAAATGGTGTGGTATATGACACTGGTGTTCAGATTAATGATACTTCACTATATTCTTCATGTAATGAAGGTGAAGGGACTTGGTGATTATGATTTCATCATCACTACCCTCTCTATTCAAATCATTGCTTAAGAAAAAAAGGGACAATAAAAAGGTTTAAGAAATGATTTTAGTTTGGTTGTAATAATAATGAAATTTAAACTTGAAGATCCCATTTGGAATAAGATTAAGTGTTGGTTGTATTCTTACTTGGTAGATGGAATATGAGTTGTAAACTTTGTTCTTAACTTATCACTCATAAACAAGCAACAAATCATTTTTTCTATACCCACCATATTAAGGGAATAGCCATAATCTTAGTACTTTAGGCTCCACCATCATGATATATGTTATTAGAAAAAAAATTAACAATCTAAAATTTAAATTATTTTTAAATATAATAAACTTTAAAGAAGCAAACAACAATTGTACTCTCACTTTAAGAAATTAAATAGCATTGACTAATTTTATTATTGTTTATCTTTTTGTCATATATTATAATACATTAATTACTCAATTTTTTTTATTTAATTAGTCAAAATACATTATTTTATATTGTATCAATATATTTAATAATTTTTAAAGGGGAGAAATCCACTTATTTCAAGTGTAATTGTTTTAAACTTACTTCTCATCCTGTCCATCAATTCTAGGGAAATCTAATGTTTGAATAAGTGAGTAAATCTAAATCACTAGATGTCTATAAAATTGATGGTTGAGATGAGAAATAAATGTAAGAAAACTTATTCTTGGAGTAAGTGGATCCTCGTTCATTTTTAAATTACACTAATAAGATTTAACTTACTTAAATAATTAATAAGTTACACTATTTTTTTTGTTTTTACTTTTAAGGGTAAAGGTGTTATGTTACTGTTTTTTTGTTTAATCAAAGATATCACTCCCACTATGAATAGTGAATTAATCATTTTTGTGGTGCATGACTGCATCTCCTAACAAATATTGTTCTTAGGAATCTATCGAACATTTGACTATATGGTCTATATGGAGATTCAATGGGCCTTTGACCATCTAGATTAACACTTTGTTTGTCATGTTATTCTAAATAAAATGATACAAGTGTTATGATATTATGTTTTTTTTTTGTGTTTTACATTATTTCCCTTTCCACTATTGAAGAGGATATTGACTCTATGTCCTTATCATTTCTTTCTCTCTAACTAGAGCAAAAAATCAATTTTGATATTTGTCTAAATCTTAACTCCTTATCTAGCTTAATAAACATGGTTCATGAAGAAAATGATTTGATCTTAAGCTAAAAATCGAACTTATTAAATAAAAGAGTCAAACTTGAGTTCTGCACAATATTCATTTTCTTTATCTTGCCCTAGTATTAAATTAAGTTGCGCAAAATAAGTGTTCACAATAATATATATTTAAAAATATACATTTTAACATTATATATTTAATATTTGTATAATCAAGTCGACTTATGAAATTAATTATAATAAGATGGGAAGTATATTGACAATAAAAAATAAAAAGGATTGAGAAGTATATATATATATCCCTCTTCTGAATTTTTATTTACAATTCAATCATCCCCAAGATAGCCATGAGTTTGATAAATTTCAAATTTGTTTTTTTCTCAAAAAGAAAAAAAAAAGGAACCTCTCAGCCAAAGAATCGAGAAAATTCGAGGAAAGAGCATAGGAAGTTGCTTTTGATATATCTTTTTACAACATAACAATTTCTAAAGACTTTGATCTGGTAAGAGCTATTATTACCATATAAGTTCAAGATACAGTTGTAGTACTAGAATCAATGAAGCTTATCATCATTCACTTGAAATAGAAAGACTTTATTGAGGTCTTCATAGAAGACTTCCAAGTCAAAGTGTGTGGGGTTTCAAACTTATTGCTAGAATATATGAAATAATTTATTAATGTTGCAAACGCGTAGATGCATTTGAATTCACAACATATATGTTTCTGGGGATAAATAAACATTAGTTTGCACTTTGTTTATGCTATTGTTCCATTTAGTTCAAAGACTTAACCAATAATTTAGAATAATTTTAGACATACTTATCCGTCGACATGACTTTGTATCATCATAATATCACAATTTTCCTTAATTAATTACATATAGTTCTATTTTATTTATAGGACAAATTTATTTTAATTTTACTACATATATAGAAGTGAAATAGACATTAATTTTCTAGTGGGATGTGTTTCAACATTTTTTCCAACAAATGACCAAGATACCATTTTTTCTCAGCAAAAAAGAATAACAGAGTTAAAAAGCAATGTGACTCACCTAAAGTTCAATCAATATCACGTTTAAGGTTACACTCTAATGTTTTACCTACCCACCTCTTCTTATAATAACATCATGTCATAATTCAAGAATATAGATCTGATTTCTTATCCCATACTTTATCTTGGATGAATGGTAATAAAATATAAACAACAACAATAATGAATATTTAAAAAACTTAACTATCATATATTTTTATTGATTCAATATAATATATAAGATGTAATTTAGGACAATAAATTTCTGCTACAGTTTATTGAGAGTTATAATTCTAATACTTAAGGGCACCTTCCTATTTCTCTTAAATATATTTTCACTAAATTCGTGAATTCTTTCTTTAATTTCATTTCCACACAAATTCCTTAGTATAAATTTAGTTTGCATGGTCCTTATTTTAAAGTGTAACTATGTATAGAGTTTTTATGTTGTTGTTATAATCCTATTTAATTTTGTATACAAGAAAAATAAGACAAATAAACAAAACTTATTATAACTATCTTAAATAATGAGCACGAGAATAATCATTTTGAAGGAATTCTTAACTATTTTTTAAAAATAATTTTTAAAATAATAGTATATACAATTATAATTGAAAAAATATAGGTTGTGCATGTAGGACGACATATGCTAGTTTGAAAAGAAAAGCAATTTCCACACAATTTTCCACCAAATAATTTCTCATGATGTGTCCCTCCTAATTCAATCTCTCTTTATAGTCCCTACACCTCAGTTTATAGTATTGCAGACTTTTTGGTGAAGCCGCGTGGGTCCTAAACTTAGGAAAAGGATAATTTGTCTATAATTTTTTTTTCTTGATGCCTCGAATCAATCAAATTTCATAAAATAATAATAAAATATTAATTTTTGTTTTTATAACTTTTCCTTTTAAATAGATATAGTTTTCTTATTGATTTGAAACACCAAATGAAACATGTGATCTCATCCCTAAGCTTGGAGTCCTACCACACAAATCTCATAATATGCGGTCACAAGTCTAAGGTCAATTTTCTAAGAAGATTATTTACAGAATTTTGGTGCTTCTCTAGTAGCAATCTACATCCATGACCAAGTCATAACACAAACTCTTTTATTAAATTATAAAATCAAAACCACAAATTATATTGGTATAAGCATCAACTACCAAATAAGTTATAAATACCACTCTTCTCATATCCATTCAATCACATAAGTAGCAACTAACTTTGTCTTTCACCCCAATAAAAATAACCTCAAAACAAAAATCTAGCTAAAGACTACTACTTAGTGTTCATAAAGTGAGCAAACATGAGTGGGGAAATTACACTTCCAGGCTTCAGATTTCATCCCACAGAAGAAGAACTCGTTGATTTCTACCTTAAGAACATGGTTGTTGGCAAGAAATTTCGTTATGATGTCATTGGTTTCCTCAACATCTATCACCATGATCCATGGGAATTGCCTGGTAATTAATTACATAATTAAAAATAACTTACTCTATCTATATATCTTAATTCTATTTTACATCTCAATCTATGTTTTATGCAAGTTGCATGTGTTATATAACATGCTATGTAAATTATGGTCATAGACATTATGACATTTAATTAAGATTATATAATATATGTACCATGATATATTATAGATTTGTCAAAGATGGGGGAAAGAGAATGGTACTTCTTTGTGCCAAGGGACAAGAAGCATGGTAGTGGAGGAAGGCCTAACCGCACCACTGAGAAAGGGTTCTGGAAAGCAACCGGTTCGGACCGGAAAATCGTCACTTTATCCGATCCTAAGCGCATCATTGGGTTGAGGAAGACCCTGGTTTTTTATGAAGGAAGAGCACCAAGGGGATACAAAACTGATTGGATCATGAATGAATACCGTTTACCAGATAATTGCAAATTACCAAAGGTACATATATCATTTATCTTAACATCATCAACTATATATATATATATATACAACAATTTATGTTTTGCTTTGTTTTTAGGCTACTATGATATTATGATGTTATGGCCATAATCATGCATGTGAACTATGAATGTGAGCCTAGTTTTAGATATTCCTCCCCTTGTGATTGTGCATCACACTTGTGACAGCATAACATTTCATGAGGCTATTAATTAATTCATCATTGAAATTATATATAGTTGATTACTCGTTGGGAGAGTTAGCCTCACATACCTGTGGTTATTCCTGGCTCGGACAGGATTGCTTCTAGTGCGAGGATATTTGTGGGAAACCAAAAAAAACTTAATTTCTGACCAATTCAATTGAAGCTTGTTCTGATATTTGAGTAGACTCAATAGGACCACCTAGGAACTTTCGTTGGTAAAAGTGGTCCATTACTTAACATGCATTTCTACATGAAGGGAAGTTTCCATGAAGATAGATAGATAGTGATAGTTATAACTTTCTATATGTTGTCCCTTTTGGTCTTTTATGAACCTCTTGTTTCATTACAAGAAAAGTTCAAGTACTTGAAACTTAGTATAATATGTCTTAATAAAGTACTTTTAATAACAGTATTATTACATGTATATATATAAACAGGAAATAGTGTTGTGCAAGATATATAGAAAGGCAACTTCATTGAAAGTGCTGGAACAAAGGGCAGCATTAGAGGAAGAAACTAAGCAATTGATTGCTTCCTCTCCTTCCTCTACGGACACCATGTCCTACAACAGCCAAATGGAAGACCAAACCATGCCCTTAACCTCTTTCCAACATGTTGCACTTAAGAAAGAAGCTGAAGTTGAAATTGAAGAAATGGTATCAATACCAATGCAAGAAAATACAAGCACTGAATTGATGACTAACAAAGAAAACAAAAAGAGTTGTGTTACATCAATACAATTACCCTTAGGAAGTGAAATTCTGCCAGAGCTTCAGTTACCAATGATGACCACAGATTGGACCCAAGATAGCTTTTGGGCTCAGTTGAATAGTCCATGGCTTCAAAACTTTACTCCTACTTACTCCAACATCTTAAACTTTTAGTACTGTGTGTGACACTATTATTATTCAGTTGTGTCAATTGCTAGATAACTATTACCTATATACTTTGGAATTATGTGCATTGAAGTAAGTAAGTAATTAAGTAATTAATTTTAGCTCTATTAATTAGGTAGGTTTTTGCAAAACTTTTTTTCAAGTTGTGCCTAGCTGGAACTTGTTGTTAATCTACCCTGCCCTATATGATGTTTCAAATTGTCAATTAATGTTCAAGAAGCAGATTTTAGCTTATTTTAATTAAATACACCCCTTGGTCATTTTAATTTCCTAAATTATATTTCCTCCTTCAAAATCATACTTCTCCTTCACAAACCCACTCATCCTAAACTTCTCTCATAGCCTGTTGCGAGTTGGGTTTTAGAGGAGAATAAAGAAAAATGAAAGATTTTTGAGCTATTATATTTCTAGCTCTCACACCTTCTATTTCATTTTTTTCTCCTACAAAAATCAAATCGCAAATAGACCCTGGAAGTTAATCTTATTCACCCTAGTTCCAATAGCTAGGTGGGCCTTGTGAATTATTATTTCAAAAATAAGGCTTGTTTGTAAATTAAATTGTACGGGTGAGCAGAAAGGAGGAGAGAGAATAAGAAGAACAATAAATATAGGAATGTTGGTTTATTACCAAGTGTGATAATGACGCCAGACATAAATTCTTAGTTTTGGAACTGTTATGAATGGGCTGAACATGTTGGAAAAATTACAATGTTGGGTGTTTAATTAAAGTGTGGATAAAGCTAATATAAAATGTCCAAAACCAAAGCTACAACTTAAGACAAAGTTGGATAAAAATGAACAGAGGAGACCAAACTGTCTCGTTAACTGCACTGTACAAACTATAAAGGCCTCTATTTTTTAATCACAGATGTTTTAGGAGAGTAGAAAAAGTTGTCTCACGGAAAAGCTAAACATAATTTTTTTCATTGTATTAACAAACACTTTTTATACACATTTCCGGTAGTATTAAATAGTTGTTAACATCCACCTTTCCTACATAGTGAATTGTTTCTTCTTCTTCTTCTTGTTTTGGTTCACATTTCCATTTTCGAACTAATCAAATACTATTATATAAATAAATAAAAATAATATTTTTATATTACTTATTAAAATATAATTGATTCAAGACAAAGAATGAAATACCTACTAACATGTAATGTATATTGTATTCGTTAACTTATACACTTGGTTGTGCAGAGTATGATGAGTTTTATGGTGGGGCATGCACACTACATGATGAAAATGTGGGAGTCACCCTCTGGATTTGGGTCAAATATCTTATGAATATTGTGAATGATATTGCTTATCTAATTTTAATATCAAGAACAATCTAGTAATAATTTAACCCAATAATCTATTAAGTTAGGAATGGCAACGAGGCGGGATGGGTCGGATTTACACATACCCAAATCCGAATATGAAATTAGGTGGTATAATTAGTATTTTTACTCCAGTAGGCAGTAGCAACATTACCTCATTTAGCGGGGCTGAAAAAGGTTGGTTCTATTCTTTGGACGCGGGACCCATCCAAGGTTGAATATCAACTCTTTGAATATGTATGTATGTTTCAATATCTGATTATTAGATAAAAATACACAATTATTATATTCTAGGAGATTAAAAGTGCAATACAAGGTTGTTACATAATGTAAATTTAAATAAAAAGTGATATTTATTGAACATGATACACAGATTGGTTTCTGAAAAATGAATTTGATATAGAAAGGGTAATGTTTGATGAAAGAACAGAAGACATCCGTGAAGAGTTAGGTTAGGCCCACCTCTTACATTGAATTTTGTCTGGGGTTAGAGTAAATTGACTACTACTATTTTACTACAGTATTTTCTACGTGATTGTACAGTCTCTGCTCTCTTTCCCTACCCTGTAACATGGATGAGACATCATTTGTTGTTATTCATCATTATTTAATCCAACACTCTATCATAGCATTGGTGTTCTAAAACTAAGAACGTCACAAACAAAAAGGACTCATGCATGTTTCATATCCATTCATCATTTGCATTCCATACATAATGATTACTAATATTAATATAGTATACACTAGACAAACCTAATCCCATCCCAATGCTCCTCTCTTCCTTCTACTTTGGTTTCCCACATAATTGGACCCAACCAATTAAACAATAATAAAATTAAAAAATCACAACCTTGCAATCATTATCATTTCTCATTTCTTTCATTTCATTAATAATTTTAAGATTCACTTCTCTGCCAACCATAAATAATAACAAGTGTTGTATTCCACACTTCCTTCCATACACCATCACACCAATCGTGTGGCTGTGATTTCAATCAGTATAAGTAATCAAATCTGACGGTTGCCAAGCAGAGGCAGTCAACAGAGACAAATCCTTCCACCCAAGCTTGAGTGAACCATTTTCCTCCACAAGGGTATACCCTCTCCAAGGGAACATCCCAAGCAATAAACTTGCTTGGGAAGCGGGGTTACCCCGAAGTGAGACGGGTCGAAACCCGACCCGTCTCAATTCCTCTCCCCACCTTCCAACTTTTACTTCCCCACTCCTCTTGGGCCCACCAACCGCCACGATGTTTCTAATCTCACATCCCAGTAACTGATGCTCCACAGTATGCCTCTCTATGCTGTCCGCACCCAATCCATCCCCAAGCGCGTCGAACAACGCGCTGTAATAATGCAAAGCTTCTACGAACCGCGCGAGGAAGCTTCCAGCGTGGCTCAGATCTTGTTCAACGGTTGTGATCAGTTTTGGCCTCAGCTGAGTCAGCAATCTCAACGTTCCTAAATCACTCCCTGTTATATCGTAAAGACAATGGTGCATCCAGTGAACAACGGTTGCTTCGTGAGTCCTAACGCCGAGTTGACTCAGTTCCGTTACGCTTCCAATTTTACCCTCAACTGGTTGAAACTCGAAGGGTAAACCGAGTGAACTCGCGAAATCGGCGAGTCTTCTCCCTGTGGATTCTAACAGCTCCGATGAGGATCCGAAACCGGTGATCCTCATTGAGCGGATCTTCTTGGAACGCGATGCGAGGATGTGGAACAATCCTGGCCATTGAAGTCCCTGCATGATATCGAGATCGATGATGTGGACGCAATCTTCGCCTTCTAGGGCTTGGAATATGGCTTGGTTCGCGGTGAAGTGAGAGAACTTCACTAACGGCGAAACCGAGTTGTAGGATTGGAACGCGTTGAAGATTCGCTGCGACTGAGTTAGGATCACCGATTTCGTCAACAGTGGCGTGTAGGTTCCGAGACAAGAACTCACCACACGTGCTTGCAGCGCCTGAGCGAAGTAAGCTCCAACACGCTCCGGCGAAGTACCGTACGGCGACGAGAGCTCTGCGATCTCCGGTAAAAGATCGTTGGCGAAGTCAAGGTTATCCATGGCGACGCACTCAGCACATTGAAGCAAAAGCCCTAAGAGTTTGAGACCAGTAGATTCGCCATGAGATTGAGGTTCTGGTTCGAAGATTTGTTCCTCCTCGTTTCCCTCGGCAGATTCCACCGTCTTATCGGCGGGGAAATTCCTCCCGGAGTTCTGTCTCTTGAAGGATGGCCCTTCGCCGGGGGAATCGCCGTCGTCGCGGTTGGCTCGCTTCGTCGACATGGAAGAAATAGCGTTAGGGTTTGAAGAGAGAGAGTGACGAGGGACCAAGCTTTGAAGCATGACCGATGAGGAATGAGGAGCAAGAAAACGTTTTAAGAGAGAATCGAAAGGTTTGGAGGAAACTTATGAGGGAAAAGGGACAAAAGTGAGAGGGAAAGACAAGGAAAGTTTGGGCAGATTGTCAGAACAGAAAAGAGATTCTGTTTAGGGAGAGAGAAAAATCACTTTTTTCAGAATCAGATTTTATGAGAGATAATAAAAAGAGACAGAAAGGTTCATGACTTTGTAGCCCAGAAATATAAAAAGTAGTTTTGGGTCTTATCTTCTATGGGTCTGGGATGTGTCTTTAGCTTCATTTTATTTTGGGAAATTAAGCAGTTTATTATTCTATGCCACTATTGACTATGATCATTAGAGGTAATAGAATAATTAATTCAACAACTTTCGTTTCAAAATTGCATCATCTTTGGATGCTTGGTGCTTTGGGTGTGCCAAAAAAATTAAATTAACTCCTCAAACTTTGTTCTTTATTGTAGGTGTAGGACAACAAGACAATGATATGTCTTGTTTTATTAACTATCCTCCCACTACTATAATGTTCAAAGTGATAATGACCCTTTTGATTGTTATTATATTGGAAAATAATATATTTTTTTATTAGATTATTTTATTAATCTTCATATTCAAAAACAAAAAGTGACATATATTAAAAAGTAATATTTTATTTATTAATGATTGGTTTATAAATGATATGTGTCATTTTCTTATGTATTGAGGATACTCTATTATATTATATGGATGATGGCTTTTTTCTTTCTCCTGTTCTTTTGGCTTAATGCTACTAGATAACATCAAAGGGTGGTTTTATCCTCTCTAATTTAACTTTGGGTATTGACTATTGAATCCATGTGAGTAGGTGGCGTGACACTACAATATATGTAAAAGATAAAATGACTCGTGTTCTTCACCTCATAGTTTCGTGTACAAACGAAACATTCTTGAAAAGAAACTTTGTCATGTCTATTTACCTTTCTTTTTTGGAATATCATCTTTATAGTTTATAGTAGTATTCACGTGACACTTGTATAATAAATCAACTTCCATATTGCTAGCAAAAATCACTCGTGACCTGGCTATCCAAAGAAAGACCCTTATTTTCTAAACCAAAATGGCTCGTGTCAAAAAATTGCACGAACCTCTAGGTTGTGAGGATGGTCGCAATCCTAGATAAATTATTGTCCTAATTCAAAGTAAGGATGAAAAAAATCACACGTAGTTTAATTAGTTAACTTCAAGTATAGCTAGACATAATAAAGGTAGTTATATGGGATAAACTCACATGCCCACATTTTTGTGTCTTCGCATATATCAAAGATTGTGATTGTCTAAGAAAGAGGACCAATATTCTATAAGTTTTATACACTATCATTATATTATTTATCATTGACTACAAAAAATAATATAAATAAATGATAGTAATATTTTATATTACCCTCTTGAATTATATCTATCTAGTACCACAGAGTGAGTCACTCTCAAGGAAGGAGAAGCTGCACATAACCAATAATGTCTACATATAATGATAAATAATCCGAAACCCTACATGGATGCACTAAATGTTTAGTGTGGGATGGATATCACCTGTTTTAAATGGTGTCTCATTCTCTGGCTCAAGTCAATCATATATTGACACGTGTGGATAAAATAAAATTTTAAAAACAAAAAGTAATAAAATGAAACACTCTGATCGACTTAGGACATGAAATAAAATATCCTTTGAAACATGTGATCTTCATCTTTTGGGATGGAGGAGGTTCCTGGTTAAAGATTGAAGATAGGAACAAGTAGGAACAGGTACGATGTCATACTCAAACCCCACTAGGAAGTTGATAACCCAGCAAACACAACAAAGTTTTGGAAAACTTTTGCTCCTTAGAATTGAAAGTTCAGAAAGCTGGGTCCCCCATCTAAGCCCAGAAAGGAACCCAACACCAAAGCCTCATGCTTTAAGGTTATTAAAGACATTTCATAAATCTTGGATAGTCATTTCTCAATTTGTCATATTTCACAATCTAGTAAAAAGATTTAGGTACTAATTATCTTGCTACCCAAATTCCTCCACTCAAGACATCAAAATATAAAAATGTGCTCAATAATAAAAATAAAACTCTCATGCAGATTAATAGAATCCAAACTTAAAATAACACATGAATCATCATCTTTTTTTTTTCTTTTACACACAGGCAAGGGACAGAAATGAAAACAAGTTCCTTGACCAACCTTAAGACTGGAGCATGAAAAGAAAGCCTTAAATATGGTTATATATAGTTGATGAGAAAGGGTAAAAATAAATATATAAAAAACACATTGAGTAAAAAACAAAACCAAAACCAAAAGGATATTCAGCTTATTATGGTACTAGTATCGCTTCCCCAGAATTATGCCAAAGATTATGGAAACAAGAGCAATGCCGAAGATGAACTTGAAATTTATAACAGGTGAAACCTGTTCAGTTTGAACATGAGTCCCGGATGAAGATGATGCTTGAGTAGTTGTTGCTTCTAACTTTTTCTTGCTCCTCCTTTTTGATGGAGTAGAAATGTTTGATCCAATATCCCTGGATTTCACCTCCAAACCATCTTTCTGATCATCACCCTGGAACATCATTAGGAAATATAAACATTAAATTTTGCTAACAAATTACTAGACTAAATGAATAATCATGCGTATAGCTACATCGAAATCAAGACCATAACACTTAACAATGTTAATTAAAATAAGACAAACAATGCTTACAAGAGTTTTGATCATATACATTTATGTTGATAACAGTGAAATATACTGCTAAGGCATAAAGTTCCACACACAAATAAAACATGGTTGGACACTTCTGGTAGGAGGAGAATTACCTTAACTGAGACTTTATCACCACTCACTTGCGATTTCTGCTCTAAGTCTATAACTTGTTTTTGTAGAAGAGAGATTTCCTTGTTCTTAGTCTCAAGCTCTTCAACAGAATTCTTCAGTGATGCTTCTAGTTCCAATTTTTGAGATTCTGCTCCTTTCTGCTAGTTTTTATTTATTTTTCAATAAAATGGTATCAGTACAACACATATTACTTACATTTTCACAACAATCTCGGAAAGTTGTGAGATTTTAAGACATAATAGAAAAGAATACAAAATTTGAACCTACAAGGAATAATTGCTTAATCTAATATCTTACTTTTTAAATTACTACGTATCTTGCAACCTTGAAATAATATATAATGCTGAGTAAAAACAACATGAGCATACCTGGCTAGCAATAGCAGCCTGTGCAAGTTGTAACTCTTTCTCAAGTTCTTCGACCTTTTCATTCAGTACATTTCTGTCATGGACTTTCTGTGCATAATCATCCAATTTTGAGCTTAATTCTACTTCTCTTTGAGAAGCAGCAGCTTGAACACTTCCAACCTGCAAAACATCTGATTCATTAGCACAGTTCGCTCGAGTTCATAGTTGACAATTACGTTCTAAAAGGCACTTTTCTTTTGAATTTTGCACTTATTCGCAAATAGAAACTTTAGCAGTACCTCTTCATTTAGCCTAGTTTCAGCTTTTATCAGCTGCCCTTCAATTTCCTTCACATGACTTTGCAATTCAGATTTGTCAGCGATCTCAAGTTTGAGTTTGTCAACCTCAGATTGGAGAGATTCTTCATCTTTCTCTTTTTCTTTCAACTTCTCTTCAAGGTCAAGTATCACGGACTGGAGTTCCTTCTTTAAATTCTGATTTGTCTCGTTGAGCAAGTTCTTCTCATCTAGTATAGTAGATATCTGCAAGTTGTCATCATTTCATTCAGAGATCATATCCCTTTTTATCATAGTTTATACAGAACGATCACTTCAGAAATTTATATTACATTAGATTGCAATGGAAGAAGATGAAAGGAAAGTTAAAGGAATATTAGTACCTCTGACTTTAGTGTCTGCACTTCTGCATTATGCTTTGTCACCAATTCTTCAATTGCATTCTTTGAGTTGAGTATCTCTTGAGCTCTTCCATCCTTCTCAACAAATGCTTCAGAGAGCTTTGACTGTAAATCACTTAACTTCGACTCATACGCAGCTATCTCCTGATTAAGCTTTGAATTTTCCTCATTCAGTCCTGCAGTTTCTTTCTCATGATTGAGTGACTTGATGTGAAATTCCTCAATAACTGTTTCAAGATGCTTTAATTTTAGGAACCTTTCCTCCAGCTCAGCTTTATGAGTTTCAGAAATCGCAATGGCTTCTTGTGCCTGCTCTTCATGAAACTTTATTTGGCCTTCTAGTGCATTCAGCTTCTCATTCAATTCTTTGGCTTCTGATTCCTTCTCGGTATACCTATGCAATGCTTCCTGTAATTGAGATTCTACTTCCAGGATGCGAGCTTCATTTGCGCCATGAATTTCAGAGTGCTTTGATTGTAGATCATTCAATTCAGCTAACGCGTTCTTATGAGAAACAAGTTCTTGGACAGTGGATTCCTTCTCTGATAGAGCAGAGTTTAGTAACTCCTGAAGTTCATCAATCTTTGTTTTCAGTTGACTGTTGGTTCCAGCCAATAACTCATTTTCAGAGAAAGACTGAGAACTCTTGTTCTCAGCTTCTATAATCTGTCTTCTCAAATCTTCATTTTCAGTTTCGGAAGAAGCATGTTTGCTCAAACTCCTTTCAAATTCATTCTTGAAAGAGTTTGATTGTTCCTCAGCTTCTGCCACCAGTCCCTCCAGAATCTTAATTTTGTCAAGAAGAGATTGAATCTCAGACTCCTTGTTGTTGAATTTTTCTATAGCTTCTTTGAGTTTCTGTTCAGAATCTCTTGACAGAGACTCATGTAACAATTGAAGTTCTGAATTTCTTGCAACAGTCTCCTCTATATCTCTTCCTCGTATAATTATATTTTCTTCGGACACTTTAAGTTTCTCCAATGCCTCACTCTCTCTCAGTTGAGAAGCGTTGAGATCATTTTCAGTGCTTTGCAGCTTATCTTGTGTAAGATTTAATTCATCCCTCACAATTTCCAACAGGTTTTCTGCTTCAGAAACTTGTTCATTCAAACTGTTTAAAACATCTTCTAACCTTTTCTTATCATCTGTCACCGCATTCAAAGAATATTCTAACTTCTTTTCTCTTTCATCAGCTTCCTGAAGTGCAATTTCAAGGCTCGATGCTCGTGCTTGAAATGCCTCAAGTTCTGATTTCAGATCAGATACCTTGTAAAGGTTTGTATTGGCATCTGCTTCAGAATCAGCACATCTCTTTTCTAATATGTTTATTTGTTGTTCGAGTTCCTGAATTCTGTATTTTTCTGCTTCAAGTAGCAACTCCAACTCACTTACCTTTTTATCAGTATCTTGTAATTTGGAATGAGAGGTTTGGAATAAATCTTCCAATTCTCGGCTACGCTGATGGTTCATACTGGCGCGGTCTTCGTGCTCGGCACATTTGTCATTGACGATCTTCAGCTCCTCCTCCAATTGTGAACTCCGCAAATATGATTGATTCAAGTCCGATTCAAGCTGATTTGCCTTTTCAGTGTACTCCTGCAGTTGGCTTTGAAGGATATTCTTTTCTTCCTCAGCCTCTGTCAATTTAGCATTGAGATGAGAAATTTTCTCAGAGAATTCAGCCACTTCTCTCTCGACATCACTGGTTTTAAGTTGTACTAAATTTATTTGTTGCTCAAGCTCCACATTCTTCTGCTCCGCGTCTACGAAGCGTGTCTCCAGCTCTCGCAGTTGTGCTTTTGCCTCCTCTGCAGCTGCATTTGAAGCCTGAATATCTTTCTCAAGCTCGAGATTCCTTTGACTAGCAGTATCAGCTGCAGCTCCAAATTCATTATGGAGATGTTCCAAAGACTTCACCTTCTGTTCAAGCTCAGCTTTGTTTGAAAGTTCTTGAGATAGAAGAGAATCGGTTTTTTGAAAGCTTTCTTCTGAAAGCTTCAGCTTTTCCTTTAAATCATCAGACAGCTCCTTAAACTGCTTCACATTACTGGCTAGATCTTCAAGAGTGGCATTGAGACCTATGTTTTCTGCCTTAAGTTGAGTCAGCTCCTCCTGTAAAGCCAGAACCCGTGCTTCCCGAGTCTTGAATTCAGCTTCTACTAATTCCCTCAGCTGTCCTTCCTCCTGCAACTTCAACTTTGCGCTGCCCAACTCAGAAATCTTTTCTTGCAGCTCTTCCTTTGTCGAGACAAACAGATTTTGAAGTGCTGACAAGTCTTCCTTTAGCTGGGATTCTGAAGTCTTTCTCAGGTTTAACTCCTCAGTCAACTCATCTACTAAAGAGTCTTTCGAAGACAGTCTTGTCTCCGTTTCCGATAGCTGTGATTTTGAGAGTGATAACTCCTGCTGGATGGTAGAGAGTTCTGCTGCGGTCGCCTTAAGTGTTTCTTCAAGCTTTTCGGTTTCGGCGATGTTATCATATGCTCCCTTCAATTCTTTCTTCAGAGATTCTATCTCATCTTCCAATCCTTTTCCACTGAATTTAACTTCTTCAAGTAGTCTCTCATATTCCAAGGCCTTCTTTCCCTCTGATTCAGCATGTGAACCACTTTGCTTATGCAGCTCCTCATACTTGCGTGCCTCATCCGCAGAATGTTGCACCTCTTGCTGCAATTCCTCCGTCTTCTTTCTCGAGCTTTCAAGCTCAAGGCTCACACCATCAAATGCTTCCTTCACGTGAAGAAGCTCTTTCTTATTCGCTTCATGATCTTGCAGTGCCTCTTCAAAAGTTTTGAGCTGCAGATTATATTTACTCTCAGCTTCAATTATCTGCTCTTGTAACTTTTTGTGACTCAATTCAAGCTCTTCATAGTTCTTTCCACTTTCATCCACTTTCTCTTTTGTAACAGAGATCTCACCCTTCAGCTGAGCATTTTCATGTTCCGAGGTCTTCAACGATTCCGTTAGTCTTTTTAGTTCAACCTCAAGTTCTTGTATCTTCTCTTGTGCTTCTACAAATTCTCTGCTTGGAGGATCTGAGCTTCTTTCAGTTATGTTGGACTTTTCATCTATAACATTCTCTTCCTTTTCAACCTTAATGAATTCTCCATCCAAAGCATTCTCTTCATCTTCTTTCTTTCCTTCGCTCGTAACTTGTAACAAGTCTCCATTTGTTTCCTACAATAAATCATGAAAAAGATGAACATAAACTACAATGTACACCAAACATTGAAGTTTGCAATCATCACGTATTAGGACCAATGGATGAGTATTAAGACCAACCACAATCACAAACAACATCTTCCTTCTTATTTGGGTTTCACACGTTATTTTATAATTTATTACAACTCACATCAACAACATCTACTTCTTTCTCACAATGACAAACATCATTCTTATTCAACATCTACTTTTTTCCCACAACATTTACCTCTCTCCTCCATTTCTCGTGGTTAAGAATAATCAATAATTGTTCTTATTTAAGAATAAAAGTCAGAAAATAAGAATGACACAATAAATAATATAGTAAGAATGTTCTTATTTCATTAAGAATAATGATTGTAATTGCTCTAAGTAATGCAACATCTAAGCATTTTAGCATGCAGGAAGCTACTTCATCTAAATCACCTACCAAGTGTTACAGGCTCCAATCTGAGCTATTGGCTAATGGTAATGGATTGAGCATCTATATAAATTTGTACTTACAACTGTAATGGAAATTAATAGTTTGACAGTGCAATTTTGTTCTGCATATTTATATTTATATAATTATGAATTTCTAATATCTACATAATTTACTATTTATATATCAATATATTTATTATATAGTATATAATAATTTTTTTAAAAGATATATTAAGTTCAAAATTAAAATCTTTAACTTTTTAACCTATGGGATAAGAAGGCATTTATATAATGTATGTGTACGCACGTATTTATATAGGCTTAGGTTCAGTACCCCAAAAAAAAGTTGTTTTGGCATGTAGGCCAAACTCAGAACTAAATATTAAAATTTTGGTTATATTCTATATAAATAAATATATTGATATATAATGTATGTACATGTACGTATTTAAATAGGCTTAGGTTTAGTGAAAGAGGATTAGCAGTTGTAATCCAATAGAAAATTGACAAATACTTAAAAATAAAAAATACATAAAATAACATTTTTATGTTATTTTGTATGATAGAATTAACTTGGGACATGAGAATAGAAAGTTTTGGAGACAAAGAATCCAGATTATAGGTTTAGTACCCAAAAAAAGTTGGTTTGACATGTATGCCAAACTCAGAACTAAATATTAAAATTTTGGCCTATTTTTGCATACTTATTAGTCCAGCTCATGCAGTTTTAACAAAGAAAGAAATGCTAAAAAGAAATATCTGTCACAACTTTTGAGTCACAACTTTAACAGTAAAAAAGTTAAAACAAGGAATGCAACAGGATAACAATACCTTAATGGTACCATCTTTATGATCCTTCTCCTCAACAACCTTTGTCACCAAAACTTCTGAAACTACTTGTGTTTCATCTGCCATGTTTGCTTCAAATCTTATTCACTGTTTCAGAAGATGAAATTAGTTGGGTATGCATGGTTGTTGCTGAAGTAGAGGTACATAAATTTGTAATACAATTCCATAGTTGTTGCATTAGCTTTTAATTAAAAATGATTTTGTATAATGAGGACTAGAAAACCTGAAAGACAATGATAAGTTAAAAAGACTTATATGAGATTTGATCTGGTATTGTGAAGATGTCAATGTCATGTGGTTGAAAAGAGTATGTGGGTCCCAAAATGCTGTGTTACAGCTAGATCATACACATAAGACACTTTTAAAAAATGGACATGTTCTATTCACCCAACTATTTTTTTTTTCTTCTTTCTTTTTTCCTACCTTTCTCTAAAAAAAATTGATCTCCAACAATCAAGCATAGAAACGAATAAACCGATTGCTAGATTGATCATAATTATTTAAGGAATGAATTTAAGTTAAAACAATGATAAAAATGAATATCTTTTTAGATAATTAACTATTTCTCTTTATATATGTTAATATAGATTTAATTATTTCAATTATGTAAGAACATGCAACTTTGGATGAGGTTTATAAGAAAATTATCTATAACGGATGAAAATAATGATTCGTAGATTTAAACTTGTTTTAAAAAACTAATATCGTTTGTACTACAGAATGTGTTAAATACATTTTGGGAATCGTGATTATCCTTATCAAGAAGTATTATTCTTAGTAAGACTTTATACTATTAGATCGACATTTTGTTGATAAAAATTGTTGTTTAATAAGATAGAATTAGTTTGATCTTCATAGAATTTTCAATTTCAATTCCCTTAAAATGGAATCTTCCTTTTTTCAAAAAGACAAAGCTAATTAAGGTGAGATCCGTGTTCTACGGGGAAACGTAAGGGTACATAGGAATCAGAAATTGTCAACAAACAGTGATATTGTGGCATAGCTATGACTTTCAAAACACACACTAGTGTTTATTCTCCTATGTTTTATATTAAATTACTTTTCTACCCTCTACTCTTCTTTCTTAAGCACAAATTCTCTTTTGCTTTCTTTTTTGGCTTACTTTATACTTTAATACATTACTCCGTCACTCCCATTTGTTTAATTCTTTTCCTCAATAAATTTATTCTATATTTTCAACTAAACATTTATTTAATATATATTTTAATTTAATGTAGTTGAGTCAAATTATATTAAATTTTCATCAATTATATAAACTTTTTCTTCATTTTGTTATTAATCTTAGAAAAGATTGATTGTATTGTTAAATAAATGTAATTAAATGAGATCTGACGGCTTTGAAAATGAGAGCACAGAATTTATTTATTATTTAATAATAATAAAATCAGCACCTAACGCCTAAAAGAAAAGTAGTGAATAATTTCTGTGGAATCGTCTCAGATCATGATCACGATCAAAAACTTTTAATATATGATGAAATTAGAGGCAAAGATTTTAATATCTTAGCTGAAAAAAATGAAATTCAACTATTCAAATAAGTTGAGAAGAAAATGAATAGAAATAGTTTGAAAATGAAACTAACAATCGATTAATAGTAATAATAAGTAAACATTGATCAAAATGATACATAACAACTTCTGAATCAGTGAATTAGAGATAACAGATTCTGATCCCAAGGTATAAGAATCAAAGAAAACTTGAAAAAATAAAAAACGATATAAGCAGCTACGTTAAAAAATTCAAAGCTCAAAATTAAAGCTGGTTAGTGAAATTGAGCATGAAAATAACAGAGACAAAAACACTTATATTTATATATAATTACGGAAAAGGGAAAAAGAGAGAGATGAAATTCTTACCTGAGAAAAAGTTGAATTGCTTTGTTTGGTTGGAAAAAAACGTTCACTTGTGTTTCTTTTTTATGGAAAAAATAGGAAAATAAAATTATAAGAGTAGTGAAGGTGAAGAAGGTGGTGATGATGGGATCTGAGAGAGAGAAAGAGAGAAGAAAACGGTGCTGTGTATATAACTGAAAAATGGTGTGTTGGTGTTTGTATCTATCTATCTACTACTACTTTTTTTTAGAACATTGTGTTGGTGGGGTCCTTAATTAATACCCTTGTTTTACATTATTTTCTCCACTTTCTGCTTATTATAAATTTATAATCACCATTCATCACAGAAATTATATGGAAAATAGTTTTACAATGTTATTGAATAAATTTTATAAGTGGAAATGAATTGTTGTGTGGATTGTATCAACATTTGAACCTTATTATTGATGTTGAGGTAGATTCATAAGACAACAATTATGCTGTGGAATCATTGTATTGAAAAAGAAAAGGAATAATTTATCATAATTTTTTTGGTTTCATATATGTATCCCTGCACTTGAGATAATATTGTTCGAGCCAAAAATATCTATATGTATGTGTGGTTAACTTTTTCAGCGAGTATTTCTTTCATCAACAAGACTCGAATTCAAGACTTTGCATAAAGAAATTAAATATGTATCACTTGAACCAACATTTGTTTATAAACATCAATCTCATTATATGCATCTTTGTTCAACAATCAATTTTGACATACCCTCTATTTTATAGTAATATTTATTAATTTTCTGGCGAAAAGATTGTTTTTCTGTTATTTTATGAAATTAATAAATATTTTTAATTGTGTTTCTATAAAATTGTGTCAAATTAATAGGTTTCTTCGTCAACATAAAATATAAAAAGAAAGTGGGTGGCGGCCAAAGACAACCGACCAAACCGCCCTATGTATGCGTGCAAACAGCCAAACATGACGATTGTTGTCATAACAAGGATCTGCTGTCCCAAACTGTGTCCCAACTAATCATATTATACTACGTCAGTTAAAAATATTAAATATTCATAACTTTATCAATTTTACTTTATTATAATTGGTCAGGGACGTGGTTAAGATATGGTTGGGTACACAGCAGATCCCTCCATTGGTGTCATTTCTTTTCCTTTAAAAGAATGAATGAATACCAGACGCATAACATCATTCATTACACAAACACTAATCAGACCGCACCTTCTTTATTTTAAATAGGGATTACCTGTCTTATTTTTTATATTTACTTCTTCCAAACAGATTAAAAGTTACTACCTATTTGAAAATAAATTTTACAAAAATATAAATAATTTTTTTATACTATTTGATAGGATATAATTTATTTGGAAGATAGGGACAAATTTTTTTTAAGAAATCTTAATTCCTTTATTTCTACAATTTTCTCTCCCATATAGAGTTGGACATGTAATATTACCTTTACAGCTTGTATTTAGACATATTGAGTAACTCTTTCCCATCTAATAAATTATTTATATTTAATCATCTTCTGAAAAAGTATTTCTAAAATCTAAATAAATAGAACATGTGCTATAACTACATTATTGTCATAAAAAACATCAAACCCAATTTGAAGTTATTTTATCAAAATTAATTGTACAAGTAAATTTGAAAGGTTTTTACCTCATGAGGCCATGATACAAGTTTAAAACAATAAAAATTGAGAGAAAATATTGTATGTATTAGTTTTATACACTGCATCATCTAATATTTATATTTAATTATTATTGACTCTTCAAAAAAAGTAATTCAAATGAACCATGGATAATATAGTAATCAATCTTTGTGAAGTACTAGAACTGATTTACTTCTAATGTTTACTGTATGTTTATTTATGATTTATCTATAGCACAGTAGCAGTGTCAGGACTTCTTCCAGCCACTAACTTATACTCCAACATCTATCCCAGCCAACAAAACTTGCCATCTTCAGCATCCAATTATTTTAACAATTCTTTCTCATTGATTTAAAGGACTTCTTATTACCATTGAGGCATTAGTCTAGTCGTATAAAGCCTTACTGGATCCCCAAAGTCGAGGGTTCGATTTCTGGGATCGACACTTGTTAGAAGGAATCGCCACGAACCCGAAAGGATTAGTTCCTTACCTAAATGAAGTGAGGAGATTAACTTTGGTAGTACCAAAAAAAAGACTTCTCATTCCCAAGAGGGATAGGGACATAAAATATCATCTACAACGTTGGAATGGTGAATGAAGATGACTCTATACCAATCAGTATGTCATTGATGAGGATCCATCCTTATCCATGTAAAGCTGTTGTTCAAGCGATTAAGCAAATGGATCTAACATTATCCACTTATTAATTTAGCAACATATACTTATATATATAGATAATTTATTAATTTGCATATAGTTTATAATGACAGTATAAATTAGAACGCAACTTCTTCTGAGAAGGTAGTAGAGTTCATTACTATTATCATTGGCTTCAGCTACTACTTCTTCTGAGACTTGAGCTCATTCACCCTCTCTTCTGTAGCTTTTAGTGCCTTCCCATAAATGCTGATTAACTGAGAAACAAAAAAGAAATGGATATCTCAGACTTATAATAAAGAGTAAAGGACATATCTCATTGCATCATCTATCATTCATTTTTCAATGATCATCGACTTTTAAATAAAAGTAATGCAAATGAATGACGAATGATACACTAACTATATATGAATCTTTAGACTGTCAGTGCATAGATTTTACACTTTATAATAAAATCTTAATTTAAAGTACTGCATTATAGTAAGAAACAATCGTATAATGTATAGTGAATAACAATTATAAAGAGTGGATAGAAAACTTGGTCCTTTGCTACATATCATTCACATACGGATGTCAAACAAATAGAAATTAGACTTGTGAATTTTGAGGTGAACTGAAATCCATTTGAGAACTCCAAGCAATGGTGTCTCAAATCTAAGTTTCAGCTTTTTTTTGACATGTTTAGCAAAACCAAATTCAGTTTCACATGTCTTTCATCAGACCTCAATTATGAATAATTAACTTCTCGATCCAAACATTGTTCATTACATCAAAATTGCTGTTAGGAAAAATTATCTAATTGCTTTTAAGAAGTGATTATTTTGTTCATGATGAAGTGGTATGTCATTTAGTTATTCATTATTATTATTTAGATAAAGTTTTCTTTCTTGGTCCTTAAATCTCACAAAGTGGTGTCACCTACATGAAACGAACGAAATTGTAATGTTTTATCATAAATTATATTTGTTGACAAAGCTTTGACCTCTAAATCTTAATCATTTCGCTTAAGGTAGTGACTAGTTTTTTAATTTACATTACCGAATCTGTGACTTTTAAGAAAGTTATTGTAAGTGAAATGTTTTTAATTACAGTGGCAGTGCGTGATTGGAAGACAGTGTAAAGCTTTAGACAAAATTAAAACCAAAATAATGTCCCTATTTGCCAAGTTACCTCATCAATTTCTTCTGGGGAAATAATAAATGGTGGACACATCATGATGTTATCTCCAGCCACGCGAACTAACATCCCGCGCTTCTCACATTGTGCTCCAAAATAGGCGCCTATCCCTGTAATATACATCAATCTTACAACTATGAAAAATATGCTAATATCCACATAAATATACTTGTCTAATTCATCTATCACCATGAAGTGATATATCATTGTTAAAATAGGGGAAAATACAGTTGGTGGCAACATGTAGACTATCCAATCCATCATATAATCAAAGGATAGCCAAATATTAGATATGTATGCTGTTTATATTACTATAAGATCACCAAACAAGATAGAGTAGTCATGTTCTGTTCAAATATATAGAACGGCAAAAATGATGGGTGAAAAATAATGAACTTGCCCCATTCAGGAGGGAATGGATCATTTGGTGACTTGTTGTCTGTAAACTCAGTCCCCAGGATCAAGCCGGTTCCTCGTATCTGCAGACCCACAGATGTTACCGCTATGCATTTATTATAACTACGAACTTAAAATTCACAGTAAAATAATAGATACCTCTCCGATGATAGGACTGTCAGAAAATGCTTTTATGCCATCTTGGAACTTTGGGGAAATTTTCCTCACTTTGTCCAAAATATTTCTTTCCCTGTGAAGATCAGAGATTATCATAATATCGTACTTTATAGCCAAAACATACTAGAGTCAGATAGAATAAGCATCATGTTACTTTTAAAAAAGCTAGATACAAAGGAACACACTTGTAAATCTTGAGAGTTTCAATTGCGACAGCACAGGATACGGGGTGTCCAGAATAAGTAAACCCATGAGAAAATGAACCTAAAGTAATCAAACACGAGTCAGAAATAACATGCCAAAAGATGAGGTGATGAATGATGAATTCAATGAAACACTGTACCAAGTTTGTTGCTTTGCGAGTGTATAACTTCTGAAATTTCTGGGCTCACAAGAACTGCTCCAATTGGCAAATATCCAGAAGAAAGTGCCTAGAATTCGAACAAAATAAATTAGGGAAAAGGAACACAGTTGTAAGATATAAAAAAGGGAATCTGTAGTTAGAGCTGCTTCATGTTTACAGTTTACCTTAGCTACAGAGACAAGGTCTGGCTTGATGTTGTACTTGTCACATCCATACATTGTCCCAAGCCTTCCAAAGGCACAGATTACCTTCAAAAGAAACATACGCACACAATAAGAATAATTAAATGCATTGAGGAAGCACCTGTCACATAATCAATTAACCGTATTTGAAGAGTTATGGAAGCACCTCATCCGCGATAAACAGAATGTCATACTTCTTAACAACGGCCTGGATCTGCACAAGAATTAAATGCATTGAGGAAAAAATTGTTTTCCTTTGCTTCAAAATTCTTAAAGAGTTTTAGGGGGTGGAGGGAGAGTGACAAATGACATGTGCCATCAGTGTGCAAGCTGGATTTTTAGGGAAGTGCAAGGATATGCATTTGATTTGCGTATTTGATCTTCATGAGTTTCACAAAAATCAGCAAAAAGTGACCAAAATAGGAAAGGTTCAAAAGATTTATTCAAGCAAGTAAACAAACATAACAAAGTTCACAAATGAAGAGGTTGTGGAATATTCAAAAGGTCTAACAAGAGCATCAATAAATTCTCACAAATAAATTTCTAGTTTAGGAACAATTCATTGCATGAATGGTTAACAATGTTCACATATCTGTTAATGAGCGTAGATTAACCACTCCCACTTAAGATTTTAATGTAAACTATAAATTCGGTAACCAAGAACTCTTGTAATTTCCCATACATTATTGTGCCAAGGGTTCTCATCTCCCATAAGATCACGATGATGGTGAGAGCATACAGGATTCCTCAGGCTACAACATTATGAGCTCCTCTATCAGATATTCAAAGATAATTTATATAATTTGTGCATTCACTATTAGTGCAAAAGACATAGAAGCGGACCCTTATGCGCCCAGGTTGGACACATGAAAACATATCTGAAGAATTGATGATGGAGATGAAAAATACCTTTTCGAAGTAAGTTGAAGGTGGAGTTATCACACCACCTGCCCCCATCACTGGTTCAGCAATAAATGCAGCAATCTGCGATAAAAAACCATGCCAGACAGTGAGAAAGCCAATGTTCCAGTATCTAAAAACAATTTCCAAGTGTGTGAACATATAGTACTGTATCTGGTCCCTCTTTCAGAATCAGCTCCTCCAAATTGTTGGCTAATCTTGTTGAAAACTCTTCCTCTGTCTCGCCTGAGATGTTCATAAGCATGTGTAAGATTTTTGCCTTAAAATAATTTTGTAAAATATTATCAGAAAAATGTACATCCAAATAACAACCTGGAAGATGATACCGCCAGTAATGTGGGCAGTCAGTGTGCAAGACAAATGGAGCAGGCAGATCAAACTTTTGATGTAAAGCTGGAAGGCTGAAATACAAATTGTTCAGTAATTGAATTAAGAGCTTCTCTGTAAATAACATAAAGATTATCTGAAGAAAATTCTCGAGTCCAATGTACCCGGAAAGACTAGCTGCTATCAATGTTGAACCATGGTACCTATCAGAAAGCAAAAATACATAAGCTGCTGTACTCACTTTTCAGGTAAAATAAAGAAAACAGCACAGGTTTGGATGTCATGCGTACGATTTAGCACGTGCTATAAACTTCTTCTTATTTGGTCGTCCAAGTGCATTGTTATAATACCATACAAGTTTCACCTGAAAGATAACATATAAATGTGAAATGTAGCTAATTTTTGTTCTTATTGTTCAGCATAAAAGATATACTTAAACTATATGTTGGTATGACATCTATTAATCATCACTTTTGGATGTTTATATCTTTGATTAAACCTTTATAAAGACGGATCTAATTTTATTTAGAGAACACATTGGGCATTGAAGATATATTTTATTGTCTCCTAGTATTGTAAGTTCTTAGTTGTTCCTAGATTTGCCCACTGGGCATTATTCCTGTTATATGCATTATATGTAGTCCATGTAATGGTACAAAATTTTTGTTTTGTAAGAAAAACTGAAAAAAGTATACACATGCCAAAATACCTAACTTACAATTGAATGAAAATCTACATAAGAAATATGAGAGTAACGAATAAAAGTGGATATTTGATCAAACAAACCTGACTGTCATTGGCTTCTGATCCACTATTAACAAAAAAAGCTTTTGCCATTTTTCTGGCTGTGAAAGTTTCTAGGAGATCCTTGGCTAAATCCTGCATGTTAAAAATAAATTGAATATCAAAAGGGGAAATGACTGTTTGATATTAAGTGTATATTGTGTACATCATAAAAGACACTTAATTGATTTTGTAGAGTGAAGGGCACAAAAAATAGTATTACATAATACAAAACAACAAAATTAAACAAGCACAGATGATGTTTAAGGTTAGATATAAGAGAATGATATGAATACCAAGGAAGGTTTGGTGGTCCGGTTCCAGAAGGAATGGTAAAATGGCAACTTCTTTAATTGTGTAATGGCAGCTTCAACTAGGCGTGGCTCATTTCCTCCTGCAAAAGGTAATATACTTGATTTTCATAGTAAACCATTTACATGCACACACACAAAAAATTAAATAGTTTGAATCATTTATAACTTCTAGTGTGAATATACTGCATGATTAAAAGAATACCTAAATATAATATCAGATCATAGACAATAAAATTTTACATTCATATATTTTTCTTCAGTTTACCAGAAATTCAACTTTCCTGACAAAAAAATTGGCACTCCGTGCATAAACAATTTTCAGAATAAACCATTCTCCTGACAAAAATCAGAGACAAAGAAATAGTATAACCCAGAGATGACATCAGAGACAGAGCAAAAACATGCAAAAGAGTATTGGCTGCCAAGGTGCATGACATCCACGGGTAGGTAGGCTGGAATTGGGAGATCCCTGTGGCCCTGGCTATAATCTGATGGGAAGGTGAGTGACATGGGAAGAGACCATGAGGACTAGGAGAAGGAGAATGAAAAGGATTCCAAAATTGTTTGGGAGATCATAAGTAAAACCAGTCACGGGATCAGTTTACTAGGGATGGTACTGCTCTGGTACTAATCGAAATAGTTATTATTTGGGAAATTTTGTGTATCTAGACTTGCACATTGGACACTTGTTTGTAGAATGGATGCACTCAATTATGAAGATGATCACACACTAACTTACAGAAATCAATCAAATACAACCATATGAACATGAATGCAAACTTTCAGTCATTTTCTAACATGAATCTAACTAAAATACTTCCAGCTTCAGAAACTAAGTCATTTTCCAATTTTATTTTATGATTTTAAGCAGGAAACTAGAACATCATAAAATTCAACCACAAACAAATCCAAATCCACCAACAAATATACACTTTCCATGACTAGGAAAAAAGTTGCATATGAAATAGAGGTAGGAGAGACGGGTCCCTGAGAAACTTAGGCATGATTTTTGTGGATGGTTGAAGAGAGAGCATACTAGAATATCAATAAAAATGGGAGGCCCAAATGCCCAATGCACGAGGCTCCCACCCAGTGGGGTCTGGAGAGGGTATATGTACACAACATACCCCCCACAAGCGGAGAGTATGTTTCCATGAATTTGGTGATCTCTTGGTCACTAACAGGCAACCCTACTCTTGCATCAAGGCTCACCTTCATACTAAAAATCAACACATGAGTAAAACTTGCCATCATTTCTACTTAAGATGGAGCTGGACATGTCAACATGAATCATAAGGAAAATATCATTAAGAAACAATAAGAAATAAAAGAGATGCCAAATCTTAGAAAGGAAGTACAAAGTAATTATTATAAATACCTAAAGCAGTGCACCATAGACCAGCAAGTGAGTCAAGATATTTCTTCCCATTGATGTCATATACATAGCTCCCCTGGCATCATTAGTCAGGTAAAGTACACATTTGAAAACCAATTTATGTTTAAAATGAAAACAATGCAAACCTTCATTTAACTCAATGGCCTTAATTAAAGAAAAATAAAAGAAACATAGCGAGGAAGTTCACCTCTGACTTGTCTATAACCAAAGGATTCAGATCCGTAGTCTGCCACCCAGCTGTGAAAGGGGCAAGCATACCATGACTCCTGAACCTGATACAATCAAAGCATTTCAGTAGACGTACACATTGCAACCTTATCAGGCTTGCAAGCTTTAAGCTTAAACAAAAAATCTCAATCGTGGACTCTCCAACCAATTTTCTTTTGACTTGTAATTGTTATAACTGTAAAATACTCAGTTCGGAATCTAAAGAGAAGAAAAAAACATTAGGTTATGCATTAGACCATACTCGTGAATGTGTCAATAAAAAGGGCATTTGGGTTTAACACCTCTGCACTCAAATCTCAATATAAATAAAGAGTGGCAATGTTTGTTTCATTATAGAAAGCAATGGATGTAATTTTAAAGGCATTATTACCAATTTAGATACATTCAAGATAGAGCTATGATCAATACTTAAAAACACACATATGAAAATAGTTGGTAAACATAGAAGAGTCATACACCTTTCACTAGCATTCAAATCCGCTGTTGAAGTGTCTTTTTCCAAAGAAGATTCTGCATTATATGATCTGGTACATAATGGAACCTGAAGAAGATTTTCCTGAGAATTTCTGAAAACTGCAGCAGCCTGTAAACAGCAAAATAAGCCTCATAAGATAAGTGGAAGCTTTGAGTAACCTTTAGAACCATTTATAAACATTAATTCAGAAAAGTAAATTAACATATAACTAATCATATTGAATACAACATAGTTACGTGATAAGCAATAACACTATGCAGTTAGTCACTTTTTTACATTATTATTACAAGAGACTCTTTGTGATGGAAGAGGAATTCAACGCGGTAAATAAGATAAGAGAATAAAGTATTTACTTATACCATGAGATAACTTATGTACTCCAGACACTAAAAGTATGACACATGTATAGTTTTAGGAATATTTTTATACAAAATGATTAACTACGACACACGTCATGATTTCAGTAATCAGAAGAGATAACTTGTCCTCCTTATACCACAATATACTTTATTCTCATAACAGAATCATGGAATACAAAAATGCAAACAAACAATTGACCTATTTGACAACCTTCATAAACTACTAAGCATATTCTTATCCAGAATTCAAAGATAATAATGAGAATAATACAAAGTCAATTTTATGATATATAACAAATTCACGACCGATTTCATGAGGATAAAAAGTATGCGATACAATTTCATATTTACTCATAAAATGGAATATTCACTTTTCTCCCAAAAAAAGTTTAGTTTCAAGATCCGCCACGTCGAATAAATACTATAGACAATAAAGTGTGCTAAAACCGTAGTGATGAAACAAACAATAAAAATAACAAAAACGATCAAAAGGAAGATAAACAGAGAAGAATTATAAACCTGTGATCAATAAATTTTGAAGAACGTAATAAAGGAAATAGAAAAAACACGATTTAGGATTAGTATCGATACGTGCCTGTGTTCTGAGTGTGGATCGAAGAAGCTTGTTCATGATTGTTTTGTGAAACTCGAAACAATGTGATAAAAAAAGGAGTGGAAGTGATAAGTGAGAAATGAAAACAAGTGATATAATATAGGAAGACTCCAAAATTATTGAAAGCTGAAGAAGACGTAGACGTCACATTTCCACTAACTCATTATTAAAATTATTATTAGTCAAATCTAATCAATCTATTTATTATCGATATAACAAAAAAAGTTCATTATAGATACATGTCATCATTTTCTTAAGCTACTTGTCATGTCATTATTCACATGTGTCATCATTTCCTTAACTTTCCTCCTTCCACAATGCACAATATTCAC
Organism: Lupinus angustifolius; assembly: GCF_001865875.1. Taxonomy (NCBI): domain Eukaryota; kingdom Viridiplantae; phylum Streptophyta; class Magnoliopsida; order Fabales; family Fabaceae; genus Lupinus; species Lupinus angustifolius. The sequence continues at coordinate 675,761 of NC_032021.1, read as the reverse complement.
ATATTCTTATAATGAACTCTCACACACGATATCATTCTTCTACTATCTTAATATAAATATATGCAATATAGTAGGAATTCAATCTTTTTAAAACATTCTCAATTAATATCATCTAATTATTTTTTAAATTTTAAAACGTTAAATATGTTATGTCATAATTGCATATTTAGATAGTAGATCTTAAAACGTTCTCAATTAATATCATTTAATCATTTTTTAAACATACGTATGAGAAATCTATTGTTACTATTAATAGAATGAGTTATGATATTACAATTAATAAGTAAATTTGTGGATATTATTTCAGAATAATCATTTTTAATACTAATTATTTAAAAAGATCTAAAAACATTTTCAATTAATATTATTTAATTATTTTTAAAACTGAAATAGTAGAAATTCAATCTTATCAAAACATTCTCGATTAATATCATCTAATCATTTCTTAAATTTAAAAACGAGTAAATAGGATATGTAATAATTGCACATTTAAATGGAAAATTTACATGGGAAGTGTAGTTTGACTACACTATCCCACGTTTGAGTTATGTTTCTGATTAATAACAGAAATGGTGTATTTTTATGAAAGTAGTAGATGCAATCCACGACTTTGACATACTCGTGGACCAGAGCCACGACTTCACTGGAAAGTCGTGGATACCATCCACGATTTCCATTAAAATTTCTCTCTCCTAAGTGAAATCGTGGATAGGGTACACGAGTTCCAATCTCGTGTACCCGGTGCACGAGATTGCATGGATTATTACGAAACATTATTAGTTTTTATTATTTTTATTAATTTATTAAAATAATATAGTAATTGGTAATTGAATATGATAATTTTAGTAATTGAATATGATAATTTTGGTAATTTTAAATTAATTTAATAACAAAATTGGGCTAATTAGTAATTTTAAATTAATTTAATAACAAAATTGGAATTGGAATAACAAAAAAAGTTCCCTTAACTTAGGCTACTTGTCATGTCATCGTTGACACATGTCACCATTTCCTTAACCTTCTCCCTTCATAATGCTCACATATTCTTATAATGAACTCTCACACACTATATCTTTCTTCTACTATCTTAATATAAATATATGTGAAAATAGATTGTCCACAAAATAGTCTATTTTCATCAAATTAATCTTTTATCTCTCTACTCTTATTTCATTTCAATTTACTTCTTAGTTTTATTCTCTATTCTTATTTCAAATTTCTTCTTAATCTTCTCCTCTTTTGAAACTCACAAATTAATTGTCCTATATTTTTTTCATTTTTATTAGACAGGTCTAATCTTTTCCATCATCAAACGAGGTTATTATTTTCATCAAATTAATCTTTTATCTCTCTACTCTTATTTCATTTCAATTTACTTCTTAATTTTCTCTTCTTTTGAAACTCACAAACTACTTCTCCTACATTTTTTATTGTTTTGATTAAACAGATCTAATCTCTTCCATCACCAAATAGTCATTTCATTTTTTTATTACTTCATCATTCATGAATTATCTACTGGATGTTTATTGACAGATATAATTTTATTTCATATTTTACCAATTAAGGAGATAAAAGCCTTAAAAGAAAAAAAACTGATATAATTTTGAACATATTTTGATTCTTACAACTATCATTCAGATTTATCTACACTTACTAAAGTTCTAGATCCGATCTAAAACATGTTTCAGTGTTGAATCAATTTTCTTCATCAGGGATCCTGATAAGGCCTTTTGTCCCTTTTTGTTATGACTTTCTTCTATATTATTTGGAAGTTTCAAATTGTATAATTGATTTAATTTATATTTTGATTAAATTATTTATGATTCGCTAATTTTAAGCAATGTTCATTATGAATATAAATTTGCATAACTGTAAATAATTAATTTGCGAAAACATAATAATGAGGCTACAAATATATGGACGAAACTGTCTTCCTCTTTTCAATTAGCCATATAATGAGTTACGATATTACAATTAATAAGGAAATATGTTGATATTCTAACTCCATTAAAAAATTATTTATGACTTAAAAATAATATATTTGATTTCATTTGATTATGATAATGAATGAATTTATTATTTCTTGATTTATTTTTTATTACTTAATTTCACGTCATACTCATTATGGATATAAATTTGAGACAATGTTCATCATGTATATATATATTTATAATGAATTGTGTTTAATTTCTTTGAAAACATGTTGAAAAGTTCACTAAAATATAACATAATAGACATTGACGCTGTTCTTTAAACTTATATATTTTTATTTTCTCATTTGACTCTGTTTCAAAATGTTAGCTTTTATTTTGTGTGAGAAATATAATTAATGTCGTTCACTGAAGTTCAGTACTTTTATTGATAAAAATGTAATCATTTTATAAAATAGAACTTGCATCAGTAATATGGGTGAAACATGTGATCTTAATAATGCGAATGTATGGGTAACATGTGTGTTTTAACTATACGAATATGCGATTAATATATGTATTCTTAGCAATGTGAATATACGAGTAACATATGTGTTTGAACCATTAAAATGTATGAATCACATGTTTGTTATTGATAATATGAATGCACATATAACATGTATGTTCTTAATCATATGAATGCACATGTAATATATATATTTTTAACCATAAGGCAAAAATTATGGTTCGTGCAAATGGACGGATAACTTGCTACTTATTCATAGTCACACTTTAGACCATTTTTATTCACCATTCAATTATCATAATCAACTATTATTATTACCGGAAATAGTAACTTCTTATTTTCATATTCAGTTTTAACTTTTAAATGTGATTTTATAATTGTGTAATAATTTTTTGTGTAATATACTACTTAATAAAGTGAAAACATAAAATAACCACTTATCAATGTGTAATTTGTAATTCCTTATTTTGTTCTTATTATCTTCTTATTTCTACAAAAACTTATATAACATTATTTTCTTATTTTACCATTATTATCTTCTTGTTTTACTTAAAAAAGTTGAACATTACACCAATCAAATAAATTTAATTACAAATATTTAACACATAATATTATATTTTTCATTTATAACCTACAAATTACACATTACAAACAATAGTAATACGGATCGACAGACACACAAGTGACTCTCAACACACTATTCATTATAATAACTATTAATACGTTAATAATAAATAATCAGTTGTATTCATCATAAAAAAACTCATGAAGGAGTTAATAACTATTAATAATTCATTATTTTGTAGACTTCTATTCTTCACCGTGTATATACTAATTTTTAATCATGACGAATAATTTTTTGTTTCTCACATGTATAATTATATTGGATGCAATATTGTTCGAGTCAGGAACATCTATAGGTATGTGAGTCTAACTCTCCTATTGATTATTTTTCCATTCACAAAAATCGAATTCAAGACCTTGTTTAAAAATAATCAAGCATGTACCACTTGAACCAACTTCATTGATAAACCATAACGTATGTTGTTATGTATTCTATTTTTTATTTATCTAATAAATTTTACATATTTATAGTTATAATGAATACTGATTTTAAATATATGATATAATTTACTTGATAGCAATCACATCCTATAAATAGAAACACAGTATAGCCATCGACTTGAGACTTATCTTACCATGGTTGTGATTTATACTTTTTATTGGGTGATCTTCTTAAAATAAGGTTTATATTATTGAATTGATATTTAAGCAATGATTGAATTTTGAGAATTTTTTTAATAAAAGTTCACTCCAACGTGATATTTGGAATAAGATCAATAAAATAAAAACCATAATTGAAGTAGGTGCCACGTGACATATATAGAAATGCATGAGTAGGAAAATGAGTCCAATATTCTATTAAATAGTGTCAAAAACAATAAAAAAAAAAAATACTATATATCATAAGAAATAAATCACAAAGTATATCCATATTTTGTCTTTTTGTGAAATTCAAATAATGAGTGGATTATTAACACTCTCTATTGCTAATTCAAATCAAAATATCCATGTAACCAATAAAGATATTGATCTAGTAGTCTAAAGTTTCACTAGATCTTTAAAGTTGATAGTTTAATCTTAGGAGCAATACTTGTTGGGAAGGATAATCACAAATAAAAAAAATTAACTCCTTACCAAAAACGTAAAAATATATTACTGATAATATCAAAAAATTAGTGAACACTTTCTTAAATAAAATTGTAGGCTTTAAAAAAAACAAGCTTGATGAGCTGGAAGATAATATAAAACAATGAAACATGGAGGTGTGGGCCACTAGTGGGGCTAATATGTGCACTCGTAGGACCCATTCGAGAATCACATTACAGTATTAGACCCAAAGTCCCCAATTACTATTCAAGGAATATCCTACTAACACTTTTTTATACGAGAAAAAAATGTATACCCTAATAGTATATGCATTTTATATACTGTCACTACATCATCTATTAATAAAACATGCATCAATGAATTTCTTGACATCTAAAAATTTGAGTAAGTTTGTTATAATGTGAAGAGAAAGTGAGGTGACATGTTATCTGATATTGGAAATTTGGAGAAAAATGGGATGGTGTTAGGTTTTGGTAAGTGGCAACATAAGAATCCACAACCACATATACTTATTGAATCAACTTTTGGATGTTTTCTTAACCTCTTTGTCTGTTTTGTCATATTAGAAGAATATAATACCAAACATATGGCCTTTGTTTCTTCACATAAAACAAAACGATAGTTTACAATGAATAGGAAAGAAATTGATAATAATGAATCATGTGAGACGAAGAGTAAAATTTTATATTGTTTGATATATATGAAAGGAAAAAGAAAAAGAAAAGGAAGAGAAAATTGTATTTTCTACTTACATTATGATTTATTTATACCATAATAGAATGTTGGATTAACCTTCACTTTATCTATAACTTTTAATTTGGTTTTGTTAGGGTAATAATTATGGGAAGTTCAAAAAGTAAAATTTGTAGTAAAAAAATGATATATTTAATGGGAGGGGATCCACATGTTTTAAGGGTAAGTTTTTTAAACTTACTGCATATCTTAGCCATTAATTATAGAGAAATACAATAGTTTGAATGGATGAATATATCCAAATTATTAGACGTCTCTAGAATTGATGGCTAAAATGAGGAGTAAGTGAATTTCTACTCATATTTAATTTAGCAAAATAAAAAAAAATATTTTTTTAGTTCTTAATATAAAATTTACTTTTTTTCCCTTTGTTGAGTACAACCAAACAAACAAATAATTCTAAAGTGAAATTTTCCTATAAAATTAAGAATAGATACATTAAAAAAGATTTTATCGAACCATAATATACATCCAAGAATTAGTGTTAGAGATTTTTATGTACGGTGTAAAGAGATTTTTAAGAAGAGTTTTGTCTTAAGAATTGATTTTATATTTAATGTGATCCAATCTTAAGTAGAGTTTTAAAAATTATGACATATAACATACTTATATACAAAACATTTTATTTAAATTTTTATATGATATTATATTAATTGTATGAAATATAAGTTGTGCCTTAGTGACCAAAATGATTTTGAGGCAAAATCTTAGGAATTTTAAGAGTCTTGAGATTAAGAATGTACATTTCCATGTCAAGTACCAATTATTGAGTCATAAGTTGGATATGACTCTGAATCATAGGTATAGTTTTTTTTGTTTCGTATCCTAACATTAACATTGGAGACAATCATGTCCGAGTCAGGAATATTTATAGGTATGTGAGACTAACTCTTCTAGTAGAATCAAACATATACCAAACCCAAAATATTGTTTAAAAGAAATCAAACATGTACCACTTTTTGAATTAACGTCCGTTTGTTAGGTATAGTCTTTAACACTAAGTCATTCATTTTCAATACTTTGCTTCAAAATTTAAAAGAACTTACCATAGTTAGTTAATATTATTCTTATAATACACCACTTAATTTATATTATATATATAATTTGAGAATAATTGTATTTATATGTTACATAGAATAATGTATTTATATATTAAGAAATGGTGAATAAAATGATGAATTCTTAACGAAGATATATCCATCTTTTTTTAGGCTTGTTAATTATAGAAATTCCGTCCCACTTTTTTTTAATGCCTTTTTGTTGTTCTCTCCATTTTCATGTTTTTTATTTATATTTTTAGATATGTTCCCCATTTACTTCTATTACTGTAATGTTGTTGATGCCATTTTGTTTTTCTCCATAAATGTTTTTATTATATTTTATATAAATTTAATATATTATATTCATATTGAGAATATTACATGAACGAAAAAATAATTATGTACATATCAATTAAACGTAAAATAATTTTCTAAAAATAATACTTAGACATAAAAAATCCAATTCATTAAACAGTAATTGAACGTAAAAATAAAATTAAGGAAACACTACAAAAATAATTTTTTATTAAATAATGGAAAATAATTGAATAAATTAGATTGAATCTCGGCAATAGTGTAAACCGTAAAGTAATATTAGTTTAAGTCCTAATGAATATTGACGTGAGAGGGTTTTAAGAATCTTATTAACTTGTTCAATATTGATTTGGTTTCTGAAGCGACATTTGTTAAGAGTGGTAATCATGAACTCCAGACCAATTAATTTTTTATTTAAAAAGGTGAAAAAATGCCCTTACTAATACAAAACAAAACACTTGTGAATAAAGCACTACTATTTAGAAATTGCAAGCATGTTTGGGCCTTGGTATTCTCACTTCACATAACACTCATTCCAACCAGAAGCAAAACTGGGCAATTTTTGTCTTTATCATGTTTGGATTTGTGAGGTTTTGGAATATTTAAAGTCTTTGGGCCAACATGATTCCCTACCCACCTATGGTCAAAGACAAAATAAACCACTCAAGACAAAAACAAATAAAGATAAAAGTGGATGTTCATATTACTTTATAGTTTTAGAGGGAAACTTATCTACTGTCTCATAATGTGTGTCAATTATATATCATAAATTATGATTGATTAAAAGAATATGCTTAAATTTAAAATTTAATTATCAAGTATTTTTTTAATCAATCTTAATTCCTTTCCTATAAAGTGACACCAGAACCTTTGAGGAGAGATTTGCATTCACATCAATCAACACAAAACATACCATAACCATAAATATAATCTGCATCATTAAAAAGTTATGATGATTATTTAAAATTTGTAAATATTTATTATTTTATTTTATCATTTTTTTCATCATTGTTAGTTTCGTTGAGTTTGATTCTTAGGAGCAACCCTTGTTAGGAAAGACAATCACGAACCTCGAAATGAATATACCCTTATTAGTACAAAAAGAAAAAAGTCTACTAACTAGAAATGCAGATATTTGTTCCTCACAAATTCCATACAATGAAGACAAAAGGACCCTTCAAGCATTGTGATGAACACTATTGAAAGGGTCCAAACATTGCAATTCACATTCTTATAAAAACATACTTGCAAGTAGCAACCGTTACAGTTTTGTTTTGTTTGCCTTTTTCATTTTCAAAGTGTTCCAAGAGGCAAGTTTTGGAATTTTTTGGGGGTTTCATGTGGATTATCCTTCAATTTCAAAACCCACTTATGGTTAAACGTTTTTTTTTGTTATATTGGTTTGGTTTTATTAGGGTTCCTTCTTCTTATTGGAACCCCTTCCATGTTTGTTTTTATCCTTAATTTTGTACTGAATTCCTGGACCCTTCAGTTTTTGTTGAAAAACATGAGCTTTTGAACAAAATTTCTTAATTTCATTTATCCACATTCTTATAATAAAATCATATGTATTTCTCTGTTTGCTTATGGAATCTGCAACAGTTATCAACAAACTCTTTCTGATTTTGCTCAATGCTGTAATTTAAATTTGTGTTTTCTTCACAATTCCTTGTTCATTGGGTTCTTCAAGCCTGTTCCTTTTGTTGTAAAAGGTGAATTTTTTATCTATATGAGCATTAAGTTTTAATTTAATCATTTTTCTGTCATTTTATAATATATCTTTGCTACTGTTGATAATCAATAATCCTTTCATTGTTCTAAGATTGTTGTTATTGTTGTTACATGAGATTTTTGTTGCAAGAAGGGGCTATTCTTCTCTGTGATGTCATTTTCACCTAGCTTAGGATCTCCACAACCCTTGCTTAGAGATGCGAAATCCGAGGAAAGGGGTTTATGCTTGATCCATTTGTTGCTCACTTGTGGAAACCATGTTGCTAATGGTAACCTTGAAAATGCAAATATCATATTTGAGCAAATTTCCCTGCTTGCATCTCCTCATGGAGATACTATGCAGCGGATTGCAGCATATTTCACTGAAGCACTTGCCGATCGAATACTTAAGTCGTGGCCTGGGCTCCATAAAGCACTCAATTCAACTAGGATGACAATGATTTCTGAGGAAATTCTTGTTCAGAAGTTGTTCTATGAGCTTTTCCCTTTCTTGAAGTTAGCGTTTGTTTTGACAAATCAAGCTATAGTTGAAGCAATGGAAGGGGAGAAAATGATTCATATAATTGATCTCAATACTGCTGAACCTGCTCAATGGATTGCTCTATTCCAAGTTTTGAGTGCTCGGCCCGAAGGCCCTCCTCATTTGAGAATTACTAGTGTTCATCAGAAGAAAGAGATTCTGGATCAGATAGCTCATAAGCTGATCGAAGAAGCCGAAAAGTTGGATATACCATTCCAATTCAACCCTATAATCAGCAAATTAGAAAATCTCGATTTCGATAAACTTCGTGTAAAAACTGGTGAAGCACTTGCAATAAGTTCTATTCTCCAATTACATTCCTGTCTAGCCTTGGACAATGAAGCCATGCAGAGAAAATCTCCTCTTTTGTTAAACGGCGCCAACAAAATTCACCTGCAAAGAGTTCTGCCTATGAACCAAAGCACATTGGGTAATTTTCTTGAGAAAGATATGGTTAATAGTTATACCCCTAGTCCTGACTCAACTTCATCACCATTGTCTTTAACTACTTCAAATTCAATGAATGTGGAAAAGTTTCTTAATGCTTTAAGGGGATTATCACCAAAGGTCATAGTCGTAACTGAACAAGACTCCAATCATAATGGTTCGACTCTGATGGAGAGGCTGCTAGAATCACTATATACTTATGCAGCATTATTTGATTGCTTGGAATCCACTGCGTCGAGAACATCGTTGGAGAGATTAAGGGTGGAGAAGATGCTTTTTGGAGAGGAAATCAAGAACATTATTGCGTGCGAGGGAAGTGAAAGAAAGGAAAGACATGAAAAGCTGGATAAGTGGTTCAAGAGATTTGAATTAGCAGGGTTTGGTAATGTGCCTTTAAGCTATTTTGGTAAGTTGCAAGCAAGTAGGTTCATTCAAAGGTGTGGTTGTGAGGGATATAGAATGAGGGAGGAAAATGGTTGTGTACTAATTTGTTGGCAGGATAGGTCATTGTTTTCAATATCAGCTTGGAGATCTATGAAGTAAAACATAATTCAACTCAGAAAGCAAGAAAAAATATTAAGTATAGATGTGTACATTAAACAATTTCAGTTTTTTATTTCCATTGTACTGTTTTTCTTTGTTTTCTTTGTGGGCAAGTGTTTTGTCCATATGTAATGAATATTCATCTAGACCAATTTTTACTGTTTATTGATCGAGACAGAAGTATACTGTTTCATTATTTACTGTTCTGATCATTTTGTTTTTTCCTAGCTCTTATACCCTGACCTGTATGTAGGATCCATAAGTTGCAAGTTATTTTTTGTTTACTTATTTATGTACTTGTTTAGTGTAAGTTTATTTTTGTAAATGGGAAAAAATGTATACACTAACAATGTATGCATTTTATAAACTATCGCTGCATCATTAATTATTGATGTTTAATTATCATCGAGATTAAAAGAAAAGCTGATGATAATATGCTGATAGATTGTGATTTTGGTTTATTAAAGCAATAAGTATAAGGGCTCATTTTTTCTATAGTAAATTCAAATAATAATTTTGCTTTAGCCAATAAATAATTACAAGGCCTTATTTTACAACCACGACACCCTTGTAAAATATAATGGTTTTTTCAACCATGATTTTACAAGGCTTTATACTATTCTGTGTATGTTTATATACAAGATATTAGGCTGAAAGGTCTTTCAAGTAATGTTAATGATTGAAGCTGGAGTTGGAAAATGAATGTTGCAGAAAAACTAAGCCACAATAACATTCAATACACTCTTCCTTTGCACAGGCACAACTGTTATTGGTGTCTTGATTTACAATCTCTGTCGTGGTAGTACATTTTAATTTTAACTATACATCTAAATATGTATTTTTGACAAATATCTATAAAACTTACATATCTCAAAAATTAAACCTCAATCAATTATCAACTATAAGCCAAAATTTCAAGCCTTCTTTTCATGCTTGGTTATAAATACCAAGTCCTTGCTTAAGAAAAATGCTCACAAAATTCAATCATGTTCTCAATCTCCAAGAGAAAATTTCTATCCCCAAAAGCAACCGGAAGCATTGATCTGCCTAGCTTCTCCAACTGTGTTGTTATCAATCACATATTTGTGTACAGCACCAAAATGTAGAAGTTTGGCAGGCTAAATGAATCCGATAAACACGACCTAACTAGTCTCATTCAATGAAACAAGTTGCACCCCGATAATAGCTGGATTAACATTTCTGCACAGATCTTCTCATTTCCAACCTGATCGGCCAGGTTCTGAACCTCGAGAAGATGTATTACTAAATGATCTCCAAATCTGGCTCCCCTGTCTCCTGCCACTTGGTTCAAATGGGCCAGACTGGGAATCCACATTATTTCTAGCCATTGGTCCATGACGTCTCTTTTGGGAATTCCTTATTTCTTCATCTGCATCATATCGTGCCCGCTGCAGAAATGGAGTAATGATCAAATGATTACACAACATGATATACCCAAAGCTTTTATTTAGAACAAATGACCAGTTAAACAATGAACTAGTTCCCGATTTCCTACTAGTTTAGAACAGTAAAAAAATGGTTTCCAACTTAGCCAAGCAATTTTTCTAATTCCCATGTGCTAGGTATAACCAACTGAGCAAAGGTCATTACAGCTGTTACTTGCCTTAATTGCAAGAAAAATATGCTTCTCATATAACATGATGTCGACAATAACAAATCCTTGTTTCACCATGTGGGATTGGCTACATGAATCGAAGGATGCATTGGGTTCCAAAAACCAATATTTCAGTTAAAACATTTAGAGCAAGATTCTCAGCAAAAGACGTTAATTTGAAAGGTAAATGATAAATGGTCCGAACTATTTTTTGCAAAATGGTGCACAGATAAAGAAAACATGTGAACAGTACAGAACAACACATGCATTTTACAAGTTCTTGTTTTAATATCCATGTTCACATTGCATGTTTTGTAACCCAACAATGTTGTTATGAAATTTGTTTTGTCCCATATAGCATCTTTTGATTTGAAAATACACAAAATACCTTGGCAGGGTCTGACAGGACAGCATATGCTTCCCCAATTATTTTGAAAAGCCTATCAGCATCTCTATGTACTTCTTCAGCAATAATCTTCCACATAGGATCATCTCCATTATCACTTCTTGTTAAAGATTGTCCAGCCTAAAGAATAAAATTAAATGTTAGAAGAGCATTTAGTATACGAGCATCAAACCAAGTGGCTAATAAGCAACCTTGTCCGGATGATGTCTAAGTGCAGCTTTCCGATAGGCCTTCTTAATTTCAGATGCTGAAACAGATGGTTCAACTCCCCTGACATCATAATGTCAATAAGCATATTGCCTTAATAAAGAATATTATTTTCCTAAATTAGCAACCGATAGGTTAACATGACGCTCTCTCTCACTTGAAACATAACTTGGACATAGAATGATGATAGTTACAAAATAGCACAACATCAAAATAAACCTTTACGAGTGCACCATGATTTTCCTGAGTACTAGCCTTGATAAGTTATGAAACATCTATTGGCTGCTTATTTTCGTAATGTTTTGAAATCAACCTAATATAACAAGCAATAAATGTTTGACAACTAAGCAAGGTACCCAAGGGCAGGAAAGAAACATGGTAGTGGTATTGGTATAGATGACAAGTTATGATTAAAAAATGTTAGTTACTAGTAAAGAGCTTACAAAATAAGGTACATATAAAGAGGGACCTCCTTTCTGGCTTCATCCTCTATTTCAGAAAGCCGAATACGATTTTGTTTCAAATCATTAGTATAATTAATTGATCTATCAGACAGTCCAAGCTGAGTGCTATTATCCTCCTCCCCCTTACTGAGAAGAGAGACAAGTCTCCTAAGATCACGGGCTGCTTGGTCATAATCTCTGATAATCTCATATAGGGTTGCACGTCTAGAAAGCGCCTGCAAGAGTATGAAAACATTTTCTATCACATAATCATATGAGAAAATGTGCAATCCAATTCCCAAATAAAACAATTTATTTAGTAGCACATAAAACTAAATATATTTGAAAATGCAAAAAACTAATACGGATAAAATGGGAAGGAAGAATAGAAGAAACTTGAATTTATAAAAAGCATCAAAGTTTGCAGGATCTGCTATCAATTTGAGTTTGGCTAATGCCCATCAAACTAGGCTACAGATTATCTCTAGTTTCTATATATGCCAAACAAATTAATTTTTTTCCGCATACAACTGCCTTAAACAATTATTCCTCAAGAAGGTTTAAAAAGATGCTTCTGTACCAAAACAAAATTGAATCAGTCAATAAAAAACCTACATGAGCTATATAGAGTATCAATATCAAATCAATCTAGCAGGCTTTCTAGTAAAATGATATGTACCAGAAACAGAAAATACAGAAAGCTGAGGTTCTTTGAGGGACCTCTCTCATCCCGTGCTTTTACTCAACTCTTCCCTACTTTTCCCTCTATGTGCTCCCATTATTACATTTATCCCTCTTTATCTCTATCAGCTCACTCTTGCCCAATTGGGTTATAATCCCACTTCCTTTCCCTTATTTCTAACATAAACATTAGTGGTGGGAAGAAGATATTTATCATAAACCAAAGAAAAACAACAATAAAGCCTTTTCCCATTATCTTGGGTAGTGTAGCAGACTAGCAGCACAATTTTATATTTTTGTCTTTTCTTTACTTTCCATTTAAGTCAGTTTAGATGCCTATGATTAGACCTACTCTAAGCATTGGAATTATTTTTAGTTTGTATTTTGAAGCTATAATAGGGGTATAAACATAATAGCTGTAAAAAGGATACCTTAGATTTTCAATAATAACATAAGTTTTCTCCTACTTATTTTACGTGAATTATGCTCTATATTGGTTGTGTATCCGATCTATTGATTAGTTCACACATTCCTTCTCTTCCAATTTCTTTTGTGTGCTACAATATGACCCTAGGGATTTTATCCTAGGTCAGGTTCTCCCCATGTGAATCAACTGTAACATAAAAAAAAAAACTGTTTTAGTTGAAGAGAGAAACCTTCAAATAATTTCCATCAAGAGCTATAGCCAGACTACAATCTGCAATAGCATCAATTATTTGAGCCGACGCTTTATATGCAGCGGCACGATTACAATAACAGATAGCTGCAAATGGACGAGACTCCACATTAAATGATAAAGCAGATGTGTAATGTTCAACAGCTTCTGCATGCCTTCCTGCCTGAAATGCTTCATTTCCTGCAGTCTACATTTCGATTCATTTACATCAATCATAGACAAAATCAAATTTCATGTTGCAGGAAAAGGAGAGAATCAATAAACCTAATAAGATAATCTTAAAATGCAACATCCATGTGGCATAATATTCTTTTGTTCTGTCAATTGATGACAGCAAAGTGGTACTAAAGAAGAAAAGCATAAAGAAGTTAAAGGAAACTAGAGCATAATATTGTGTTAGCGTCTGCAATGTGTACTGGAATGGGCTTGAACAAGTTGTACTATACTTGTATTAATCCTCTGTTTATTAATATAAATAAACAAACATGGAGCCTAACAGAACAATCAGAAGTTGGTAAATCCCATTCTATTCTCCCTCTCATAAGTCTCATTCCTTTGTACAAATTCAAACACTGTTAATCAAATGGAGCTAATATATATCATGAATAATCATCAGAAAGATACGATGAAACACATTATAAGCTAACCTTATGACGCACGAGCTCACGTACAGTGACAGCTAGTGGTATGAGTGAGTCCAAAACCTTGCTTCGATTCCTGCAGAGACAGTATCAAAGCTGATTAGGAAAAGGACCATTGTCGCTGGAAAAATATTCATTTTTATTTTCCTTTTTCTGTCTTCCCTTGAGGAGGGAGCAGATGAGGCTGAATGAATCAGATTCATAATGCTTACTTGTTTATCAAAGACACCTTTTCCTCTTGTTGCTCTAGAAAAGAAAGACCTTCTTCAAGCTTTCCTTGGTAAAAGTAGGCTTTAAGCATCATTGAGCACCGCCATAGTCTGAAGTGGAAGCTTTTTGAGAATTCTGAATTATCAGGATCAGTGACTTGACTGCCAGCATTGAGTGGATGAGAATTCTTCTCAGCAGAACCAAGGGTATCACCACACATTTGAATCACCTCCTCATATCTACACAGCTGCTATTTGAAGCAAAAGTTAACCAACACAAACTCAAATGGTATAAATTACTGCACAAATAATCTTATGATGACTTTCGACATAATCTTGGCTTTAGTGAAATTCCAGCCTATAATAAGAACGAGAGACTGACCATTAAAAGAACCTGTGCTTTCATTTCAAGCAATTTTTCAGAGTATGAACTTATCATCAATGCCTCACTAATATATTCCAGTGCCCTCTCTGCGTCAGAGGATGTTCTTCTTCGCAAAATCTCAGCAGAATGGTTGATTAAATCTGATACTTTCTGCCATCCATAAAAAATACTGATCAGTTCATGAAGAGGGGGGCAGACCTTCAGACCATATCAATTTCAAAAATTGATATCACAGAGAATGAAGAAGGATATGCAAAATTAACACATACATCAACTAGTCGAATGTGATAGATAAATCAGAGGGTTTCACATTATATTAAACATAATCTCACTCTATCTCATTTATTAAACATAATTATAAATCAGAGGGTTGCACATTATATTAAGTTATCTATTAAAAAGTAATTATGAATAATCAAACCTGTGCCTTTTGTAAGCCATCGGAGGCCTCAACAACAATTTTCCGATCTACACAAACATCACTTCCTGATTGCAAGCAACTTTTAAAATATTGTGATGCACCTCCGACTTCCCCCAGAGCAAGGTAACAACTTAAACAAGAATGAAATAAAAGAACTTTAGGGATACAATATCCAATCTCTACTTAAAATGATGCATGTTGACACATACAATGTACTTCCATGCATGAATGTGTGAGCTTCCAAGATGCTAGACACTTACATGTTTCCATATTATAACTACTCGAGAGAAACAACCCTGAACGTTATTTTTGATAATTCTCTGTAGAGAATGTCGTTACATTATATAGACTTGGGGAAATGACTACTTGTCTAGAGCTAAATGCCTAAATACAAGGCAAAGCATTTGGGATATCTCCTAATAATCATACAATCTACAATAATTACGTAATTATTCTATTTGGTCAGACTTTAAAACAATAAAATCTCAATGTTGGACTGTGGAGCATTACAACATAAATAACACATATGTATCTCCGTAAAATAAATATGCTCAAGCATAAGGCAGGCCAGAGATAAAGGCTCTCTCTTCAAATCCGCTCTTTATGTGAATCATCAGTCATATGGGTAAAGTTCATAGCACTCAAACAGTCACCTATCTGAGAGTGCTTGCACACCCACCCTTACCTTCAAAACCCCTTATACACACTTATTTCCTACCCAAGAAAACCCATACCTTGATCTATTATATCCTAATATTTCAGCTGTCCCACATCGAAGTTAAAATTCATACAACTTAAATCACCATGCACAAAAAAAAAATAGAAGCAAATATAGAAACTTACTTTGCAGCTCTAAGTTGTACCCTGAAAAAATTGGGATCTATTTCAGCAGCCATCATACAATCTTCTAGTGCATCCCTCATCCTACCAAGAGACATGTGTGTGGCAGCAAGGTTGCTATAAGATAGCACCACAGACCTAAGACAGCCCTGAGACGCGTCTTCTTTAGATACACAACTAATTCCTTGTTTGTAATAACTCTCAGCCATAGATAGATCCCCGTTTTTATAAGCTTGGTTTCCTCTGATATAAAGTAAAAAGCATTTTCAGTATTGTGAATAAGCAATAACAATTGAAATGTGGATAAAGCATTATGCCAAAAACTAATGAACAATGCTAAAGTTATTTTATTGTGCAAATTCCATTTGAGTGTGTTCACAATAAACATGTAAAATTGTACTCTATTTCATTACACATATTAGAAGTAATTGCAAAAGGCCAGGCCTTGTAACACAGAAGAACAAAACTAGATAAATAACAAGTAAGTGACTGCAAATATAACAAGAGGACTATCAAATAGATACTCACCGGAGCCGCCACTTTTCACAGGCTTCTTGCCCAGCAATATTTGCAGCAGAAATGGAACCAGAAGCCTCCTTTATCCCTTGATCTTTATTCACTCCAGAATGCCTTGTTCTGGGTTGAGGAGAAGACGCTCTGGCTATCAAACTTTGCCCTGGTGTGATCATAGATGAAGTTCCAGAAAATGGAGATAATGCCACAGTTGATGACGAGTAAGGAACCTTTATGTTTGGAGTGTAGTTGAAAGTATCATGACTAACATTTACCAAAATTTTCTTTTTTTGATGGCGTCTCGGGCTAGATGATTGAGCTTCAGCCGAAGAAGAAGCAGCAAATGTGAAGGCAGACCCACTTACATCACTTGAACTCAAACCAGAACCAAGACGCAACATATTATCATTAAGACGGTCTTCACTTTCTGCTGATGTATCAGCTGTATTACTTGTTATGTCCACATCATCATTAGCAGAATAAAAGCTTTCAGTTTCAACCCCAGAAAAAGACTCATACTTTGAGTCTTCAATGCGTATATTTTCACGTCTATTACCCTCACGAGTTTCCTCCTTAGTTTCTCCGCGTGGAACATCACCCACATTTACATTCAAGCACTCTTTTGCCAGTACAAGATCCTCACAATCACAAGTCATTCCAACTGAATCATTAGGTATAGAGTTGTTATCAACACTGAATGAATCATTCGATGTCAGAGAATTTTCCCTCCAGATTTGGAGTTCAGGTAGCTTTTCCTGATATGGAGACACACCCATTGGTGAACAGGCCTCCAAAGAGCCCTGTGGGTCTTCTTGGGGGGCACTTTCCTTCACAAAAAAACCTTGTTCGTGCCACGGTAAATCTGAAGTGGTATGAAGCTTCAGTTTCGCTCTCCCTTTATTCATTCTCTTGTTGCTACTATGTTCCTTCCTTGAAGTAGTAAATATCAATTTGTCATGAACACCTCCAAACAGATTATTAGTATTCGTTGGCGCCGGAGTTTTAAAATCAATAAAAGATGACCCTCCTGGATTATCTTGTTTCCCGGTAAATACAAATTCTTCTCTCTTAGTACTACTAACGCCAACGCCACTGCCAACAGTCCCAAACAACAAAGAAGATGATGAAAACGACGATGGAGCAGATTGGGGCATTCTAACATCTTCCTCGAGTTTTTCCGTGCTAGCAGCACTAGAAGGATTACATAAATTTGACTCAACGGATTTAACTATGTTTAAATTATCCATTTTCTTCAACAAGATAGAATCAGTTACTTTCCCAAAATTGATAGCATCATAGACATTATTATCCTTACTAATAGTACGAGTATGAGCATTACCCAAAGATTCATTGACATTGAGGTTCTTCATTTGTGAGATAACTGACTTATCAATTCCACTTCCAATCTGCAATTTCTGTTTCAACTGATTATGAATGTTCTCAGATTCAATGTTCCCCTTTGTTTCAATCTTCAACGTGTTCATCATATCTTGTGGAAACTTCGAAGCAGCGTTGAAACCGTCGCTTACATTTGCAATATTGATGAAATCGGGATTAGAAGAAACCGAATCGGGCAGGGTAAATGCGGAATTTCCATTCAATGAATTGAAATTGAAAGAGGGAGCATTGTTAGGCTTACGTAGTTTCACGAATTTGGGCCTGGCAATGTTTCGTGAAGCGGAAGAAGAAGAAGAAGAAGTGTTGAATGTGAAAGGATCGTTCGCGTTTGAATTCGATGAAGGTTCCATTAGAGAGAGAGAGAGAGATCAATAACGGTTATTGTCGTCGTCGTCGTTGTTCTGCGACGGAGGTAATAGCAACAACGCCACGATCATGATCAACGGTGTTGATTAATTTGGAACATTTTCAACACCACTTATTATTCTTCCCCAATGATTGAAAACCAACGCAACAAAAATATTTCTATACTCAGCAAATACTAAATAGTAAATACTATACTAGTATAATAATAACCATTAACCATAACAAGCAACTAGTAATTAAAATCGGGTTAGTGACAGATGTTTGATTCAAGTAATACATGTTTGATTTTCCTTAAACAAAGTTTCGGGTTGAGTCTTGTGGATAAATAAATGTTCGATGAGAGAGTTAACCTCATATATCATCGGAAGTATATTTAAGTAAAATTGGACTCTTGGATATTGTATAAAGTTAAAGGCTATGTTTTAATATTGGAAGTGGCATTTACCATGAGGAATAGCAATACTATTTAAAAGGGAGTTAATCTTTTGCCCAAAAGACATGCATAGTGGGAAATGAAAAAGGTTAGTTAATAATAATCAGTTTATTTTTTTATTTTCCTTGTCCTTTTACAATTATGAAACTGTGTGTTGCCTTTTCTGCATAAATAAAACCCTATGTTGTGGTTGAATTGTACCATTTCCAGGCTTTGTTTATAATAGATACTTATAATTTTTTATCTATACTTCTATATACTATATATAAAGCTAAAACATGATGTAATTTTCACTTTTTATTTTCCCTTTCACATTATTTATCTTTTACAAAAAAACCATATAATCATAATTAACCACCAACACATTATCATAAATACATAAAAAATATAATATAAAGTACACTAAATACAACAAATATATTCTAATTATAAAGAATGAAATATATTCTAGTTATAAAGAATGAAATATATTCTCTTCCCTATTTTTTCTTTAACCCCTTTTAATTTATACAAGAAATATATAATTACTACCAATATATTAACCTCAATTCCTATATTTTTTACTTACTAATATGTTTATGTTTACTAGTAGGTTGACAAACACTATCTATCAACTCGCTTTCCTATTGTTTCTGACGTATAGTTTGTATGATATAAATGTCAAATATAATATTTTGTACTAAATATTGTAATTTGTAGTTGAATTTATTCAATTGGTATAATTGTTAAAAAAATTAAGTTGAACATTCAAATAATTGAGTGACTTGTAACTATTTTTGTAGGTGAAGTTTATGATTAGGGTAAAATCGGTGAAATAAATTTATCATGTTTAAAAAGTAATATGTAAAATCATCATGAAATGTTTTCAACTACATTCTTATTATTTTAATAATGATTGTAGAAATTAATTATCTAGCATGTTAACATAAACTCTCGTACGTGTTAATAGACACTCCTGTGTGTAATAGACACTACCATTCGATTGGTGTAATATTCAATTTTTTAAATCGAACATTCATATTCTACATTAAAAAAACTGATTGGGTGGAAAGGAACACTCATATTCTACATTCATATTTTACATTAAAGAAGAAATAGTTAACCAATTAATATGTAACATGTATGGGCTGAAAAGAAATATTGAGTTATATATGTTTTCTTAGTAAAAATTATAAAATAATGAGGGCAAAATATGGAGAACCACAATTTTTTAGAATGGTAGATAAATCATCATAAAATATAATAGTTATATTTTTTACCTTAAAATTTGTTTGGTGTGGTGGATATGTAAAAGTGAAATGTTAGTGCTCTTTAAATTTTATAAATTAATTTGTTTTTTCAAACTTTAATGTGTTTCACATGGTTAAAAGTTTATGATAAATATAATGTCTTATTTTTCACACCAAATCTGAAACATGTTTGGACCGCCCAAATAAAATAAAACTAAATAACGAGTGGGGCGTGTACACTATTATGGATGTTAATGTTATGTTACAATTATCTCCCACTATAAGAGTATTTTGTCCCACTTCAAATAATTAGGAATTTAACACAGCTCATAGTTGTGCATATCTCTCATCACTTGCATATGCAATCTATATTGTGAATGACTTTAAAATTTGTATATTGATAGTTAAAATTTTGTACATTATCAACACATCATTTATCATTAATTTATATTATTTTTGTTTAAAAGTTAATAGTAGTTAATAAATTAATAGTAGATGTTTTACTATCAGTATAAAAACACTTACATTGTTCTCATATATATATATATATATATATATATATTAATTCCAAATTCCCATACAAATATTAATGTTGATGCACATATTTAGACGCCCGAGTTGTTCAAAAAGGAAAACAAAAACCTGAAAATTTTCCATCTCTTTCTATTCCTTCTGCGTTGTTAATCATCTTACAACATTCACAATGTTATAGCATATATTTGGTTTCTAAACGAGTTGTACAACATATTTTATATTTGGATAGATTATATTACTTTAATTTAAACAACTCAATTAACATTATATTCCAATGTGTATACAATTTTCTCCTATACGTGCATTATAGTTTGCATGTCCTTTAACTTGCGTACGGACAAATGTCTCTCCACCAGTGCAGTTGTGCCCTTCCATAGTTCCATTTCCGAATAGTATTACCTGTATTAAATACTAGTGGTGATAGGCACTTCGTGCCTGCTAGCCCATATTCATACTTTTACAATGTTAATTCAAAATTTATATATTTTATTTTGAAGAATTAAAATACTTTTTTTATATTGAGTAGACTTTATATTTAATTTTTTATTGGAGATATTTTATATTATAATATTTTGTTTTATTATAATGCTAGAAAGGTGGTTAATAGGTTTGTGGTGATAACATATTTATATATGATTATATAGTTTTTTTGTAGAAATTAAAAAGTTTAAGGGTAAAATAGGAAAATGAAATTATGTCATGGTAGTTATTTCATGTTTTCCC
Source organism: Lupinus angustifolius (assembly GCF_001865875.1). NCBI lineage: Eukaryota > Viridiplantae > Streptophyta > Magnoliopsida > Fabales > Fabaceae > Lupinus > Lupinus angustifolius. The sequence continues at coordinate 654,585 of NC_032021.1, read as the reverse complement.
TTTATATATAGTATAGATTAAATGATGTCTCACTTTTTGTCATCCTCTATTCAGAGTTACTTTTTGTTATTTCTTGTTTTCAAAATTCTTTTATATTCATGTGTCAATATGTGATTGACTTGAGACAGTGAATGAGACACCGTTAATGACAGGTGAACCCAATCATATGTTTGAATTCACAATTTGGGCTTGATAATATTGCAATATGAATATCTAATCTATACTATATATAAAGGCAAAACTTGAAATAACTTCTCTTATGGTGTAGTTTTCATTTCCTATATTGCCCTTGACATTATTTAATTTTTACAAAAAAAACTATATAATCCTAAGCAACTACCACCAATTTATTAATTAACCATATATCTCACCTTAAATTAAGCATTATCATAAACACAAAAAATATAATATAAAGTATACTGAACACAACAAATACATTTTAATTCACAAAAATGAAATATATAAAAATTGAATATGTAGTATCACACAATATTCGCTGGCAGGCACTTCCTGTACACACTAGTAATATATAATAACAATTATGATCATACTATGTATAGTCAATTAAGATGTTACTGTTTTTATATTTAAAATTTAAGTTAACTGTGATTTATTGTTTAAAATTCAAATATTTTAGTTTTTAATAACTACTTTTTAGATTTCACGTAATTAATTATTACCCCAAATAAAAAGTCAAACAATAAAATCTTAATATTGAAATTAATGTATATTTGAGTAGGCGTGTTTGTAAGAAAAAAATGTTATATGATTCATGATCAATGGTTTGAACCAAATCTTTATTGATGATGATACATCAATGATTTAAAATAAATGAATTTGTTTTAAATCAATGATAAATATGTTATTTGAAACCATTCATATGGGAGGAAGTAATAATTTATTGTTTTTCAAGAGAAAATCAAAGTATAATCCTATTTATACAAATACAGAACTCTTAATATTGAAGCCAATCAAGAAATATAAATAGCAAACAAATCCTAAAACTACTCTAAGCTGCTCCAAACATTTTCAGATATGATATAAAATTATAATGAGATATTTTGAGGGTCAAATTAATGCAGCCCTCGGTCAAATATTAAATATGCATTTGAGCTAAAAAAACATATATAATTTATAACTTAATTAGCATACTTTAAGGTGAGTGAATATCATTAGTTATACTAAAATATATTAAACTCAAGTAAATAATAACATTACCATTTTGGCTTCTTTTGAATCATTAAATTAATTCCATACCCTTAGTTATACCACATTCACAATTTTAACTTTTTTCTTATTTTAAATTTTAATTGATATTTATAGTGCAAATCTTAAAATTTATGTGGTTTTTTTTTCTTGCACAATCTTAGTTATATTGTTAAGTTTGTGAAATATATATAGTATCATTGATTACTTGTTTAGGTTTAAATTATCAATATAGTATTTCATGATTGATATCATCAATTAATTGTTTTCAACAAATTTTCTATATGCTTAATTTCCTCCTTTTCAGTTTAAATAATAATGTTTTAAAATATTGAGACTTTACACATTAAATATTTCACTATTAATGTTTGTTCAATATTTAAACGCATGAGTTGTTTAAGGCAAACCAAAAACCTCTCAACAAAACTTTTCATCTCTTTCTCTTCAATCACTATAATACACTTTCCATTGCTTAATCATCTAATAATGTTGCCTTTCATGCTAATGCTTCTGGCACTTATTGGTTTGGACACAACAGGTAAACTTTTTTCTTATCAATATTTTCACTTTCTACATATGTTTGATGCATGCTATGATATGTTTATATAAAATTGGAATAGATAATCCTTATATAAACATAAGTAAGGTGTAATTTAGGTATTATTACATGTGTATTTAAACTAAGAAATATCATTAAATATGAATGATGAATAATGAAGTACGTAATAACGGGTATAAAATTCGGACACTTTTGGTGCATGTATCTTTTAAGACTCAAATTCTTATTATTTTGCATGTGATGAAGCTGCACAATCCATAGGAGTATGTTATGGAAGAGTAGCTGATAACTTACCATCTGCACAAGAAGTAATAGGTCTTTTCAAAGAAAATGGCATTGGGAGAATGAGAATATATGATCCTGATATACCAACAATTCAAGCCTTAAGAGGATCAAATATAGAACTTTCAGTTGGTGTTCCTAACCAAGTCATTCAATCTTTTGCTACCAATGCTGCAGCAGCAACTGAATGGGTCCAAACCAATATACAAACCTATGCACATGATGTCAAATTTCGATACATTGTTGTTGGGAATGAAATAATGCATCATGATGAAGCAGCACAATTTGTTGCACCAGCCATGCAGAATATATACAATGCACTTGCATCAGCCAACCTTCAAAGCCAAATAAAGGTTTCAACAGCTATACAATTAGGGTTGTTGATAACCTCATACCCTCCATCATTAGGAGCATTTGGTACAGCTTCAAAAGCATATATAACTCCAATCTTAAGTTTTCTTGTGAAAAATGAAGCACCCCTTTTAGCCAATTTGTACACTTATTTCAGCTATATAGGTGATCCTAAACATATAAGCCTTGATTATGCATTATTCACCTCACCAGGGATAGTAGTGAAAGATGGCCAATATGAGTATAATAATATATTTGATGCATCATTAGATGCCCTTTATGCAGCACTTGAAAAGGTTGGTGCCCCTAATCTAGAAGTAGTTATATCAGAGAGTGGATGGCCATCAGAGGGTGGTGTAGGTGCAACAATTGATAATGCAAATACATATTATGGCAATTTGGTCAAACATGTGAAAAATGGGACACCAAGAAGGCCTAATCAACCCTTAGAAACTTATTTGTTTGCAATGTTTGATGAAGATAAGAAAGGACCTGCTGAAACAGAAAGACATTTTGGTTTGTTTCATCCTACAAAACAACCAAAGTATCAAATTTTAACAACGATTGCTTCTAATTATAATGATAATGTTTTAGGTTCATCTTCATCTTTAACAAGGGGAGGAATGTTACCATCTTTATTATTTTTTGTCATTATTTTTTTATTTCTCTAAGATAGAAGATACTTGTTGAGACTTCAGTACTATTTGTGGGATTAATTTTCAATATTTCATAGTACTTTTTTAGGAAAATTTTGCAGCCTACTATTTTTGCAATTAAGAATATAGTTCGAGCTCTATTGCAAATTTAAATAATACAGCCTAGAGGTTTATATATGTTTATCAACATCCAATTTTGATTGTGGTCCTGAACTTCTTTTTTGTTGTTGGTTGTAGTCCATATGTTTTTTTTAACATTTAAAATTGATTTTTTGTTGTTAATTTTGGATGAAAAATTACTAGAATAAAAATTTAAACCATATTTAGATTATATTTATATTTTAGAGATTTAACAAGGTTTTATATTGACCGAACAATCTATATATAGAATTAATTATGCATAGATTTGATTATTCAACTAATGTAATTGATTTCACCTAGCAATAATAATAGTAAGTTGATGTAGATTATATGAGTTGAATAACCACCTTTTTGTTAAAGAAAAAATTATATATGCATTTATAATATATATAAATCGTTATATTGTATAAATATTATATTATTTAATAAAATAATAAAATATATCTTGATATTAAGAAATAAGTTATCTTCTTACAGCTACTAAAATCATGACATATATCTTATTTAATTATTTTTTATAAAAATATTTCTAAAACTAAACAAAATAGTATACATGTCATACTTCTACTGACTGAAGAGATAAATTATCTTCCGTTATAAAATAACATCTGAGTTGGGCATTGATATGTGAATCATATCATATGATGAATAAATAGTTTATTGTTTTTTTAGAAACAAAAAGTAATGAGCATGTGCCAATTAGTTTGACTCACTCATCCTCCAACATTTTTGCCGCGACTACCACCACCTTAAACTACCACCACCAATGTTGTTACTGCCACATCATCATCCTATATACCCTTCCACAACCACCACCTTTGGCAGTTCCCACTATTGTAGCCACTTCCACCACGTTGTTGACTTAATATTCTTTTGCCACTACTATTAGTTGCTATATATGTTGAGGTTATAAGTTATAACATGTTTCTATTTTTACTTTCTTATGTTTAATAACATTAAGAAACAATATTTAAATAGAAGGTCTAATTATCTATCTATCAAGGGTTGCAAAACATATTGGAAATACTACAAAAAAAAATGTGTGTGATAATGATATATCTATCATATGACAAAATCAATGTTCACTATAAGAAAATGACATGTTTTACATGTAAATCAATCATCATCATTTTGTAACATCACTTTTTATAATATAAAAAGAATTTTCATATTGTAAAAATTATTACCCTTCACCTTTCTGGGTAATGAACTAATCTCTTTCAAAGTTCGTGAATACCTCTCCCAACAAGTATTGCTCACAAGTTTAAATTGATAGTGAAAGAAGTGACCCCTTTTGCATGCAAGCACCATTTATCAACAGTAGGATAATCCTTCCCCACATTTGGACCTATGCAAGACAAGACAAAGTGGTACTAACTTGAATACTTATAATTAAATTTCCAATTTATTTTTTTAACTTGTTAACAAATCAATTGGGTCAAAAGTGTTTGCATATAAGAGTAATTTACTGTTTGTTTAAATAGGCTTATAACATGTACCTTATATCATGCAAGGTAATCTATATCAACCCTACCCAAAAAAGCAAAAATAATATTTTGAACTCCACTAAGTAAACAACATTGCTATTACATTTTGTATGGTGATGAAGATAAGATAAAAACGATAGGTGTCAAGTGGAAGTACAGTGACGCATTTACGGCCATCCTAATAGACCGATAGACTTGAACCAACAATATGATAGAGAGCATGATAGAATCGGCAGAATAAACTTTTATTATATCTAGTGTTCGGTACACACCAGATAATGATGATATTGATGTGACAATAGCCATGATAATATAGTGACATTAGTATTCAGATGTAAGAGTGTGAGAGGAATATCAATACTATCATATTCAAGTCATTTCTAACTTAGGTCCCTCATAGGATTAAAAAATGAACAGAATAAGATAGGATAACATAATAGCATTATCTTAACCAATTGTTCAGGTCCAGTCTTGGTAAAAAAGGATGAATACTCTTAGAAAGTAAAATTATGCCTGTCCAAGTATGCAATATATATGTATATTGCTTGTAGTAGGCTAGTATGTATTGAATATTGATGGTGATTATGCTTTGAATCTAGTCTAGGAAATTGTCTTATGATAATAACTTAGGTGTATTCAGCTATACATCTGCAGGATCCATCCTTATGTATGCTTATGCTTCTATAAATCTGCATAGAAACAAACCAGAAACAGAAGAAAATTGTTTCATGAGATCAGAAGCAAGTTTACTTGTGAAGAAATTTGACAATAAAAATGGAAACAAAAAAGAATCTCGACCTTATTAGAGTTATCCCTGATGATGGCCACTTCTGTTTTTATTAGATTACGAAGAAAATTAATGAGACGTCATGTTGCCGAAAGTTGTATGCAGTTTTAGTTTGTTTAGAGATGATGACAAGCTTGTTGAGAATGTGGAGAAGTCAGAAAGATCATCTCCAGCTGCTTTTGTCGGTGAAGCAGAGAGGCTATCAGGAAGGACAGACTCCACACTTCATTACAACAACCGAAAAAACAACATAAAGAAAAACATCACAAACTTGAAGTACAACACATTATGAATACGGAATAAGGCATTAAAGAGAGTAAAGCTCCATACATATAATGAATGTCTTCTATTTCTGCATCTGTGCTTTCGTTTCCATTCCCGTTGTCCTTATCATGAATACCAGCAGGATCAACTTCTTGCTGTGGCTCTAAAGAAATGGAAGAAACCAGGTTGCCACTGAAGCCTGCAACAAAATGTATATCTATTATTAACAATGTGTCTACGCTGCTTCACTGGAAACTTATCTCAGGGATATTTTCGATTGACTAACCTGTGATATCTCCATTAATGTTATCAGAAGAAAGACGTAGATTTCCAACATGATCATGATTATGTGGTAAGGGCATAGAAGCACCACGGCGTATGGGATTATTCCTGAGGTCTGAAAGGTGCAGATTCGTCAGCTTTCTCAATGAGATCTCATGTGGATCATAGAACATTCTTGCTCCTGCAGATAACAGATTCAAAAAAGCTAAAACATAAAGATGAAATTCTATGCGAGTATCTAAATGCACACAAACTTTTTCCAGAATTGTAAGAGCTTCATAAGAAGTTAAGCAGCTTCTTTTAACCATGCTCCCGCTCATATGAAGAGGACAAAAAATTGATTACCAAGATGGAAATCGTTAGGTTCTTTCGAGTTATGAGACTCAAGACCACGGGAGTTCAAACATGATGAAAATTCTTCTCTCTCTAACTGCTGTTGTTGATGCTGTTGTCTCCTGCATACACCAGTCACAATATTACGAGTGTAGGAATCGGAAGATAAAAACCAAACAAAGAGAAGGCGCCCACATACTTGTCGAGGAGATCTCCCTTCGCCTTGTAGGGCTTGACAAGTACGCGTGAATCACAGATATAATGAGGATTTCCCTTGGACAATATGAATCTCACTGTCTCTGGATGGACAAAGGTAACAAACCCAAACATACGCTTTTTCTGGTAAGGAATCCTCACCTCTTTGACAGGTCCAAATGTGCTTCAAAAGAGCAAAGTAGCTAGTTCAATAAAACCCTTCGATCTCAACACAAATGTATGCATGTGTATGTTTGTGTGAATATGTAAAGACAAAATAAGCATAGAAACAACTGTACTCCAAGTAAATATTGAGTTATAGAACAAATCAACAAAAGATGGTCAATTAGAGATCACGATTTTGTTTAATTTACTTCTTAATAGCATACAGGCTCAGCACAACATTGAAGAGAACCTACATTTGATAAAACAGTATTTCACTAACTTTCAAATGCAACCTTCTTAGGAAGCAATTACTATGAACCCAACCCAAACTTTGTCCTTCTCTACCACTCATGAACAACCACAGTTAAGGTAGATGTGGTCTATGCACAAATTCAAGCATTACATATAAAATTTTCAGCAAGGATCATGGAATTCTTAATTTCATGTGGTAACCTCAAAACCAATGATTATTGGATACCGAGTTTAAGATGGTGAAACTAGATTGCCGAAAGGCCAGCGAAACTCACTGATCAAGCAAAGAGATAAAAAGGCACAAGCACTGATCTTGTTAGGAGTAAGGACAAATATCAGAGACAATAAAAATCTATGCTCACTGAGGCTTCCAACCATGACCACACAACACAAAGGACTACATGTAAAAACCTTGAGATACATGTTCACTGAAGAAGTGGAAAATCAGCCACATTTTCTATTTTTATACATGGATTTGGAATAATTAAATGCAGCATAGTTTCTCACACATTTCACATGACTGCATTGTTTTTGTTGATGTACCATGTCACTAAACCACTACTATTTGAACAAAATCATGTTTTACCTGAAGTATTCTGAAACATCTTGATCCTTAAATGTGCTTTCAGAAGGAAAGGTTAAATAAATTTGATTGGAAGATGGGTCATGTTGTCTCTGCATCAAAAAGTGAATGTACTTGTCATGTGAGGATGGAGAAGCTTCTGCAGCCATAGCCATTAATCTTTGTTGCTGTTCACCTTTGAGCCTCATAAACTCCTCACGTTGTTCCAACCCTTCAGACCAAGGTGGTGAACCAACAAAGGAACCCACTGATTTGGTTAAATCACTATGAAGAAACTTGCAATTCCTGCCATTCTTGCAAAACCCTCTAGCAAAGTAAAGGCATGGCTTAAACCCAATTTGTTCAGAACCAACACACACATCACTAGTGGAGTAAGTCCTACGAAAATGAGAATCACCAACCCCATGACCCAATTCAAGTTGTTTTGGATCCACCAAATCCCCGTCCCTCAAGAATGAAATGTAGTCACGCATTTCTTGCTCATCAAGGTCACATTCACCACCCATAACCACACGAGGCGAAAGACAAGATTTTGACACAGACCCATGATCAGGTGAAACAAAAGAACCAAACTTTGGCCTAATGGGGTTGTTTGTGAAGCCAGGGAGTGAAGGGTGGTTGCCATTGAAACGGGAAAACGGGTTTGCAGCAATGACACGAGGCCTTGGCACTGGTACTGGTATAGGGTTTGGAGAGGAAAGTCCCAAGAGGGTTTTGAGCCTGAGAATAAGGGAGTGAAGAACATAATCAGGACTTGAAGCTAAACGAATGAGTTCAATGTCTTGAAAGTTGACAAGAATATGACCAATGATCTTGGAAGCATTTTCAGGTTCAAGAAGATTGTTGAGTCTTATGATCACTACGTTCGTGGCTTCATGAAGGGTATCCATAATGGAAAAAAAGATGAAATTTTGATGATGGGTTTGTTTGTTGAGAGTAGAAAGAAAGAAAGATAAAAATGGTAGAAGCGGTGGTAGTAGTGTCTTTTTGTTTCTCAGTGTCGAACAAGAAACAAAAGAACAAGAACAGTGTTTTGAGTGTACATTAGAAAGTAGAAACTCTCTCTCTCTCTCTTTCTCTTTCTCTCTCTGGAATCTATAATAGAATGATTGAAAGTGAAAGGTGAAAAGTGTGTATATATATATATATAACTAGAAGAAGAGCGTGTGCATAAACCCTGAGAAGTGAGAATGCTGCTGTAACCTTTTTTCATTTTAATTTTGCATTTTCAATATTCCGTTTCTTCTAGGATATTCAAAAGCCGGCCCATTCTATTAATATTTATCGATTCATTTTTTATTTTTCAGATAACTTTACATATATTCCTTACTCAATTTCGGCTTCATCTTATACATTTTCTTTTAAATATATAATAATGAGTGAGAATATTTACTTTCAGTTGAGACTAAGTTTTTTAAACTTATTATTCATCATAATCATCAATTCTAAAGATATTTAACAGTTTAGATCTAGTAACTAATTCAACTCATTAGATTTCTCTATAATCGATTGTTATGATGAAGAGTGGATCTCTCCATAATCTATTTTCACCCAAGTTAAGTTATACTAGTTACACTCCATTTATTTAAAATTTTTCTCTTTCTCTTTCATCATTTACTTTACTTATCTATTTGATTCGTTAGATTAAAAAAATGAATGACTGAGATATAATGTAACGTAACTATAAACGAATCTCTCCTCGTATATATATATATATATATATATATATATATATATGTAGGTAAGGGTATTTAAGTAAAATGAGTTAAGTGGTGAAGGGTAAAATTGCCCTCTCATTTCGGATGCAGTGATTTGCAGAGCTGAAACTTCATCAGCTTCGTTCGCGAAGTTATCAAACAAACACAGTAACTCTCTTCCTCCATTGAAATTGACCTTCAATTCAATGGCTATCACGTTATTTTGGAACCTCTATAAGCTATGGCCATTCAGAACAAGCGACGAAGACGAAGACCTCAAAACATCGAACAAATTGGTAAGCAAAATCCCCATCTCTCAACACACTAAGCAATTCGTTTTCGCAATTCGCGATCCTAAAACCCAATCCGTTATTTATATTCTCTCCGCTCTCAATTTGTCTCAAACATCAGCCTCTGATGCTCACTCTCTCATCACGGCTCTTCAACCCGACGTCGTTTTGGTACAATCGGGTCTTTCTCCTTTCGATCAGATTCAATCTGAGGAACAATACACTCCAATTCCCACTTCCTCGTTTGAGGTTGTAAAAAGGTGTTTTCTTTATAAGATTGGTAGGGATATGTATGAGAATGATGCAGGGAATTTTGTGCTTAGGGAAATCTTTGGGACTAGTTTTCATGGCCATTTGATTGCGGCGAAGAAAGCGGCCGATGATGTAGGATCAGAGTTTATAGTGATTGAGTCGTCGTTAGGGAAGAATTGTTTGGTTAATAATAATAGTAGTAGTGATAATGTTGGCAATTCTGGTGGAGGAAGCAATTTCCAAGGCCTTGTTAGTAGTTTGGTTCCTCAGCAGCAAGTTGCTGCTTCTTTGGCACCAATGAGTTTGAAAAGGCTGTGTGTTAACAGCGATGTTCGGGCGCAGATGGTGAAAGCTTTATCTGTCTATACGGATCCACAATTGCTCGGTAACAATAACACTAGCTCTGCTTCGGAGGGGGAAACTCAGGTGGGGACTAGTTATGAGACACCGGCTTTTGCTAAGTCTATTTATCCATTATTGGAGGACTTGCATGATATATTTAGCGATCTTCCATCAATAGGGAAGGCGCTAGCGAATGCACAGAAGATGCTGTTGAGCGTGAACAGAGGGGAGGTTCTTGATTCTGAAACTGTTTCTGAGGTCTATACGTTCCGGATTGCAGTTGAGGGGCTTAGGATTGCTCTTACTAATAGTGCGTTACGGCCGATTAACAGGAAAGGGGTTCCGAAGTCAGATAAGGTTGAGTTCTCAGAGCTTCCGGTTGATGACAAGGCTCACGCGCTCTTTGCGCATGCGATTCGTAGCCAGACTGATAAGTTTAAGACCATTGTGGCTGTAGTAGATGCTAGTGCCATAGCTGGTCTAAGGACACACTGGAATACTCCTCTTCCCGGTGTAGTCAATGAGCTGGTTGGACAACTAATCACAGATTCCGAAGGTAAAGGGGTTATTTTAAATCATAATGACAAGAAGCGGTCGTTAACAGATAATGCAGTTGTGGCAGTAGGGGCTGGAGCGACAGCAGTTTTAGGAGCTTCATCGCTGACCAAAGTAGTGCCTGCATCAACTCTGATAAAGTTGGCTACTTTCAAAGTTCCAGCTTCGATCAAAATCATTTTCAGCCAGGCACACAGAGCACTTGCTTTTGCACTTGGCCCATCTAAAGCTGTGGCTCCTGGGGTTGCAGCGTCTGGAGTCAAAACTTCCAGTGCTATGAAGGCAGCCGTATCTGCTGAGAAGATCCGAGCTGTTGCTCACAGCATTATAGCCTCTGCTGAAAAAACTAGTTTTTCAGTTACAAGAACAGCATTCTATGAAATAATGAGAAAGCGAAAGATACGGTCTGTTGGGGTCTTGCCTTATGCTACACTTGCAGCCAGCGTTGGAACTTGCACAGGATTGCTATGGTGGGGTGATGGGATTGAGTGTGCTGTTGAATCTCTCCCTTCAGCCCCATCAATTGCCAGTTTGGGTCGTGGGATTCAGCATTTACATGAGGCATCTCAGTCAGCAATACAATCAGAAGGAACTAGAATCCAAAAATCAATAGAATCTCTGATAAATAGAATAAAGGCAAGCTAGAGAACAAATATATTTCTTTTTTTGTTATACAGTCTGATTTTCTTCTCACCTGATTGGTAAGAGTAGTTCAGGAAATTCTTCTGTACATGTATATATCTGCTGCAGAAATGGTCAAAATTTATGGTGCCTAGCTTTATATGAATCATATATACAATTTTTGTATCCAATTAGAGTGGACATGGTTGCAGAAAGGAAATAAATCTGTTATTTTCCTTATGGTCGTGATTAAAGGAAATTTCTTAGCATATTTGTTTCATAATAATTCTTAAAGCGGATTTTATCTTGGTTTGCTGATATGCATACTGCCAAGAATCAAGTAAACCACCTGCAGCATTTAAGGAGTAAATATGATACTATTGATGATCCTCCAATCTTAGGCCGGAGGAGGAGGAATATGGGTATTTTAGGGTCTCCCTCGACCTCATCATTGTCTTCATGTAATCCAAAATTCAGTTCAAATTTCATGATCAAATGATCTTCTATTTATTGTGAACAGAGTAAAAAATTCTTGACAGGTTAATAGATTTTGACTTGTTATGCAAATCTTGTTTGCTGCTAAGCTAGATATTGTACTGTTGGAGTGTTGGTTACTATCTGGCAAACTATTTATGCCCTGCTTCCTGTATTTTGGTCAGGCCCTGGTGTCTTAGAACTTAATAGGGTCCAACAACTTTGCATCTTGATTATCTGGATATTGAATTAGCCAGTTACTAATGTTGCATGTATCCACAATCTGGTTTCTTTTCCATTTGAATATGTGGAAGAGGAATTAGACATGTGCTGTTGTTAGGTTCCGTAGTTTTCCTTGTAATGACCACTTCAGCCACTTCTGTTGCATATGATTTTTACACTGTCAGAAGCAGTACTGTCTAAACATATAATCATGCAGCAATTATGATATGTATCAAAAGGAGTAATTCTTAGCCAATAGACATGGCCAAGCTTTAGATTCCACAGAAGCAAAAATAAAAAGAAGTGGGGTCTATTAGAACTCTCAGAAAACCATGTTTTTGGTGAATTTCAAGTCAACTGCCAATTGGATAGGAGATATTCTTCGCAAGTTGACACCAACGAATGTTGGTTTAAGTGGTACATGTTTGATTCTCCCAGCTCAGACATGATTGCCTTCAGTGCAAGGATATACGAGGATACATGTAAGAAACAAAAAAAAAAAAGTTCACATAAGATAATGTAACACTAATAATATGAAGAAGCCTGTGATCCATGATCAGCATGTTTTCTTCTTGTATAAGGAAAGGGCGTCTATGATGATCTCACATGTGTGGGAGGGGAGCTGGGGGATATGGAAAAGTCAAATTGAAAAAAATAGATTGTTCATTTTTATATAATGTCGGTCTATCATTCACAATTTTTATGGATTAATAATTATTTACTCTTGAATAAAAGATGTACAACCATAGTGAATAATGAATAGTATTAAAAAAAACTTTACATTTCTATACCATGCATATTTTTTGGTAACTACCGACAGTATTTTTCACTTTTTTGAGTAATAAATTAATCACTTTCGAAATTCGTGGGTGCCCCTCCTAATAAGTATGCTCACAAGAATCGAACATTCTACCTTGAGAATTTAGTAAAGCCTTACACTAGCAGATCAACGTTTTGTTGGTGAAGGGACATCCAAATTAAACTCACACTAAACAAGCTTGATTAAAGTGCTACATGGCTTAACTTTTTATTTTATTTTTTATTAAATCAAACTTTATTGGAAAATTACTATTACCACTTGGGTAAGGTGCAAACGAGGGAAGAACTTTATCTACAAATGGAGGCAATCTCCAATGCTTTTGGTGCATGGACAATCTCACAAACACAAGAAATTGTAATTTCTAATTTCATATATAATAATACGTTTGTTTAGTGGTGTAAGTTTTCATTAGATCTTTAAGGTTGATAGATCGATTCCTGTGAGCGACACTTGTTGGGAGAAGCAACAGCTGCAAGTAAACATAACAGGACCATATATAGTGGAAAAAAAGATGTATATACTGACACTGTAGTGTAATGGACTCTTCATAAAAAAAAAGTAATCAAAATGAATGTTGAATGACGCACTGTGTATATATCTTTACGCTCTATCTAGTGACATTTGGATCAACATATGATGGTTATACTCTTTTGTGTCACTTCATATCACAAGAGATATGATTAGTGAGAAAAGTAATTATTAATTACAATTTTAACTTAAATAATTTCTTTGAAGATGAAGTATGACAACATATGTGAATGTACCCTGACATTTATGACAAGACCAGCATAGCATTGGCCTCTTTAAACCTAATAAACCCTCCTCTTCTTATTCATCTCAACTTCTTCTTCTTCCCTCACCACCACTCCGCCGCCGTCTCCACCGTCAAATTCCGGTAGATCTATATTCCGTTTCACAAGTAATGAACGAGTAATTGTAAAACTTTATCAATCACAAATACACACTTTTCACCATGCTTTCTCGTTTAATTCCCAAACCCTCTCATTTCCGTCGCTTCTTCTCTCTTCCCCCAAAACCCACCAATCCCCGTTTCACCATTTCACCCACCAATCCCTGTTTCACCACAATCCCCAAATTCTTCTCCACCACCAACAACAACAATGGCAATGGAAATAACAACAATGACCGGTTTTCTCCTAATATCTGGAGAGATTTTCGTGAGACAGATGAAAAGTTTGACGCTTTCTTCGCCGAAGACAACAGCGAAACCCTCGCCGATGCTGCTCCGGCTGTAACAGAGAAGAAGGAGGAAAATCTGTGGCTGCAAGAGAAGAGGGGTATTGATAATGAAGATGAGGATGCTATATTTAAGGGAATTGATAATGAAAGTGAAGAGAAGAGTGATTCTTTAGGTGGGCATATTGGGATTGGAGCAGAAAAGCTTACACCTTGGAACATTAAAGATGACAAAGTTGATGATGTGTTTAATTTTCAAGAGGAAGTGGTGGATGAAGGGTTCAATGTCGGCGATGTCGAGGAGAGTGGAAGAAAGGAAGAGGAGGTTGATAAGCTTGAGAAGGAAGAAAAAGAGCTCACTGCTATACTCAAAGGTTACCCTTCAAAAAACCTTTTTTTTCTATCTGATGTATGACACTATAGTTCTTATAATATTAGATGCTTGTTATGTTTAATTAAAGTTATCGGATTCTCTCATTCGCCAATGTAGTGTGTACCACTACCAAATTCATATGGTGTACTAGGTTCATCTTAGAGAAAGTCTCAGAAGGAAAAAAGTGGTGAACCACATATCCATATGAATTGCATACATGTACTCGAACTGCGAATTGGGTAACAATGTGTTTAACCATTGTAAAGCATTTAGAAAGAGCTTATACAAAGCTTATTTGGGGCTTATCTTATCATATAAGCACTTAAGCATTTATTTGTAAGAGCTTATGACTGATTGTAAGCTCTTTTTACCTTATTTTGATGCGGCTTATTAGTGAAGCTTCTGAAATGAACCAAAAAGAATCTACAGGAAGGTCATAAGTTTAAATGTAATAACCATTTATTGAATAAATAATGTTTGTTACGGTCCAAGCAGAAGGGGCTTGAGCCTCTAACTTAAGCATGAGGTTTTGGGTTCGCTCACTGGATCCATGTGTATGAAAAAACCCTTTTTGAAGGGGTCTCTACTTTTGCGTTTGGTCATACTCTAGAAGATTAGTTACTCACCTATAAATTAAGAAAATGCTTATTGAATGTGCCTTTAATTAAGTTGTTTACTATGCGACCTTAGAACTAAATGACTTTTGTTAACAATTGGTTTATGACATAATATAATGGCTATGTATGTAGCAGACTTTACCTATTACAAAAATGTTTTTTTTTATGTTAGACCACGGCTGTACTTCTAATCTATCATTTGTTTGACCAATTAATGGGTTTAATGGTGTTTGATGGTTTGTGAAATCATTAGTTAAAAGGTTTTGTGATGTCATATTAAACTGAATTGTAATTGATGGCATAACTTTGTCAAAAAAAATTTAGATGGCAATTGATATATGTTGAACTGGTATAATCCTATAACACTGACATATAGAGTTATTTTTTTTATGGCATGTTGAGTATGATTTGTCCTAAATGACCATGTAACATGTATTATAGTTTTTAATACTGTTTTAAGAAGGCTAAGCCTAAGCATATAATGAAAAGAAACTTGAACTCTAAAGCTTCTTATGTTGGTCTTAAGTTCCATGAGTATACACAGGATGATATTGAAGTCGCCGCTGATATCTATATAACCAGAATTTGTAACATTATAATAATGCACATGTAATGACAGTTATTTTTTGTTTATTTTGGGGTTTAGACATTTATCAAGGTCAGTGATGCCACTTTCCTATTGCGGTTACAGGCCCAAATCGCGCTTTTGGTGATTTGATTGCTTCTTCTGGAATCACGGATGAAATGCTTGACAGTTTGATTGCATTGAAAGACTTCGAAGGGGTTGAGGGATTGCCCCCTCTTTCTGTAATAGAAGACTTGCGCTATGAGAAGAATACTAGCAAATCCAATAGAGCTGAAATGGAACGTCTAAAGCAAGAGGAAGCTGCAAAAGCAAGAGTGAGACAAGTAGATGATAAAGGACGTGCTTATGGAACAGGGAGAAGAAAATGCAGTGTAGCGCGCGTCTGGGTTCAGCCTGGTGATGGTAAATTTGTAGTTAATGATAAAGAATTTGATGTCTATTTCCCAATGCTTGAACATCGTGCCACTCTGCTTCGGCCTTTCTCTGAGACGAAGACTTTGGGGCTTTGGGATGTCAATTGTACTGTGAAAGGAGGTGGCGTTTCAGGTGAGGTTAATGACTTTTAGTTTGTTTTTATATTTGAATTTTCACAATTGCTCTCACTTTTCTTAAGAATGCCTACATGTATAATTTAATGGTTTTGAAAATGCTAGCTTAAGAATGCCTACATGTATAAAATCTTACCAATGAATGTGAACATACTAACTGGTAACTTCTCAAAGTTCAATTTTTTAATTGTTTTCATCTCTCTTCCCCTTTAAATTATCTGTACTTATTAAACCTGTTTCTTGCAACAGGTCAAGTTGGAGCAATACGATTGGGGATCAGCAAAGCTATGCAAAGCTGGGAACCAGATTTGCGTCCTGCGCTTAGAAATGGTATAAGCTTTTATACCTTTTCCCTCTTGATTCATCATGCCGCTCTTTTTAAAAATAAAATAAACATCTCTTGATTTATCATTCTCTCATGTCAAACTTCTCAACTTGGGATTTATGAGAACATGTTACACAAATGATGTTTGGTGCACAAACAGAACGGAAGGGAACATGACAAAACAAGATGTTCTATTGTTCTGTTCTTTTTCGTTCGATAAAAGGGATGGAACCAGAATGTTATGTCTTTTGTCTTGTTCTGTTTAGAGAATACACCAAGTATGATCTATCATCTTCTGACATGTCTATGAAATACTATCTCACTTTTACATATGACTGGTTTGTATATGTGCTGAATTATGATGATTTACCAAACTAACTTCTGTTGAATCTTGACCAGCTGGTTTCCTGACAAGGGATGCAAGAGTGGTAGAAAGGAAAAAGCCAGGAAAGGCCAAAGCAAGAAAAAGTTACCAATGGGTCAAACGTTAATACTATCAGCATTTTTCTCTTTATGGCAATATTTGTATGGATTATTGGCTTTCTCCTCAATAATTTCTTGAAATTTGTTCATCTTGTACTGCATAACCTTTGATTTAATTGTAGAAAATTTTGTTCACTGGAGATTATGATAAAGTTATGATTCATTCACTCTTTGGAGAGAACTTCTGGTTGCTATTTCTTTGTTATGCTATGGAAAATTGGTTAGTTATTGTGGAGTGGTATTTGTGAAGCAGCATGTCATATCCTTTATGCTTATTTTGTGTATAAAAGCTAATATATTTTGCATGAATTTAATTAAAGAATGACAACATAATTTGTTAATAAAAATATTATGGAGTATTATCTCATTAAAGATAATTTCTATATTTTTTATTGTTAATGTAGAGTTTTTTAACTTAATTGATCCTGGATAGTGTTTGAATCCAGTTGTTATAACTGATTAAACATACATTTTGTCCCCTTTTCTGATTTAACTTGAGTACATACTTGGCGTTATAGAATGATGAAACAGAGAAAACCAAGTAAAAGTGTTTTTTAGTACTACTACATTTTAAGCTTGAACAAGTAAGTTATTGGGAAATAAATATTTTCAACATGCGCTAAGTTATTGAGAATGCACAAATTCAGTAACATCCAGTGCATTTTAAATTATCAAAATGGAGAAGGGTAAAAGAGGATCTAGTTGGCATGCTATAAAAAACAGTTACAGAAGTTGAAGGATCATAAACAGTAGCTGAAATCATTGACCAACTCAACTAGAAGAAGCTGCTTCCTTAAAATCCTCTGCCTCACTAGTTTGATCTTCATTAAAGCTTGGAGCTTTCGGGAGCAGACCGAGAACTTTAAACATGAGTTGATCAGCATCGAAATCATTGTTAGCAGTAGTGAGAAGCTTTTCACCAGTGAAGATAGAATTTGCGCCTGCAAGAAAGCACAATGCCTGCTCGGGCATTGAGAAACGAACTCTACCTGCTGATAACCTCACCATTGCTTTTGGCATTACGATACGCGCTGTGGCTATCATGCGAATCATCTCCCATATTTCTACAGGCTGAAAATAGAGCAGAAACATGTCAAATATTTTCAGGTATATAGACAACTCAAAAAAACGTGACAGTAATTTGTGTCGACTTATTTTGAAGACAGGGATGTTGATACGTTTGAGATGATCCCATCAATCGAAACATGCTTAAAAACAAGCAGTAGTCACTAGTTGTCCTAAATCCTAATAACATAAGGGCTACATGTAAATTTGATGCTTATTGGTTATTAGTAAATCTTCATGAGCAATACATTATAATTCTTCATCCTATTGTATGTTTGGTATGGGGTTAAAAATGAAGGTGAAAAAAATCATAGATAAGATTAATCTGTAAAATGTATCGAAAACCCATCCCATGAAATTTTCACCCGAACTATTACACCCATACCAAACTGATCATAAAAAAGGAATAAATAGTCATCAAAAAGATCAAAGGGTAGGGAAAAAGGGCAGAAAAATGAAAAGCCTAAATAAACAATAACTGATTGGAACCGGGGAAAAAACCAAGCTTCCATCATCCAAGCATAACATGATTTATCAT
The DNA here is from genome assembly GCF_001865875.1 of Lupinus angustifolius. NCBI lineage: Eukaryota > Viridiplantae > Streptophyta > Magnoliopsida > Fabales > Fabaceae > Lupinus > Lupinus angustifolius. The sequence goes on along the minus strand of NC_032021.1, from coordinate 636,037 downwards.
CCTCCATATCACAGATCAATTAGGCTCCACTCCCTCTTTTACATCATTATCATTTAAACCACACTACAAGAAAATGTTACTGACTGATAATTGTATGTCATATAACTCTACTTATCACCTTAGCATTCATCAATTTTACAATGGACTCCATTGATAAATTCTTAGGCTCTAAGCTACTATCTTCTCAATCCTGAAAGACCTTGTATCTTAAACGTTATCTCTGAAAGGCTAATTTCACAACTCAATTTCATATTCACACCCTTTTGTCCTGCTATCATAAACTATTAGACACAATTAGAAATGAAAGACCATCCACAATATGACCAACAGCTACCAAAGAATGACCAGAAATTATTTTAGTTTAACAATTTGATCAATTAAATAAAGTCACCTTTTGATCCTCTAGAGGGGTTCCCTTTACAGCGATAAGTGCATTAATAGGAACACTCTCTGGATGCGTGGGGAGGGTTGACAACGTGTGTAACAAACCTACTCGGTCATCCTCTGCTTCTCCGAGCCCTATAATTCCTCCTGTAAACAGATGCAGTTATCATTAGGCCAGGTTACCATGGAGGAAACAATAAACTCATTGCAATTAGATATTTACTTGCATAGGTACAGGAGAAAATATAAACTAATTAGTTAGTGATTCAGGCTCGTTTTGAATAGAGAAAGAAGCAACAATTAGATTTGATAAGTGGTGATGGCATCGTATAGAGCCTTCAAATAATTGCTGGTAATCTTTATGCTGCTTACTTAAAGTAATAATGTTACCAAAGTAACCAAACTAAGGTTGGCTCCCCAAATTTAAAGCACAGTAACTCAAAACCGTAAGCCACTTAGAGAGATCTGATATGCATATAGGATGTATAGTGTGTAAAATAGATATAACAAATTTATAGTTATCAACTTTTGCAAAACTGAGCAAACTCATTGAACTGCTCTTATTCATGAAAGCAATCACTTTGGAGTTTGGAACTTTATACTGTCCAGCCAAACAATTTATATGAAGACTAAGTAGCTAAGTCAGGCAAATGTTAACCCAAGAACTTTATACTTTTCACTCCAGAGCCAAGAAAAACCGAGGACAGAGAGTTCATAATGAATAAGACCTGCATATTCTGATCTTGGCATGAAGAAATAATAATAATTTATTATTATTATTACAATGGATGTGTTTCATGCAGGTGGATATTCTAATCTAGAAAAGATTTTATAGAATCTATATCTCATTCAACGGGTTGAACTTGAGTGTAACTCGTAGCAAATTACAAATAAGTTTCATGGTATTTCAAGTTAATATGATTACCAGAACAAACATTAATCCCTGCATCACGAACGAACTCAAGGGTTTGTAGGCGCTCATCATAAGTCCTCGTCGTGATGATGTTTGGATAATATTCCCTTGAAGTGTCAAGATTGTGATTGTAGGCCGTGAGACCTGCATTCTTTAGGTCAACAGCCTGCTGTTTCTCCAGCATGCCAAGGGTGCAACACACCTCCATCCCCATACCCCTAGAGTAAAGTATAGAGCACATGTCACCATGGAATTAAAGTGTGTTTCACTTGAAATGTGATAAATCAAACTTTTAACATATTTTTCAGTCACCACCAAACTTCTGACAAAGAAAACTCAACTGCTTGGACAGAATGGTTCCTTTCCATAGAATTTGATAATTCTGAAAAAAATGATGTTGAATTAAAGTCCTTATGTCTTTCACTTCAATTTTATTTTACCTTATTTCTTTTACATATTCAAGGATCTGGTTGAAGTTGGTCTTTCTTCCTACCGTGTCCCTCCATGCAGCACCCATACAAAAGCGAGTGCTCCCAGCCTCTTTTGCCTACATAGGAAAGAAGATTCTCCATGAGTCCATGTTATTCAAGAAAAGAAAAAAGCTAGCAGCACATGAAAATTCATTAGGGGGGAAGTTGCCCAATTCATTATAAATGATTCACCACTCAAATAATCAACAGATGTGAGACTTTCACATTTAACACACCCCCCTTGTGGCCACAACTTGAAATGTGGAACGTGAACTTTACATCTATAGGTGAGCCCAAAACTTTAGATATATCATTTCCCTATTCAAATTTAACTTTTTTGAATCCAAAAACCAGGGCACTTTTTACCATTCCCCTTTTCCCCTTACAAAAGTCGGGCACAAACTCGGCTAAAATACTAGCTCATACTTCAGAGTCATTATAAACCTCATGTCATTACACTTATATTCAACCAATGTGGAACTTAAACACCTAACAATTCAAAATGAATATTGTTGGGGACCAGACTACTACCGGGAGTTCCATTGTTACCAGGGTATGGGAAGAATAGAGAGCCACAAGTGAGATAACACGTCTTGCACCAAAACCTTAAGGCATTAGTTCTATGAGTCTTCTCTACTTATAAACTCTTTCGCTCCTCCCCGCATATCCAATGTGAGACTTCACACTTGAATAAACTCAACAAACATTTTTTAACACTTGTCCATGCCATGATGCCATCCATCTGAGAGGTAGATCCATGAAAATTTTACCTTTTTACAGATAAATATATGAGAGTACAGATAAAGAAGTTCCCCTACATGGTTGAATATATAATAAAAAAAGATTACCTTTGTTGCAGCTTGAAGAACAGCGTCCTTGTTGGTAAGTCGTTGAGCTTTGAGACCAGTATCATACCTAGAAGATTGAGGACAATATGAACAATCTTCACTGCACCCTCCAGTTTTAATTGACATCAAAGTACACTGTTGCACTTCTCTGAAGTTATGAGCATGTCTATGAACTTCAGCCTGACACATAAATCACACACATTTGATATTTCCAATAATAAAAATGCATACTTTTGTTGATGGGTTATCCTAATAAGTTAAAAAGAATGAAACTTTGGAGAAAGATGAAATGAAGAGTTACCCCATGAAAGAGAAGATCGAGAATGGGAGAATCGTAAATGGATTTGATTTCGTTTTGAGTCCAATCATTTCTGGGTCCTTCATTGATAGTTTTCTGAGCTTGAATTGCAGCTGCAGAAGAAGAAAAACTAAATGTATGGTGGAATATTGAAAGGGTGGAAGAGGGTATTAGGTGTTTTCGGAAAATGGGTTTAGCCAAAAACATCGTTTTTCAATTGAAAGTGATGATTTTGCGAATGAATGAATGAAGAGGTTGTTGTTGTTATTGTTATTGTTGTTGTTTAGTATTTGGTTCTGATTTAGGAGTGAGGGTCGTTAACTTTTAGGACACTATTCTCTTAGTAACCAAACCAAACCTACTTTCTTTACCTACCCAACATTTATGCCAAGTTTGAGTAATGACAGAAAATGGAACCAAACAATAAATAATAATATAATTCAACATTTCTTACTATAAATTATTTTAAATATAACTATAAATTTTAATTACATAAAACAATTTTCTTTATACCACCAAAAAAACATTCTTCTTTCTCTATTATTATTACCATTTTCTCATTCACTTTCAGAACCTCTTCTCCCACTACAGAGTTGGGTTGACAATGAATTAAGAAACTTCTAGTCAGTTTGGTTTAGTAGTAAATGTTAAAAATTGAGTGTATGTTGTGGTGGTTAGAAATGATTATATATTTTTTGGATAAATTAAAAAGTATTAAGGGCAAATAGGAAAGTAAAATTACATTATGGGAGTAGTTACACCATATTTTACATTTATATATAATATAAATATTATAGAATTTTCTATATTTATATTATTATATATGTACTAGTATGCACATGCACGAAGTGCCTGCCGGTGAATATTGTGTGAACTACATATTCAATTTTTATATATTATATTTTGTGTGTTTATGATAATGTTTAATTTAAGGTGAGATATGTGGTTAATTAATGTATTGGTGGTAGTTGTTTAAGATTATATAGTTTTTTTGTAAAAATTAAATAATGTTAAGGGCAATATAGGAAATGAAAATTACACCATGATATAAGTTATTTAAAGTTTTGGCTTTTGTAGATAGTATAGATATAAGGATGAAAACAAGGTAGATTACTTATCATAAGCCTATTACGTGCGAATAATAAGTTAGGTTAGGTCAAATTTTTTTTTTATGAATAATTCATGCTGTTCAAAAAGCTTATTTAGTTTAATAAACCAAAGATCATCTAAAGTATCTATTATACTTTAAAAACTTAGTTATATTATTATGTAATAGTAATAAACTTTATTCAAGTTGAATTTAAGTTAATTTATATTGAAATCAATTCAAGTTAATATTTATTGTGTGGATATAAGGCAAACTCACCTCACCTTATTTTCACTCATTTTCTCAACCTTTATTCGAACACAAATTACATCAAATTCATAAATTTTCTCATTCATAAACATTGATTACACAATAGAGAACATTTTTTTTCTATATAAAAAAATCATTAGAAGACCCTTTCCACCATAAAAATAGTTAAGAAAATGTTTCAAGGAAAAAGTTGTTGTGTCCGAATAAATAGATATATCCTTAAAATTCTCTTGAAAAAAGTAATTAGATTTACATTTAAAATAAATATTTTTGGTTTTTAATTTTGAACAAAAAATTAACTTTCTGATATTAAATATACACAAATTTAACTGTAATTACTTGTGTATTTTTTATTAAGTTAACTTAATTAATTTATTTTAATAATTTCCCTCAATTTTAGAAATTAGTTAAACTTATTTATAAAATAAAAAATAGTTAATAAATAAATAAAATAAAATAGTGTTTCCTGGGTTTTGATCGTCAGATTTGGATTGAGGATCAGAATTGAAAGTGTAGGTTGAATCCCAAGTTTTTTATTTCATTTTTCTGCTTTCTTTTCGATCAGATTTCTATATGCTAATTTTACTTATTATGATGATGATGAGATTTGAATGAATCCAGGATTGTATTATTGTGATGAAGATGAAGATGATGATGATGATGAAGATGAAGATGATGATTGCTTTGTTTGTTGTGATTTCTTTTATCCCAAATGGATTATTTGCTTCAACTGTCCCTGCTTTTCTTTGGTCTTCTCATTACAATCTGTAATCTTCTTTTTCTTTCTCTTTTTAATTGTTTTCTTTATATCTACTCACATTTTGATGAAGTATATTAGATTTCCTGAATTGTTCGTTATAGTTTTTTATTATCATTTTAGTGTTGAATTTGGGGATTCAAAGTTTTGGACTTTTTGGTTTTGAGTTGTCCAGTATGAAAAGAAGCAGATAAGCAGAATGTGTGAAAAGTGAATTATTGGAAAACTACATCATATTATCATTTCAATCTTATGCTATTGAGTGGCAATATTGTTAAAATCATGGATGCTTCTTGTATGAATGTTGTTGTGCATTGTTATTGAGTATTGTCATTATCTCATTTAATCTTAATGGACCATTACAGGGTTTCAGACTATGGATTGAAGGAATCTGTAAATTATCAGACTATTTCTCCGAAAGATCTAGCGAAGTCTGTATTATCCGAAGCTGGCTGGTCAAATTTTCTGGTATTATACTATTCGAAAGTTTCCTTTCTTCTTCAGCTTTCATTTATGCTAGTTTTGCTCTGACGTTGTTTATTTCTTTTATCATGTAGTTTTCAACTATTCATTTCCTTTTGCGTAATAAAAAATATTTTTGTTTTGGATAGTGCAAAGGAAAAAAATTTCAGGAGCCTCTGGATTTGGCACTTTTATTTGTTGGCAGAGAGGTAATATATTTCTAGCATCCTTATAGATAGTTCAAAGTTGCAACATTCGTACTGATTCCTGACAACAAGTGCAGCAGCAATAAACTAAGTTACATTTCCCCTTGCAGTTACAATCTGCAGATTTAAGCATGAACAATCATGCGGATTCAGCTCTTTTAGACCTGCTTAAGGTGAGAAAATTGTGGCATACAATCTATCGAGTTTTCATGTAGGGTAAATATGATCTATGACTGCTGAAGGGATTAATTTTTCAAAAGTTGACTTTGCCACTGTTCCTTTGTCATGACAGATCTCTTTCACCAGATCCAACACTTCCTTGGCATTTCCATATGTTTCTGCATCACAGGATGAGAGTTTAGAAAATTTATTGGTTTCAGGATTTACTGATGCCTGTGGAGATGGTTTAGGAATTAGAAACGTTGCTTTCATTGGATCTTGCTCCATGGATGATCAAAGTCATGTTCAGAATGCAGCTTTTCAGTCAGTTCAAGTAATCAACAAAATCACGTGACATGATCCATTATGGAATTTTGGATGCTGTAACGATGACCTGACGTTCTTTGTTGTCCATGATAACTTGACAGGACTATTTGACGAAGAGGGTTGAAGAGAGTCATGGAGGGAAAACAGATTTGGTTGTGTTCTGCAATGGAGGCTCTCGACCTTTGAGTATTGTTGACAAAGAACAATCTGAAGGTACATACATCTACTTCGAAAAGTTATGGGCTTGGTAGATTTGATTTTACTATCTGCTAATTGCTTGTATTTGATGCATATTTGTAGGTGAAGTTTTATCTGAGCTTATCACCTCTGTGGAGGAATCTGGGGCAAAGTATGCAGTTCTTTATGTGTCAGATCCCTCCAGATCAACTCATTATCCTTCTTACACGGATCTGCAAAGGTTTCTACAAGAAAGTACAGCAGGCAATGTGTCCTCCAATTCCACAGTTTGTGATTCTGTCTGCCAGATCAAATCATCTCTTTTGGAGGGCCTTATTGTGGTAAGCTTCTCTATCCACTTTTAGATGTGCAGTAATTTGATGACTTGGGGCTTCTTATAGATTGTCTTGCATTTTCTGTGAACATGCTAGTCTTGTAATCAAGAGAAGACCTGCTTATGAATAAAGTATGATCAAGTTGCATTAGTATTATGTTTCTTTTTTCCTTTTCCATTTTCTTCAATATTTTTTCTTCCTTGTTGGTCAATAAGTTCTGCAGTAACCCAATCGCACGGACATGCTCAGATTAATAAGTTTCTTACTCAGTGCCTTCATTTCTAACAATACAAGTATACAATATCATCCCCTTCAGTTGCAAAGCCATTAATTTATTTCAGCATTCTCAGTGTCCTAACTTGGGAGATTGTGCTAATTTGTTTCTTTAAAAAGTTGTTTTCCTCGAAACTATGCCATTGTTGATTTTGGTTTATGTTAAAACTTCTAGCAATGGTAATGTGACATTCTTCCTTGTAGAACTGTTGTCTTTCAATCTAAGGGTTTAAAATTTACTGAATAACAGTATAGTATTTGTATTTGGTAAATAAAGCTTATAGTACTTGTAGCATTTGCATATTTAATATTCAGGTTTCTTCCTTGACTTGATCGTACTTCTTTAGTTTCTTCAAAGAGAAACATATCTTGTTGATATCTAGCATTTAGTGAGCCAACAGAATAGGATAGAGCTATCTTGTTACCTTTCTTATCTTGTTCACTATTTTCTATCCCATGGTGGGAGTTATGTTAGAAATGAGCAGATTAGGATAATGCAGTTTTTTCCTCTCATTCCTAAACATCATTGCCACCACCTAGCTCACTATCACCACCGCCACATCAATGATGTCATTATGTGGTCTGCGCCAAACACTGAACATTATAAAAACTTACGATACTCATATCCTATCATGATGTTATCTAGCTTTTTATCCTATCATGTCTTTATTCTATCATGACCACGAAATGGACCCTTAATTCAGTTTAGAGTGGTAGGAGGTAGTCAAGATTTGCTTTTGAGCTTAACTGGAATATGAAATGATTGTCATTAAGCTTTTTGGTTTGTTTCATGACTTTCATGTGTCTGTTTAGCTTTTCTTTCTTATCTTAGCTTTTTTTATTTTGTAAATTTACATTTAATCATGTGCCCATGCTATGTGCAATTATCAAATCTGCAATAGTTAGGCAGACAAAAATAGTGTCTTTTAATCACTATTTGCTTGTATTATATCTGATCTTGGGTACCAACAAGACGTTGGTCTAGTGATGTAAGGCCCCACGGGATCCCAAGGTCGATGATTCAATTCTTGGGAGCGACACTTTTGGGAGGAGCAGCCACGAACCCCGAAAGGGATTAATTCCTTACCAAGAAAATAATAATCTGATATTGGGTTTGTATATAGGTTTTTGTGGAAATAATGCCACATGTCTCATAACATTTATGGATTTCTGATAAGATTTACTTTATTGATATGATCCAGGGGATAGTTTTGCTAATAATTTTGATATCGGGCCTTTGCTGTATGATGGGAATTGACACCCCAACAAGATTTGAGGCGCCACAAGAGTCATGATCCGTTTGTTGAAGAAATATTTGGTGTGTGATGCTGAATCTACTGTATTAAAATATTAGTAGAAATATTACTTGGGTGTTTTACACTGGCTTTGATGAGTAATCTGTAACATTTGCTGAATTATTTCAAGAGCTCCCTCATATTGAATATCAAAATAATTTGTATCACTATATAAAGCTTCAATCTCAGGTATTAATTTTGATGCTGCTAGTTACACAATTTCAAATAAGACATTTCAAAAGCCTTCCCACAGTGTTTATATTTAGAGAATAAAATATCTTCTGATGAGATAAGTTATCTCCTAAGATCATTGAAATCATGACATTTGTCAGATTTAATCATTTTCTACAAAAATATTTCTAAAACTAAATAAAACAGTATACATGTCATACTTTTACGGACAAGAAGAGATAAGTTATCTCCTTGTACGAGGAGATATTTTATTCTCTTATACTTGAATGTGACTACCGATCCATCATTGTGCATAATTAATTGTTCATTGATATGATTCAACTTATTTCTGCTATAGCCAAAAAGGGTATGCACTTATTCAATCCTTGACTTGTGACAAATGCATGTATTTGACTTAAATTCAATATTTTTTTACTAATATAACTAAATGATGTAATCTTATTATCAATCCTCACTAAAATTAGTATTTAGTGGTAAACTAAAAATGGAAAGAGATTCACTGAAAAAGGAAAAAAGGGAAGTCTACTAAGTTTTTTGCTGACCAAAAAATACAACAAAGTAGAGTGCAATAAAATATTTAATATACTCGATAATGAATTCCATTTAAGTCACTTCACCTATATTTTAACCTATACACACACACGCCAAAGCAATAACCCTCCTTTATAACAAAAAGCTAGAAAAAGAAACATACTTCAAGAGTTCACGTATAAACAATTTAATAGAATAATATATAGATCTCAACCCCTATGAACATTAGTTATCAACTAATCATTATCTAAATAATAGTTGTTAATACTTATGCTAAAACAAGAAGCACCTTGTCCGATTTATTCTTTCATCAAATATTATATATGTTCTTTCATTAAAATGTTGTTGAAATGTCAGTTTATTATAGATAGACATGACCTAACTTATCTTCTTATATCATGAAATACTTCATCCTGACTTTTAATATGAAAAATGGAGAATAGATAATAACTACTACATAAAAATTATAAAAAATGTATTTAGAAAGGCATAGCCATCACAAGTATGGTGTAGATGCAACCCTCACATTAATTTCCCTTACTAGCCACCCATAAGGTTCCAATCTATTTCAAACTGAACTCATTCATTAACTCTTATACCCTCTCTCTTTATATTTTTTTTCCATATAATTGACTTGAAACTCAGCATTAATATTATAGTTGTTTGGTATTTCATGTTAATCATTTCAGAACAAACACTCATGTTTCTTTCTACTATCTTTTAAGTTTTTTTTTTGTCTTAGCCTTCTTCATTTTCAGCTCATGGAGATAGAAGCAACAAGTGGTAGCAAGAAAGAGAGTGATGAAGTGATATATGGTGACCTTAATAAGGGAAGCTACTTAGTGTGGAAAGATCTAAGATTAGTGATACCAAATTTTGGGAAAGGACCAACAAAGAGATTGCTTAATGGGATTAATGGTTATGCTGAGCCTGGTAGAATCACTGCTATTATGGGTCCTTCTGGCTCTGGAAAATCCACTCTCCTTGATTCACTAGCAGGTTTAATTTACTACTTATTATACTTACATTAATATCTATTAACCTATATATGTGTCTATATATTTATGTTTGTGTTTGATAATTGATATTGCTCCTTTCTTATATGCTAAGTTTTGCTAACATATGAAGATCTCAAACATCATTAGATTTTATGTTTTTGAAAACAAATGGTATGTTTCTTGTATATGTACTCACTCCATAGTTATAGACAAATTCTTGAGTTTAGTGTGTAAATATCAGTACATAATTTCATCACCAATTATTATTATTATTATTATGTACATGGTTGATAATATACCAATAGTATAATAAATCTTCATATTTTCTTGTATAACCCATTTTCTAAATTCTTTTTAATAATATTGGGACTTGATATTTCTAAATGAGCAATAATATATTCTTTTACTAATTATCATATAAATTGTCACACACAAAAAAATAACATATATTTCTAAACTCTAAACTAATCATTAAAAAATAAAGTATAAATTTTCTTGTGAATATGAAGATTTAATAGGAGAATAGGAGAATACATTATCGATTTTTTTGGGTATTATTTACAACTTTTGATTGTTTAATTTACTTGTTTCAAACCAACACTGTATAGCCAAATGGAGAGTAAAGGGCCCATGTTTTAATTGTTTGGTCGTTGGTGGGGTACGATGTTGTTATCTTCTTTTTTATTTTGTGTTGAACTTAGTTTCTTTCACATATAAATATTGAATATACTTATTCAGTAAGCATATACTTATTTATTAATTCCTAATTGACATGGATAAGGGACAACTTAACTGTCCTCTCTACATTAAAGTTGTGCCTTCAATTTTGGTTGTTGGAATAGTAACATTCAAATACATCTTTTCTTGAATTGCATAACCTAACTAGTACTGATTTTGAGAATTGTTATATCCATACTTACTACAGAAAAATACTACTACTAACATATTAAAGATAAAATATACGTTTTACTAAACACAAAAATGTTATATAATATAAAGTGTATTGAATATAAAAAATCATATAATCATAGGTAATCATGACTCTTACCTTAAATTGAAAGTTATAATAAAGACAAAAATATATTTTAATTCTCAAAATGAAATATATAAAAACTGAATACTTAATAGTATATAATATGGACCGATAGACACAAATTTTTTGTGGACCTCATATATAATAAAGGAAAATATATTCTTATACTGTGTGTTAAAAAAAAAAAGTTAGAAATGTATATAGTATGCTTGATATACAAATAACACGTTTGTTCAATAAATGTTGCAACACTTAGTTTGGCTATATTATATATTGGTCCAAACACGAAAAGTATGGGTAGATATGTAATGATGTTTTAAATGCAAATAGATGAAATTGTAACTACTACACATTACACATGCAAAATGCACTTAATTCCCATGGATTGGGACCATAAATCATGCATGCTAATATAATGGAATTTTGGCTTCACTCTCATATTTGCAATGACAATCACAAATGTATTCAGCAGAAGAAAAAGGGTTATGTTATTAACCTTCTTAAATAATTATTCACATTTTTATTGACCAAATTCAATTTTGTAAACTAGAAATTTGAAAATATAATAGGTTAATGGGAAATATGAATGAACAATTTTTTAGTGTCAATAACTACTTAGAAAAAACATGCTGTTTAAGTTCATATACTTTTCCCCAAAACCTCCAATTAGTGTTGTTAATCATGAAGTAAATGCTTCATAGTTTCTCAAACATTCAGCTTAATTTACAATTTATCCATTATACAGAAATTTGATGAGTTTTTGACTTTTTGGGCTTTGTTTTAGGGTTTATATATGACAGTGTATGCTTCTGTTTCTTTTTATACATGATTTTTAAGTCCTATATTGTTATAAAATTTTCTGAATATTTAAATGTGTCTATGTTATCACAGGTAGACTCTCAAAAAATGTGGTTATGACTGGAAATGTTCTTCTCAATGGAAAGAACCAAAGCTTGGGCTATGGTTTTGTTGTAAGTATAGTAAAACATGCTTATATATAACTGTCTTTATTTACATTTATTAAAAGCTTATTTAAACTTTAGATTTATCATAGATAATATCTTAATCATGGTGACAATGAAGATGCAAATCTAAGAGCTTTCATGTTTTTATTTTCATGTTAACTTGAGGCATACGTAACACAAGAGGATGTGCTGCTAGGAACCCTAACAGTGAAAGAAACAATATCTTATTCAGCCAATCTCCGTCTTCCAACAACAATGACCAAAGAAGAAGTTGATAACATAGTAGATGGAACAATCATAGAAATGGGTCTCCAAGATTGTGCTGATAGATTAATTGGTAATTGGCATTTGAGAGGGATAAGTGGTGGTGAGAAAAAAAGGGTTAGCATTGCACTTGAAATCCTTACAAGGCCTAGTTTATTGTTTCTTGATGAACCAACTAGTGGTCTTGATAGTGCTTCAGCATTTTTTGTTGTTCAAACTCTTAGAAATGTTGCTTGTGATGGAAGAACTGTTATATCTTCAATTCATCAACCTAGCAGTGAAGTTTTTGCACTATTTGATGACCTTTTCTTGCTTTCTGGTGGTGAAACTGTTTATTTTGGAGAAGCTAAATCTGCAGTAGAGGTATCCATAAATTATAACCATATCTTATATTCTATGGTTACACATTAAATATTAATGTGAATATATATTCTTATAGGAAGAAAGTTTCTTTTTCTTTTGGTATAGTTGGTTCTTTTTCCATGTTTGATAAATAAATATAGTCATTGTTAAAATAATTTATCATTTAAGGTTAGAAACTAGTGTTCAGTGAGCCTAATTTTGTTTTTAATTTCTGTTGCAGTTTTTTGCTGAAGCTGGTTTTCCTTGTCCACGTAAAAGAAATCCTTCTGATCACTTCCTAAGGTGTATCAATTCTGATTTTGATATTGTAACAGCTACACTGAAAGGATCTCAAAGAATTCATGTATGTATATTTCATTTCCTATTATTCTGCCCTTACTTGATTAATAAGAGAAATGTTGTTCTACAATAGAATTTAATTAAACTGTGTAACATTTATTTATTATTACACATTATGTTTTCATTAATAAACTATTACATGTTTTGTCTTTATCAAAAAACAGCACCATAAACTCAAGTTTTTTATGTTGGTATCAACAACTTATGGAGAATACTTTTTTGCTTTTCTTATTAGGATGTTCCAAATTCATCAGACCCTTTCATGAATTTGGCTACAGCAGAGATTAAGGCAATGCTAGTTGAGAAATATAGAAGTTCAAATTATGCCAAAAGGGCAAAATCTAAGATTCAAGAACTATCTACCAAGGTATGAATTTCTACAACTAGCTCAACTCTTTATTAATTCAATGTATCTCAATGGTGAAGTTATTGATATATTAATGCAGGAAGGACTTGAAACTGAGGCACAGAATGGAAGCCAAGCTAGTTGGTGGAAGCAATTATCAACCTTAACAAAAAGATCAATGGTTAACATGTGTAGAGATGTTGGTTACTATTGGTTGAGGATCATAATCTACATCATTGTATCTATATGTGTTGGAACTATTTATTTTGATATTGGATATGGCTACACTTCAATTCTGGCTCGTGGTGCATGTGGTGCATTTATATCAGGATTCATGACATTCATGTCAATTGGAGGCTTTCCATCATTCATTGAAGAAATGAAGGTATGACAAAATTATCTGATTTGAGATGATAAAGTTTTCATGATTTATCTCCTTTGATTTCTGCACATGCACACACAGTTAGTACATAGAAAACATGGCTCCTTTGAGAACTTTTTCATGCAACAGTGTAAGTATTTGTTTAGATTATTGAGGCATGTCATGTTTTTCTTATATGAAACAGGTCTTTTATCGAGAAAGGCTTAATGGATATTATGGAGTTGCAGCATATATATTAGCCAACTTTCTTTCCTCTTTCCCATTCTTGATTGCTATTGCTCTTACTAGTAGCACTATTACTTATAACATGGTGAAATTCAGGCCAGGATTTATTCACTTTGTGTTTTTCACTCTCAACATCTTAAGCTGCATTTCAGTAATTGAGAGCCTCATGATGGTTGTGGCTTCACTTGTTCCAAATTTCCTAATGGGAATAATTACAGGGGCTGGATTAATTGTAAGAACAAAAAAACTACACCCTTCAAAGAAAAATGAAATCTTTCACTCATAGGCTAATTTTCTATCATTGGTTGTTCATGCAGGGAATCATGATGATGACCTCTGGATTCTTCAGGTTGCTGTCTGATCTTCCGAAACCTGTTTGGCGCTACCCGATTTCGTATATCAGTTATGGCGCATGGGCAATCCAAGTAACTTTTTTATATCAGTCATATCTGAATTGTGTCTTACATTTCTTTAAACATATAAGGCTAATATAAAATATATGTTTATGGCAATGTTCATAACACACTTTATATCTATCCCTAATTAGGAGGTTGAACTTATGATATGGAAGGGTTTTAATTCAACCTTTTGATTGTGTTCAGGGTTCCTACAAGAATGATTTGCTTGGACTTGAGTTTGAACCTTTGATCCCTGGTGACCCAAAATTGAGTGGAGAATATGTGATCACACACATGTTGGGCATTGAATTAGACCATTCCAAGTGGTGGGACCTAGCAGCATTATTAATCATTCTCATATTTTACAGAATTCTGTTCTTTAGTATTCTCAAGTTCAAGGAGAGAGCATCCCCACTATTTAAGTCACTTTATGCAAAGAGAACCATACAACAGCTTGAAAAGAGACCTTCTTTCAGGATGGTGCCATCTTTCCCTTCACAAAGGCATCAACCCCTTCGTTCACTCTCTTCTCAAGAGGGTCTTGATTCTCCACTCAACTAGAAACAGCCACAAAACAGAATTATAATTTCTGATTGGTTTTCATATTTGTTATTTTCATCGAGTTAACAAACAAATATTACATCTGTTTTGTTATCTATGTATAGAGGAAATGTTTCTAACATGGACAGATAGGTCACTGTCCTTGGATTACTTCTTTTTCTTTATTTTTATATTCTCAAAACTGGAATAATTTCTGGTGCAAATGCAGGTTTTGTATTTGTGTTGTTCAATGATAACAATAGCAACATATATCCAAAATTTATTTCAATGGTCTGAAAAAATATAATTAGCTTTTGATTCTTGGTGAAAAAATATACAGTTGATGCATACTAGCACAGCATAGTCATATTGGAATTAATTACATGCAATTGATGGCAAAAATATGGACAATGCCAAAGAAACTACAACTTCTCTGTTTGGATCCATGAAAGTTTATGTATTTAACATGGACAATTTTCTGAGTCATTTGAGTCAATTTAAACAACTAGAATTACAGCCGAATATAAACTCATCCATCTGTGCAGCACATGTACTATATCATCAAAAGCAACCTACATCACTCTTTGGAGAATTTCTTGTCAGTAGACTCTCCATTTTCAACTTGATTGTCAAAACCATGATAAGGAACTTCAATCATTGGCTTGGGAATCGGCCGTTCATTGAAATCCTCAGGAAAGAATTCAAAGTCAGGGCCGAAGTTGAACTTGACTGTGCAGTTTGGCTCATTGGGGAGAGTATACATTGAAGCAGCAGGGTAAAAACGACCACCATAAAGATCCTTGAAAGCTACACCTTGGCACACACCATTTTTAAAGAAAGATATCTCACTTCCTGCACAGAGAATACAATATTTGAATGCAAGTAATATTTATGAATTGGACACCTAATACAGAACTTTGCAGCAAGGGAAATTCTAGATTTATATTATATACAAGGGAAATTCCACATATTTTTTGCAATGGAAATGATTATTCAAATGTCCACAAAAATTTCATTTCTAAGGCAGCACACGTACTGAGCTCTTACAGAAATTTATTTCCTATCAGGGTTCCCAAGCAGTCAAAGACAAGCACCCTCAATTTCCAATCACTGAATGTTCAAGTTGAGGGATTCAAAGTGGTATACACACACAGACAAATATGTGGCAGGAGTGAGCAGGACTGTCCATAGAATCAAATCAGGACCAAATTATAATCACTTTCACAGATTGTGTTTAAAAGTCAAATTGTCTAGCCATTCTAACTGTCAGCCAAAATGCAAACATAGTAATTACTACTCGGCATCCTTGGCCACTTCTAACTGTCAGCCAAAATGCAAACATAGTAATTACTACTCGGCATCCTTGGCCACTTCTAACTGTTTCATCCTAAGGGCCAATAAAGGAGTGCATTTGGAGAAATTCTAAGCTGAGCTTCACACACCGCGGACTCATCAGCTACTGCTCACCGACGGCTATGATTATGGTCTCTTCACACATCACAAAGTATGTATACCCACCATCACTTCGGATGTAAGACTTGGGGTTTATATTATGGCTAGACTTATTACATATTTCGTTTCATATACTTTAAAGTATAGACGAGTAACTGATTTTGTCACAACCAAGCTAGCCTGTGCGACAAAATTGATTGTGAAGTCTCCCTCTCCCCAACTCCTTAAAAATGAACTATGAAACTGGCTCACAAAGAACAAACTAGCATCAATCATATCAAGTAACTTTAGTTAAGCAATGATCAGCATATAGCAAATCTATCAATCCTATCGTTCAACTTCCAATGGAGGGAGTTCATGCACCAACTAAAAATTTAACTTTCCTAGTTCAAAAAGCAGAATAGTAAAATCATAAGAACTGAATATAGTAAGTAAACTCAAGTAGTAAAAGGCCAAAAATAAAATAAACAAAAGTACTAACCAGGCACTATTGTAGCTGGATCTTCCTTAGAATCTTGACCACAAGCATATCTCTGGCCTTTATACCAAACCAAATGTGGTGTTTTTGGTGCATATTTCTCTCCATCAGGCAAATTAATATAAAATCCAATAACATCACCTTCCTTATACCCTTCCTCTCCATATTTCTCTCTCAAAGCTTTATGTACCTTACTCCCATCAATATCCCTATACCCGAAACTATTCCCGTCGAACCCAACTGGTGCCTGCAAATCACCCCTCTCAGTGGACCAACCCAAACGTGTGTGACCCGTTTCCCCCAATTTCACAATCTTGATCTCGAAATACCATGCCCCTTCCACAACCCCTCTCGTTGCCCTAACCATTCTATAACCCTTGGTACTCCCTGCACTCATTCTATCATCACTCAATTCCACCTTTTCCGCTTTGTAAACCTTCGATAAGCAGATATTCATCTCCGCTGTGTCATCATTTTTGTCCGGAAACCTCGGGACCGGTGTTATCAGCACCGTGTCTTCGCCATTGGCATGGTTATTATTGTTTTTATTGTTATTGATGATCTTACTCTTCTTCTTCCCTTTCTTTGATTTCGTGGCCCACACGTTATTGTTCTTCTTCTTTGACTTCTTCGAATTCGTTACCGTTAACGGCGCTGTCGCGGCAGCAACGACAAAACCGTTATTGTCGTTAACGGCGTCAGGCAATAATATAGGCGTAGACGGATATTCATCTTTTGCAGTTAGAGATGAAAGATTCTTCTGCTTCTTCGTAAGAGGCTCTTCATCTTCGTCATCTTCGTTACCGGAAGAGCGTTTCGGGGATTTATTTGGCTCTCCGGAGCCTTCGGAAGCTTCGTCGGAGGGTTCATCGGAGGGATAAGGCTCTGATTTAACATCGATTTGTGGTTCGGGAGGTACGTCGATTGATTCGGTGTCGGCGACGGTGGCGGCATCGGTAGCGGTGGTGGTGGGTGGAGCATCGAATAGTTCGTCTTCTTCTTCTTCTTCTTCTTCTTCTTCTTCTTCTTCGTCTTTGTAAGTTGCTAATAGCGCATCCATGGCGAGTTAGGGTTTTGGGTGTAACAGAGGGAAAAATAGCTTAATGGTTCCGTTGAGAAGAAAGCTCAGAAAACGTCTCTGAATTATTTTTGCACTTTTTAGGCTTAGGACCATGAAGTACAGGCCCAACTGGAAGCTTAGGCCCAAAATATCATAGTTTTGTCAATAATTGCACTTCCACATAGTGTTAAGAGGTTAGACATCAGTGGTGGTGGTCAAACAAATTCAGCTTCCCCATTCATTACTATTATTATTATTATTATTATTATTATTATTATTATTATTATTATTATTATTATTATTATTATGATGGAGGTAAAGCCGACTCGGACAACAAATCGAAAGATGTTACATATTAGGTTTAAACAGTTAAAAATGTTCAATTTAATTGGGTGATTTTATATATAATTAATAATTTTTATATATAAAAATATAGTTATATGTAAATCTAAAATTTTATATAATTAATAATTATATATAATTATATTGAAGTAACATATTTCATCTTTTTTGGAACAGAGTAAAATAAAATACTTGAGTGGTGTTACATTTTTTTTAATTGAACCGTTTAGTTTACTTCTCGGGTTAATGCGGTTGAATCAAGTTTAACACAATCGGACTGAAGTTTCCCCCATTCAAAATGGTTCAACCCTTGTTCAAAATGGTTAAAACCTCATTCAATTAAGACTATAAACCAAATCATTTAACTAATATGACCGTTCAGTCCCGTCTGATCTCATAACAGTGATTATTATACAATGACTTCAATGTAGCTTCGGAATTATACGTTTATACCCCCACCATTGCAAATGCAAGTGATAGTACGTAATTGGACTGACGATAAAACTTTACATCCAATAACAAAATTAATCTCTTTACACAGTATCAGTCAATTATCTAGCATTCATTTATAATCATTATCAACTTTTTAAAAAAAAAATAATAAAATTAAATAGTAGATAATGTACAGTTTATATATAAATCTTTACACTAACGTTAATATATATTACCCTCTAAACTAAACTTAGTTTATAAATAACTTGTAACTCCTAACATCAACGCACATTGCACACAGAATAAGTTAGGCTATGTATGCTTATGAAGTCTATACAAACACTGTGAAATTTATTCTATTTTTAATCTGTTTAACATACGAACTCGCTAAGGTATATAAAACACATATAATTATCTAGCATCGTGTATTTAAACTAGTACATACTTTTGGAATTAATTGAATATCTTATTGTGGTAGGAAACATAACTTGTTTCTTTAATGTCATTCAAACTTCCACTGAGTTTGAAATTATGATCACATCCTCGTAACATTATTTGAATGAGGAAATTTGTGGAAAAACAATAGGCAGAGAGTACTCAACAACAATGAAACACTAATGGGCTAATCCTACAATCAACCCTATCAAGTAAATAAATTGTTTTGTGATGGAAATGTTGAGAAAATTGTATTCAATCAAGAAAAGGTATGCAAAAGTCTTGTACTCTTCAACCTACTGGATCCCAATCCAACGAGCATAATCCACCCACCTGTCAAGGCAAAATTGCAAAATGTAAGTCCCTTAGCAACTACACCAACAATGCGTTGATCTAATAATGTAAGACTCTGCTAAATCCCAAAAAACAACAAAAGGTCAAAGGTTCAATATATGAGAGCGACATTTATTGGGAGAGACAATCACACACTAAAAATGATTAGTTCCTTACCCAAAATGTGAGGGATACCTTGGTAGTACCAAAATACAAGCAAAGCTACTTTTGTAATTAACCAAATTGGTCCATGAAATTTTACAAAGACAATTTTGGTCCCTAGAAAACTAAAATAATCTCAATTTGGTTCCTAAAAATCTCAAATAAAGGTCAATTTAGTCCTTGAAAGTGTCCATAAAATTTGTGCTAAAAGGGTTTCTTAGATTGTATTAAAAAATTTTAAAGACTAAATTGAGCTTTAAATTTTCTAGGAATCGAAGTATCCGCGTAAATTTTCAGGGACGAACTTGATATTTTTTTATCAGAAAACTATAAAGGTATGAAATTTCTTACAATAATGATCCCAAATATGTATTGCCAGTCCTAACAGCAAAGCACATTGCACTGAGTATAAGCTTGTGCTGGTGCAGCATAGGTTCCAAAAGCCTTTGTTCGATAACTCCAGCAACAATTTGATACCTATTAGCAAAATGATATCCTTAGTAAAAGTTTTAAGACAACATACTTAACATAGCAAAAGATAAAAGGTTCACAAACCTTGAATGATATAAATTTATGCAATAAACATCATAAAAATGTGCAAAAACCAACATCAACATAAGCTTAAATACTTCGTTAGAATAAATTCGTCTAACGCCATCCTATAAGCTAGCTCACAGGGGGGTTGTTCTTCACTTTCATCTACTCAACCGACGTGAGACTGAAATACTTAAACAGGATATTTAGCTTCACATTGATTCTCCGAGGAAAACTTTCTAAAGTCTTTATGTAAGAAGAGCTTAACAATGAATACCTTTTCCAAATGTTACATTCACCGTTTAAAGGTGTCATATTTAGTGCAAAACCCAGATATATAAAACAAAGGCGAGAGGAAGGTAGAGGAGATGGCGACTTGCTTGAAGCATTTGTAGATTTTAAACTAATATTCAAATAATCGTCATCGCTAATCATATCATCTACTTTACCTGAGGTTGCTAGAAACTGCCATGTAAACACCATAGGCAGCACTGGTAGACAATACGGGAACGTTTTCAATTTCTCCGGCAGAAGACTTATCAACAGCCTTCTTTGCATTAATCAAGGTATTTGTCACAGCTGTCCCAACCTGAATGAATACGCAAATGCAGTATGTGTCAGCACTGTCTGAACCCAATTTATTTCATTTTAACGTAAAACACTGAAGACAAAGAACATTTGGACGGATTATTCATTAGTATATAAAAGAAAAGGTTATAAGATATGCCATGGATCATTGACATGCATTTTAAGCCTTTTAACTTCTATTTAAAACAAGTAGGTCAATTGAAATGATAATATTAATAATAATAGTAAGTAGATAGACGAGTTCAAATTCGTGTTTGAAGAACATATAATAAAGCATTTAATCATAATAGTCAATAATATATCATGACAAATCACTCCCACCCAGCACACTCCATGTGGTGAAAATAGGTCCGATAGAAGAGGTGCAAATCAGTCAACCTAATTGCCAAATCATGAGCCTGATCAACTTTTGTGTGATGTCAAGTGAATAAACATATAAAATTGTCTGTAAATGTTGAGAAGAAAAAGATCGAGAAATGTAAAAGCACACAACAACAAAAGTTCAAAATCAAGATTGTAAACCAGAAAAAGAGCATAAAAAGTGCAAAGGAGGATAAGAACTAACCAGTGATGCAGTAGCTCCAACAGCGAAAAGCTTAGATCCATTGCGCTGTGCAATGTAACCACATTATATAGAACAATTAGTTACAGGAAACTAAAAACAAAATGGAAGAAGATGAGTTCAACTTGCAAGGTATTATAAGATAATAGTTTTGAAATTGTACATACCACAATTGCACCAATTCTCTGTATTAAGGAATATGATGTTCCCGAGAAAGCAATCTGTGGAAGGAAATCAAGAATGTCACTGGTACTAGTACTAACATTTAGTTAGGAAATTTGAGACAGTATTGAATCAAAACCACATTAGTTTATGCCTCTATGGGATAAATAATGACCTGGAATGCGTTATCTGGGCAGTTGTGGAAAAACTTGGCTATATGCCCTGCATTGACTGCAAGTGGTGGTCTAAGAGAAACAGTTGGTGCAGGAAGATAAACCAGCATGAAATCTGCAAGTATGGCCATGACCTACCAACAGTATACGGAAAAGGGATGTTATGCAATGGAGATTAAACTCACTAGATGTTATAAACCTGCATAAATGTATTCGATACTATACATAGTCGGTCTTAAGTCCAGATAAAAGGTAACGGTTGTGCTAGACATTCAACATAAAACTTTGATGGATCTCTATGATGTTTATATCATCATTGTATAATAGTGAAAAGAAAGTCGTGCAGATTGAACTAATTTCACGAGATATTGAGAATATCCATTTCATACCACATCAGCGAAAACAATCTCCAGCTCATCAAAAAACTTTTCTCTCCTGCGGTCATACTCAGCAGCAGTCTGGGGAGGCAAGAAACACAAGTGACAGCAGATTGTCAATATACATATTATTGACAAATGAAATAAAATTAGCAATTTTGTAATCGTGAAAAATGCTAATTACACATCAATTGCATAAATGCACGTCTCATAAAAATAAAAAGGTTGATGTTTGATCTGGACTAGGTTTTGGACCCAAAACAAACTCTACATCATTGCTTCTGGGTCGGTACTTACTATAATGGTTATCATAATGTTGAACTGTGTTTTGTGGTAGAGTGATCATGATGTCTGTGGTCATGACCATGGCAAATGAACTTGCCATCCATGGTAAAACATCTATGAGAGCACGGCCTCAAAAGGCCACCAATAACAACAATTAAATTAAAGGCGTCATAATGTTCTATTAGAAATCAAGTGGTCTGTACAAATAATCAATATCTAATTCTTCTTCACATTTTCCCTATAATTTTTCTTAGTTTCCTTTTGTCTCTTGTGATTGAACAACTCTTCACATATGCTACTCTCCTGTCTAGAATTTTTGCAGGTTTTGTTCACATATACTCAAATCACTTAACTCAATATACTACCTTTTCTCAATCCCAAATTTAAGTTTTATAAATTCAGTTTTGATTGTATAATATCTAATGTATCTACTTATGATATCTTCCTTAGTCTCTCTGTTGCTTATTATAAAGTGTCTTCAACTAAATTATACGGACTAAGTTATTTTCTTGATTTTTTCAAAAGATAATATGATGTTACGATTTTGTTCTCCAAAAGCATCTCAACCAGTCTCACACGTTGTTTTATAATTTATTACAACTCGGCATGGAATAAGAACAAAATATATCTTTCGGTTAATAACCTATAAAACGAACCTTGGCGATAACGCCGACACCACACTCCATAGTAAGTTTAGCGAGAAATAGATCATCAGCGAGAAGCCTCTCCTTAAACCCTCCAAACTGAAGCAACCATCTCATTATCGCTGACTTCTCCATTTCCAAAAACCGATTCACCACCGCTGCCGGAATCTTCCCTTCTTTTATAGCCGCCGCCAGGTCTGCCGGCAGGCTCTCCAACGACCTCCCTGCCTTCCCTATCACCAATATCGCCTCATTCTTTTCCCCGTCGTCTCCCTCGTTATCTCCGCCTCCGCCGCCGCCGAAAGATCCATGGTCACCACCTCCTCCGCCGCCGCCGCCAGAGTGAAAAACAAAAGGGTGATCTCGTGTGCGGGTTAAGGAAATGGGAGAGGGAGTGAGAGTGAAGCGGAAACGGATGGAAGAGGGTAAAGATGAAAGAGAAAGCTTGGATTTGGATGAAGAAGAAGAAATGGAAGAGGATGAAGAAGAAGAAGCAGAGTTGAAAGAGAACGCGATCGACGACATTGTTATGGTTCGAAGGTTTGTTTTGTTTTGTTTTTCTGAGTATTTAAGGTGGCGGAGTAATGTGTAGTTAGATTAGGGGTTAGTATTCGGGAAGTATGTATGATGTGACATTTTTATCCTTGAGAATATAACGATATAACATTTTTTCTGTTAAAATTAAGTGTAAAATCAATCACTTCTCTCTTTATTAGTCTCATTCGTATATTAGATGTTTCATTCTTCTCCTTTTTTTTTTCTTTCTGAACTTAGTAGCTGGCCATTACTGGGGGCGTTATTTCTCATGTAATTTAATTACTCATTAGGTTTTATTTTTATTTTATTATATTCTTATCAAAATTCAATTTCAACTATTCACCAATTAAAATTCTTTCAAATCCAACTACTAAAACTTTCAATGGGGAATGTGATAGGTAATGAATATTTATCTTGGAGCCTCCAACAATTGGATAAGAGATTAATTTTATATGCCACATGTTCTTCCCTCGAAATCTATAATTAAGGCACAATGAGCATTTCAAAATGAAATTTTTGACCTTAAATATTACATATTTGCTCTATGCATGAGATCAATTTACCCTAACAACCTTCATTGTTGACATCCAAGGATGATACTACGATGATTCCAAGGTGTGCAAATGCACATCCTAATTTTTTTTAAATAATATGTATATTATTTATATATAAAAATGCATGTATGGCTAATGTATCAGAAATATGCTGAAATAATTGATTGTTTAGTTGCATATATTTAGCAAGAAATATTCAACAATATTGACAAAGAATTGATTAGTCAAAAAGAAATGTAATTTATTTGATTAAATCTATTTAGCAAAAAAAATGTTATTTATTTTGCGAAAATGTTAGTTGTCACTATCGTTTACATTACATAATTAATACACCTCAATGTTAACGATGAGCATAGATATTAACTCATATAAATTGTTAGATGTGTAAAACTTATAGGCAAAGTAGAAGAAAGAAAATAGTATGAGCAAGTTGGTGTATGTGACTGGTGCTTCTGGTTATATAGCTTCATGGATTGTCAAGTTTCTTCTTCAACGTGGTTACACTGTTAGAGCCACTGTTCGTGATCCATGTCTCTGTCATTTCACTCTTTCTTCATTCATTCATATTATTCTCTACTTTTACTCTCATCAACTCTAACATTCATTCTTTTATTTGTTGCAGCCAATCCCAAAAAGATACAACATTTGGTTCAACTTGATGGTGCAAATGAGAGGTTGCAACTTTATAAGGCAGATCTTCTTCAACAAGGTTCCTTTGATTCCGCTATTCAAGGTTGTGATGCTGTCTTTCATACTGCTTCACCTGTTCCTCCCCCTGCTGCCAATATCCAAAACCCACAGGTTCGTTTTAAATCGTATTCCGGACCAATGATATTGAAAGAAAAACAAAAAAATAATACGTTAAGAGTAACAAATAATGAAATTTGATTGGGATCATAATGAATAATGATTGAATAAAAAGATATTTATCAATCCAAATAAATTCATTTAAACTATTCATGACTCCATCTTCATAAATTTGGATGGATAAATATCCTATCTTTTTTATTTTAACTAAAAACAGTAAATTATCCTTTTAAAAATTACTATGTCAATAAAATATTTTTTAAAATGACCTTTTTAAGAAAGACACTTTTAAAATCATTAAAAAATACTTCTAAAAATCCTGTTTTAAAAAATGTTTTTAATTTTATTAAACAGTGATTTATTTGAACTGTTTAAAACAATGATTATTTTAAATTTTCTAATCCCTTAGCATTGAAATTTAAAATTAAACACCTGATAATTTTTAAAAGTGTTTTTAAACCATGATTTTTTTAAAACACTTTTCTAATCCCCAAGCAATTATTCTTAAACACTTTCAATATTTTTAAACAATGATTTTTTTTGAATATTCTACACTTTTAAACATATTTTACTTTACTTTTTTTTAATATTGACGGGTAAGGTTGTACATGTAAAGTTTTTAACCAATATTTATATAAGTTACATACTTAACAATAAAATTTTAATATTAACTATATTTCCATCTCCTATAATTGATATCAATTTTTTCAAATATTAAAAGTGAGAGTGAGAATCATAGATGAGTTTGGATAAATTTAATTTTCTTGAATATTAAATGAAATAAAAAAGAGCAAAGAACATCATTTTTTTAATGTATGTTTATTGGATGGATTGAATATTTATACAAATGTACATATTCATGGATATTCATGAGATATAATAGCTGAATTCAAATCCATCTATTACTAAAGTTATCAATTGAATTTCTTTCATTTAAATCCATTAGTTATAATGGATAGATTTAAATTTATTGGATTTGGATGGATTGTGAATTATGAATAATTTTACTATCTCTAATTGACATGACGTGTTTTCATTGGTATGAGATATGATTTCGGAGACCATATACTATGCCAGAATGACAAAACAACAACACTTACTGAGCATTGTCTATGTAAGCGTAGTAGAATATATGATTATATTCAATACCGATTTTGAAGCACTGCAGAAACTAAACATTTAACCGCATTCACTGGAGCAATCGTTGTTAAATGTCTACTTTTAAATAAGGCAAATCTCTCACAAACATTATATCAAATGACAAGCATGCCCAATTCCACCACATTTACCAGAGATTTGACAATATAAACATCATTCTGAAAACTCAATTCATAAATTATTGCATGAAATGATCTCCTTTAGTTCAAATCCATTAATTCATTAACTCAATTCATAAACAATTGCATGAACATGATGAAGATGTAAAAGACAAATCTATGAATTTCTTTTCCCCTTAACTGAAGAAATAAGACAATAATACATAGTTTAGATTCAACATAATAAAAATCAAATTAAAATTTACATAGAAAATATGGATAAAAAAATAATAGCCAAATGCAAGAAATACATACAAAGATTGCAAGTTTGGTAAATCACCAAGAGCTCCACCTTGCTTCAACTTTGACATTCCCTATATTATAAATAAGTTAACGTAGATGTAAATGCAAGCAACAAGAGTGAATAAAAGGAAAATAAATAATGTAAAATAAGATAATGATCACCTTATATTCAAAAATAGAAACCAAAAGTTAATAATTTGCTTGAAGAGAGAAACTAATAAGATCAGAAGAGTAAGAGAAATAAAATACTGAATAATAAGTATATTATCGTGTGTCAGGTTTTGTTTTTAAATTTGCAAAGATTCGCGCTCACTAAAACAAACGCTTTTTGTAATGAGCGATGTTGATATGTCACTTTTAATAATACTTATTTAAGCAATCGCTATTAAATAGATTCAAATCAACAGTGTTTGCTTAATAAAATGTTGTTAAATATCAAAATTCTTTAAAATTATTTATTTGTCATATTATGTTCAACTTTTGATAAAATGAAATGATAAATAACATAATTTACTTATCAAATATGAGTTTTTGTTATGTCAAATCACATACCTTAATATTCTATTTTAATAATACTAGTTGATGATTTAGAATTTTTTTTTTGAAGTAATAAACAATTGTATTTTTCGTATATGTATGAACAAGTTGTGTTATATATGAAAAACTAGCATTGAGTTTTTGTTAACAATTTGAATTATTTTCGTGTAATATATTTCACAATAAAATAAAATAAAATCGTAAATACAAGTGTTTTTTTGAATATATGACTTTTAATAGCGTTTATTAAAGCAAACGCTGTTAAATATGTGACTTTTAACACCTCTTATTTAATGAGCTTTGTTGATATTTCACCTTTAACAACACTTATTTAACCAAGTGATGTTAAATAGATTCAAATCAACAACATCTGCTTAAAAAAATGTTGTTGAATATCTTAGGCAAACATACAACAAGACTTCTTGAATAGAACAACATTGTTAAAGCTATATCCACATATCAAATTTAACAACAGCTCTTTAAAAGAATGTTGTTAATTATTTTCTATATTATATTTAATAGCGTTGTGCTAGAAAAGTTAAAGGACCTTTATTAAATGCGAATTTGGCATATATACGAGACAATAGATCATTTTCCAAATTTTGTACTTCAAATATAATGCTTGAGTGGACATCACATGTTGACTAGCCACTACAATTGTTGGATATTGCTGCAAATCAAAGGCATACACAAAGATGGAATGAGTTGTTAGAAGTACCACATTGAATATAATAGCAAATTCAATGTAAGTATTAAGCCATGGAGTTTTCCCACCTAATAGATTAGTCTTTTTTGGTTAAATTCTCCTCACATGCTTAAGTATCACATTAAATTTGTTATTCTACTGAATATGAGACTCCTAAGATGAGTATACTAGATGTAACTCTCAAAGTTTTATGTAGTAATTGTACTATTAAGATTGAAGTTATTATTTTCTAGTTTTCATTTGTTATAGGGAGAATAAAGGAAGCACATACATATTGAAGACAAATACCATACAAGTATAGGTATAAAAAACATATGACTATTCTGCTTATTAACTTTTGGGTGTTGTTTTGTTTATTTCAGGTTGAAGTAATTGACCCAGCAGTGAAGGGAACTGTTAATGTTCTTGAGTCATGTGCAAAATCGCCATCTGTGAAACGAATCATTCTAACATCTTCTATGATTGCGGCTTTTTACAATGGAATGCCTCTTAGTCCTGAAGTAGAGATTGATGAGACATGGTTTTCAAATCCAGATTTTTGTATGCAAACAAAGGTTTGTGCCAGTTTTTTGTAATATTTATTGGAAGGAACTAATCAAAGTTGAACATGCATGCAATTTTGGTGTAGCTACTGGCTAATACCAAGTTGTTTATTGAATAACATGTTTTATAAATAATTTGTTCCAATGTACAATTTGTGATGTATAATATGGTGTTTAACTTTGTAGATTTAATTTATTAATTTGTGTATGTTTTTCAGAAATGGTATGCATTTGCAAAGACTTCGGCAGAGGATATTGCTTGGAAATTTGTAAAGGAAAAGAAGATTGACATGGTTGTTATTAACCCAACAGTAACAGTGGGGCCTCTCTTGCAACCAGAGCTTAACTCAAGTGCTGCTCTAATTTTCAACCTGATAAATGGTAATTTTTAGTACCTATCAAGTTTTATGTTCTATAAAGTTCAGTTCTGTATTTTATCTGCATATCAATTACAAGAGCCGACCCCATCTAGTGGAATTAAAACTCGACTGTTGTTATATGAATTACAAGATGTATCTAAATACAAAATGTAGCTAAACTTAATTTTTATTGTATATATGTAATACATAAAAAAGCAAAGAGACATGTATGGTGTCCCTACTTTGATGTTGAAAAAACATACTTCCTAATTACAGTAGTTGTTATATAACTTTGTTGTTTGATCCAGGTTCAGAAACATTTCCAAATATTAGTTATCCATGGGTCAATGTGAAAGATGTTGCAGATGCCCATGTTAAGGCATATGAGACTCCTTCAGCTAGTGGAAGATATATTCTGTCTGAAAGAGTCACACACTTGTCTGAAGTTGTCAAGATTTTACGTAATCTTTACCCGACATTACAAATTGCAGACAAGTAAGTTGAACCATTTCTAGAACTTTCAAAATGCATATAAAATATATGCAGCAAAAAAAATAGTTGAACCATTGATACACCATCTTGTAATGCACCATGTTATATTTATCTAAGTTTCATTTCTCTTTTGAGCTGATCCTACCTGATGGATTAAGACTTGCTTGTTGTTGTCGTCGATCTTTTTTCTATGAGAATTGTTTAATAGCATTTTCCCTTTGTTAATAATGTTATCAGGTGTGCAGATAATGAACCCTTTATGACAACATATAAGGTTTCCAAAGAGAAGGCCAAACACTTGGGAATTGAATTTATTCCTTTGGATATGAGCCTCAAGGAGACTGTGGAAAGCTTGAAAGAGAAGAAATTTGTCAATGACTTTTAGTTGCTGACTTCAGTTTTTATAAACTCCATGCTTGAGAATAAATAAGGATGTTGCTGTTTCAAAAATCATAATATGTGGAGAATAAAGCATTCTATGAAAATGTCATTGAATCTAACTGGAGTAAGATTATATATACTTTGATGATAGCTCCTACTTTTAACAGCTATTTTTGGATGAAAAACACAGAAATTTTAAGCTAAATTTTAGATTAGACATAGCATGGTTAAATTAATTTCAAATTTTAAGCTAAATTGTTACCTTAAATGTTGTAATTAAACAAAAGTACTTAGTCCATTTTAACTTGGTTTGTACTCATTAAGGTAACAACTTATGGTATATAATATAGTCTATTTCCACATATCAGAATTATCTACTATTGATAGAGACTGCACTATCAACTGAAGTTTTCTTTCATTTTTTGCTCGCTTGTGAAACAAAAATCAAACCAAACTGAACTTTTATATGATTTGATTCGGTTTATCGTTTTACTTACTTTAAATGAAAATTTAAACACTAAAAATTAGTATATGGTTTGGATTTCTTCAATTTGAAGTATCTTTCTCTACCACTTAAGAGGTCTATTCCAACCTCTCATATAAAAAACAATATAAAACCTGTCATGAATGCAGTAGTTGATAAGCATGAACATGATAAACAGAAAAAATAATAAAGAAGAAAAATAGAGTATTTAATTCCTCCGTATTCTTTATTTATACAAAGCCAAGTCAACTTTGTCTTTGAATCATTTCATAATTTTAATAATTCAATCTAAATCTACACACTCAAACAAATATGTCCAACTCTATCAATTCATGTTTGCATCACTGCTATTATCATACTTGAAGTGCAGTTCCTAAGGTTATTATATAGTAATACTATTTAAAAGTTATATAGTCCAAAAGAATCGAGATCCTCTCCAGTACTCGATAGTAGTTGAACTCAGTCCGAAACTTGGAGGATACATATTATTATAAGCAAAGAAGATAAAGAAAGAAAGAAAGAGAGGATGAGCATCTATGAAGGAAAGTTGGTGTGTGTAACAGGTGCTTCTGGTTATATAGCTTCATGGATTGTCAAGTTTCTTCTTCAACGTGGTTACACTGTTAGGGCCACAGTTCGTGACCCAAGTTAGTCCTTCCACCTATTGATAAATGATCATGTAGATTATGTTGTATGAGTAATCATAATGAAATGGTTATTGATGATTTTAGTGCCATTAGTTAATGAAGTGTTTGATTTATTTGGTGCAGGCAATCTCAAAAAGATAGAGCATTTGGTTAATCTTGATGGTGCAAATGAAAGGTTGCACCTTTTTAAGGCAGATCTGTTGGAACAAGGTTCCTTTGACTCTGCTATTGAGGGATGTCATGGTGTTTTTCATACTGCTTCACCTGTTATTGCTGCTGCAAATGTCCAAGATCCACAGGTTCATTTTATGTATCAAATTTGGATACTTAGTATCACACATTTATGGATATCATATCTTGAAATGAGTATACTTGGTGTATGCAAGTTTGGAATGGATGAACCACATGTAAAGTTTTGGAGTAATGAGGAAAAATTAGTAGTTTTTTTGTGTATTCAAAACAGATCACTTTTCTGTTCATTTACTTTTCGGTACTGTTTCCTTATTTCAGGTTGAATTAATTGATCCAGCAGTGAAGGGAACTCTTAATGTTCTTAAATCCTGTGTAAAATCGCCATCTGTGAAGCGAGTTATTTTAACATCTTCTATGGCTGCTGTTCTACATAATGGAAGGTCTCGAACTCCCGATGTAATCATTGATGAGACATGGTTTTCAAATCTAGATATCTGTAGGGAACTAAAGGTTTGTGCTATTCTCTGTAAAACTTACTCAAATAAGCTTGCAGGTACATGTAATTTTGGTTTAGCTAGTTCCAAGTTGTTTATTGAATAACATGTTTTCTAAATCAACATGAAAACTTCATATATATATGCCTTGCCATTACATCATGTGAGAACAGTTTCATACATTAAACCATCAACCTTTTATTCACTAGACAATTGCTATTCAGAAATAATGTTACTGTATTTGTTCCAATATGCAAAAATCCAATATTTTGTCATGTATACTATGTTAACATGATCTTTAACTTTTTTGACACTTCCTATTTGAGTGGATTTAATTTCAGAGTTGGTATGCATTTGGAAAGACTTCGGCAGAAGATGTTGCAAGGAAGTATCTAAAGGAAAACAACATTGACATGGTTGCTATTAACCCATCAATGACAGTAGGACCTCTCTTGCAACATGAGCTTAATGCAAGTGCTGCTTTAATTTTCAACCTTATAAATGGTAACTTTATTTCTCGTAAAGTTTTTGCGCTCTATAAAGATTCAGTTATCTATTTTATCCGCGTCTGGATTACAAGATGTATCCAAATACAAATGTCTCTTCGGTCGCAAGTGAGTTGAGGTTTGAAATGGGAAGCTAGAAATATGGAAAAGAGGACAGTATAAGAAAGAAGGATTATAATAACTACAATCTGCAGTTAAACTTGGTTTTTAAAGTGTGTGCATTTTAATGATTACACACTTATAGTGATGCTAGAATATTTTCGCCATCATTGACTTAACATGAGCAAGGAACAATAAGTATTACCATATATGTCTTAATGCATTTCAGTGTGATACTGATTAAGTGTAAGATGAACAATAAGTTTTGAACACTATATTTGACACTGTGTTACCCTTTATCTTTGTATATATGTACTTAAAAATGTATCATGAAAGCAAAGAGATATATGGTGTCCCTTTTTTTGATGTTAAAGGACTGTATTGTTGCCTTATAGAAAAACTCTGCTACTTGTTTGATGCAGGTTCAGAAACATTTCCAAATGCAAGTTATCCATGGATCAATGTGAAAGATGTTGCAGATGCTCATATTCAGGCATATGAGATTGGCTCAGCTAGTGGAAGATATATTTTGGCTGAGAGAGTGACACACTTCTCTGAAGTTGTTAAGATTTTACGCGATATTTACCCGACATTACAAATTGCAGAGAAGTAAGTTCAATCATTTCTAGAACTCCAAGCATGCATATTTGAATGCAGCAAAAAAATATAAGTAATAATAAGGAAAATTAACTAGAAGAACTGCAACAATATAAACATATTCATTTTGGCAATTACTATTCAGGTTAATTGAGTAACAACAGTGATTCTTTCTGTCAATTCAACTAAAAAATAAACATGAAATGCAATATTTGTTTCCCTCTTGATTAGTATTTGTTCTATCAAATCTAGTATATGTATGAGGGCATGTGAACCAAATGAGACTTAGATCAAGAGAGTTTAAATAGTTATACTATTGACAAAATTTTCATTCAAAAATTGTTAAATGGTGTCTTACTGAAATAAGTTGAAGCATGACAACTTTGATAATTTTGTAAACACAAATGAGTCCTTTATTTGTTCAACTTTCCTCTCTCTCTTTTCTGAGATTTTGATAAGAATAATTAGCACTTTCTCAACAATGTTATCAGGTGTGAAGATGATAAGCCTTTCATGCCAACATATCAGGTTTCCAAAGAAAAGGCAAAGGGCTTAGGAATTGAATTTATTCCATTTGATGTGACCATTCAGGAGACTGTGGAAAGCTTCAAAGAAAAGAAACTACTGAAACAGTTCTAGAAGGTGACTTCAGTTTTTATAAACTCCATGTTTGAGAATAATTCATTATAATAAAACAGAAGTAGTTGGTTTCACAACACTTGCATTCATTACCTGCTATTATTCAATGTTCACCTCAGGGTTGTAAATATTATAACTGATACCAGTTATTATTCCAAATAGAACCATATCATGTGGAGAAGAGAAAACTTAGCTGCATAGAATTTAAGCTTCAAATATATTATGCTTCAAAAATTTAAGATTTTTATCATGCAGCATCTCCACCTTTCAGAGTGTTGACCTTATTTCTCTGGGCTTAGTATGTAATATCCTACTTAATATGAGATTAATCTGATGCAAAACAAGAGAGATCACAGTCATCAAATCATAAAAAAGTACATCATACATAATCAAAGTAATTACCTTTTTGATGGATTCTGATATTTTGGATTGAGCTACTTTTTTTTATGTAAATAAGCTAAGCACTTTGACTCTGTATGACACATTGTTTATGATTAACACCTTAACTATCTAATATTTCTCTACTTTCTTCTGGTCTAATAATTTTCCTGCATAATTTCATATTAACATATAACATAGTACATATTACATGACAAATCTCAAGCCACAAGTCTAATATCCAAACACTAATCCATTGGCATTATGCACCTTCTCTCCAATTTTTAGATGTATATTTTTGTTAGAACCTATCAGCCAACAATCCCAGTGGTGAATTAGCGAGTTTTCTCAACATTTGAAGAAAGATGGCAATGCAAAGGGGAAACTACTTTGCCATTCTGCCTCATCGACAATGATGAGTTGTTCCCGATATCTTGCAATGGTGATCGTTTGGTGGCTTGGAATCCACCTCTTGCAGCAGCATGTGATCTGCTTTCTCCATTCCTTAGAACCTCATTATGCTTTCTATTTTCCTTTGAGTTACATACCACTACTCGTTTCTCCGAAACATTCTGTGTATCCAAGGGAGGAGTTGGCGAACATTTAGTCCCATGTACTGCATTTTTTTCCTTCCTCAAACTTTCAAGTTCACCATTTAGCAAGGAGATTTTCTCTTCAAGCTCATTCGTTTTACTTTCGGATGCAACAGCTCTTTGCCTCCACTCTTGAACCTGTGGAAAAAAAAAGATCAATAGCAGGACATAAGACTTATTGTTAATCAAAATAGGGATTAGAGAAGAAGATAGTGTGGGATAAAGTGTGCTTGAAATGTGTTTTTACGACACTAGACACATCATTTACCCCCACCATTTGCTGCATTGTTGCATGGTTATGGAAAATTTCTTCTAGGATTTACCCAAGCACCACAGAGATTACCAGTCAATAATTCTTCTAATCTCACGTTCAAGAATTATTTGAACACTATTGGAGAAAACAAAAACATGTATGTCCATAAATAAACCGATTTACATATTCACACTTTTCACTCCTTGGTTTTACAAACTACCACTTATGACTCATGCCTTGGACCTTTTTTAGCACCACCAAATAGTCTGTCAAGCCTTGCGATTTATCTTCAAAAAACTCATTTTGAACGTTTTTCGTTTCTGTTACATGATATTCTTACACAGTACCAAAGTGATCCACTAAAAATGCCATCAGCATGGAATACATCTTAAATATGGACAACTGCATGTATAACTATCCTATCTGGCACGTAGCTGCTAAGTCAGGTACAGAAATTTAGCTCGCAGGAACACGTGAATAAAGCATCTTAACCATGTTAGTGAGCCAAAGGAACCAAAGAGAACGGCTTGTTTTTGAAAGGCCTACATCAATCTTACATGTATTGCCTAAAAAACAAGATTGTCAAGGAATACTGAGAAAAGTGAAATATAGAAAACTGGAAACATTGAATTGAGTCTTACAGCATTGTGCAGAGGCTGGGTTTGAAATTCAGATTGCATGGCCCGATCTTTCCAAATATCTCGAGAAGACTGCAATTCCTCCATCTCTTCTCTCACCCGGCCTAGCATTTCCTGCATTTGGGACCATTGCTCAGTTTCAACTCTAACTTGCTCTACAATTCTTCGTATAATAGTTTTGCAATGTCCTGAGCACAAGTTTCCTTCCCGAGTCACTTTTTCCTGCAGGATTAGTCAAACTCGATTTTTGTTAGCACTCAGAATTCTCTCTTAATTCTGTTAGTGAAGAAAATTGTGTATGACATGAAAAAGGTTGTCAATAATGCAATTTCACATCCAAATTTTCATATTGATGGTAGGATTTCCAAGTCAGGTTACATTGGATATGGTGTAGCTTCGCCGGAGCCAACAAAGAACGTTGGTTATATTAATAAAACATTTTATAATCGATGGTTCTGGCTTAATTCCTATAGCCTAATATAAACTATAGATGAGTATAGAAATCAAGGACATGCCTGATGTGGTGGTACTGGTATGGAGGAAGATGTATCTTGAAATTCAATTCTCTTGGAGGAAGAAGCGGAACCCGTAACAGAGCTAGTAGCAGTAGACAGCAGTGAATTATACTCTTCCTCCATTTTCTGTAATAACATCCCCTTTGACAATCCCTCCATTTTCCTTCTCAGAATTTCTACCTGTAAAGATAATAGAATACATGATAAACAAACACCAAAATAATGAAAAAGGCAACAAAAACAACAACAACCAAGCTTTTATCTCACTAGGTGGGTCGGCTATATGAACCGAACGATCCCAAATGCTCTATCATAAATCATGTTCTAATAATCAACAAAGCATTGATATCTAAGTTTTTCTTAATTACGTAATGAAATGTGCCTTTATGGGGTGCACTTCAGAGGACAGAAACACCATGGTTTCTGTTTACATGATTATGTTGACAATAAAATGGATAAGAACTTGTAAAAAGCATAAGAACTTGTAAAAGCTTGAAAGATAAATTAAGAAGGTAATGAACTTACGTTTAGTTTTCCATTTGCAACAATATTATCATCAAATGCATTGCTTCTTTCCACTTTCAAGCTTATTTTAGCCATTTCTTGAAACTCCTTCTTCAGTCTTCTCTGAAGAACAGAAACTTGTGAATCCTTATCTCTCGATCTGTTTTGAAATTTGTGAAGTTTCTGTGTCAAGTGATGAATCTGTTGATCCAAAACCATACCAATATTGATTCCATTACAAATGTTTATTCTTGCCTGCATTCCATGTAAAGAAAATAGTGATAAAATGATAGATGAGTGAGAAAGTAATAGAGAAGAAGAATGAGACTAACAGAGAGAAGGGTTTTGAGAGTAGAAGTTAGAGTAGTGTTGATGATAGAACGAGTCTTGTTTAACTTGTTAACAGCAATCTCTTTCTCCATCCTCAACAAGTTACACTCTGCTCTTAACATTTCACCTTCAAACTTCCACTTTTCTTCATCCAACATTCCACCACTTTCAACTCTCTCCCTCCTCCTCTGATCATGGTGGTGGTGGTGGTGGTCCAACACCACTATCGGAGGAGGATGATGACATGCTGCACCTTGTTGTTGATGATGAAACAATGGTTGTTCCAAGTTGTTGTTGATAAGGTTGGTGTCAGCCCTGGGAGAAGGGGGGTTGTTGGTGGTGGTGGTGGTGGTGAAGTGGAGGAAACGGGGTGTCGGAGGAGGAGGGTAGTGCCATTTGGGTCTTCTTGTTATTCTTGTTGATGATGATGAATATGAATATGGGGTGGACATGATTCTAATGATATATCATACTATGTCAACAAATATATATCAAATCAAAACAAGGAAGATATATATATATACATATATATATATATATATAGTGAGAGAGAGAGTAATAGAGGGAGAAGCGTGCAACCTCGTGAAGTGGAACTATGGAGATTTGAAATGAAAGGTGTTATGCAGCTACTGTATGTGTTCTACCACAACATATATGTTAATTTACTGCTACTTATGGTATGTGTTATGTAGGTACTGCTAATGTTTTATCAGTTACATGAATCAAACCATTAATATATTGGTCATCTTAGGAATCTAATGAAACTTTAACGGACATTTTGTTGGTTAAGAATGATTTCTCATTCTTAATCCATATTTTCTCTCTTGCCATAATTATTCCTCAATATGTAACTGACCTCCTAAACATTAAATTTAATTCACTTTACAATTTTCTTGCATGTATTCACAATAAAGTGCAAATTTTGGATTGATTTTTCTTCTTTTCTGGTAGTACAAATTACTAACAGATGAATTTGCACTTGCTTGTTGCATTTTGAGCATTTTTAATATGATCATAATTTATGAATTTTCCTCCATAGAAAAAGAACATGTATTACTTATAAACTCGTCATGAATTTTTAACTATTATGTAGGATTAAATATTTTTCACTGACAATATATATGTGGCTTATAAAGTACCAGTACTCCATTATTTTTTATTTGAAGGAAAATTTGTGAAGTTTGAATTTATGGAAAATTGTCAGCGCATGTTTTGAAGGGAGTCACGCATAATGAGGTGTTTGTCAGTCTGTTTATAAAATGAGAAAATATGTATATACCGATAGTGTAAAAGTTTTGTATATTATTAGTTTATCATTCGTCATTTATTTATAATCATTATTAACTCTTTAAAGATATAATATTAATTAATATTGTATATAAATTTTTACACTATAGATTACATTATTCTAATCAATCATTAAATGATACCATAAACATAAATGCTATGTGCCGTTTAAGGTGAAGCATCATTTGGATTCTTTCTCTTTACCTCTATTTTTCAACTATCAACTATCACACTATATCTATTAAATAACGTAACGTGCTTTATTGAGCGTAGTGTTTATTAACGAAGTTGCAGAATCCACCTCATAAAGAATTCGAGATAAAAATAAAATATTTAACACATTTATTAACTTACATATAAATAGTTAGAGAAGCAGCATAATCTGAATTAAAGAAAGCAAAATTTGAATGTGACTCAACTAACATTTTGAATTATTGTAGTGCATTTTTAAGCATAATGCGCGCACATATTATTATCTATGGAGTGAGTGACATGACTAATATGTAAGTGCTATTTTTAATATACATAAAGTTAAATGAAATACAACCACAAGAATTGAATAAATAATATTATCATAATATCTGTTTTATTTATTAATGGACGTTGGTTCAAATAGTATATGTTTGATTTCTCTTAAACAAGGTTTCAGATTCGAGTCTTGTGAATGGAAAAAATATTCGCTAGGAGAGTTAGCCCCACGTACCTGTGGATGTTCCCAACTCGGACATGATTGTCTTTAGTGCGAGAAACAAAAAAATAATATATGTTTTGTCTTGTTTATCTTTGTCACACACAACAGTGAGTGGGATTCTCTTGGGCTTCTCGTCTCCATTGTGATGGATTGATTGATTGACACTTTCAAAAGACACTAAACACAAACCAACAACATATAGATACTAAATTTGAATATCATGCTTGTTGTCATTGATGTGAAAGCATAGTTGAAAGGAAGAAGCAGGATTATATGTCTAATTTATTAGTTAATAATAGTTGCCTTTTGAAGAGTTTGATGATGTTACCGTTACATAATTATACTAGTATTATAATTGTAAGATGCCAATTGCCAAATTCATTAACAAACTTCAATTTCCAATACGTTTCAAATTTTATTTGTTTATTGTACAAGTGTAATTTGCATATGATATGTTCTCAAGTGGTTTTCCATGACCATAAATATCGCTTTCCGGGCAAAAGAAATAACCAAGCCTTTATCCTACTAGGTGGAGTTGACGAAAGAAAAGGTGATGAGAATATGTAGAAATTTTTCAACAAAGGAGCATATGGCATAATTCGTAGTTAATCAACTCTGAATAATTAACCATTAACCGTATTATCAAAAACAACAAATCCAGATTGAAACACTTTATTGGAGCAACATCAAAACTGAAAATCAACCTAACAGTACAAACTAGGAGGAAAAAATTGTCTAACACCCAAAATCCACACACTTAACTGCATAGAAACAACAGTGTACCAGTCAGTTGCTTATCCACCATTCCAATCAACATCTTCCTTGTCCGAGACAATGAAGTCATTCACTTTTTCCGTTTTGGTTGGCGGCGACAAAATTGCGGATAACGTCCATTGCCAACTGATGAGCACTCTTGTTTTGAAGCTTTGCTAATTTTTCGACTGCTTCATATGTGTCTTTGTCAGCAAAGAGCCTGAGGTTGTGACGTGCTGGAGCTACAGGACCATCCCATTTCTCGATATATTCCTTAAGCTTCTCAAATCCCTAGAAACAGAAAATGGTGTCATTTTGGCCAAGCCTTACCTATTCCTTAAACAACCATAATAATCATTCTAAAGATTGAAAACGGCTCAGAGATGCAGATAAAAAGAATTAAGTCAAAACTCACAATGCGGGTTGTGAAGTCACCAAATGATTCTTTAGAGTGACGCTTTTGCTTCCAGTGATAAAACAATGGCTCCAAAACCTTTTCAAGGTCTAGAATCTTCACCTTGTCCAAGAAAGTTTGAGCTAATGAAGTTTGATTCTTATTACCTCCAAGCCAAATCTGTATCAGAACAAAAAGAAAGTGAACATGATAAGCTTTTGGTAATTTCTACAAGCCGTACATGGGTTCAGTTAACTAATTGATATACCTGGTAGCTATTCGGACCATCACCAACCAGTCCAAGTTCAGCCATGTATGGTCTAGCACAACCATTAGGGCAGCCAGTGATCCTTACAACCACAGACTCGTTATACTTCAGACCAACCTGAACCACACAGACAGAATAATAAATCCCGGTCAGTGATCTCCATCAAAACAACATGGTGATCATATCTTGACTGCTATCTACAGCAATACCTTCTCAAAGACAGCACGAATCCTCTTAAGAATGTCTGGTATCCCGCGCTCAGCTTCAGTTATTGCCAGTGGACATAGGGGGAATGCAGGGCAGGCCATTGCTGTTATATTGAGGGGATCGACAAATCTAGGTTGCTGTTGACATCAAAACAAATTATCAAGGCTTATAATGAAAAAATCTATAAAGTGACAAAGAGAAACAAAGAGGAGAAAACTAACATCGAGTTATGTCAAGCAATCATAATACTAAGAGTACAAGGTGAGCATTTTAATCATTAATTCATTATACATGTCAAGCATCAATCAAAAGTGGATGAAAAAATATTTTAAAAACGTTCCTAGTCTCACACTCTCACCCACAATAAAGTAGGTCCATCAGAAAAACAGCAGCTAATCAGATCTATAACACCCCAAAGTTACAAATTGTTATTCCAATGTAACAATGATACAGTCTAAAATGAAGGGGTTCTCTAATAACTTAAGTGCTTCTAAAATCAACACAACAAAACTACTAAATTATGACCTTAAAATGAAACTCACAGTGTATAGTTATCACTTATCAAGCAATGTCCACTAACAGGGACAAGTGAATTAGGTAAGCAAAATACTTTGTTAACAAATATACATCAATACATAAAGCAACTAGGGTATAATCTGTAAATATCACACCAATAGACCAGCTTGAGCAAGAGCAGTTGTGATGGGACGCTTCCATGAAGCACGGATGTCAGTCAAGATGATGTTCTGATTTGGAGTGATCCGAACATTCAAATTATACTTCTCAATAACCTCCCTCAACGTCTTTTTCATTTTTCCACCAATACGACCACTATCAACATGAAGCCCACAAAATAAACTGCCATCGCCCTGGAATATGAAACCAGCAAATGAGCTCATACAACATAAAGGTATGCAACTATATTTTAAACAATGATGTATCACCAAAGAATAGGCCAAATACAGATTGCTAAACCACATAAAGAGAGAGTGGCCGCAGTTCTATCAAATAGTCAGCATGAATTCATATGTATATCTGTGTAGTAATATGATGCAAGTAAATTCTACAAAGCAGCAATGCATTAAAATTAACTGTAACCTTCATTTAACTAATTTGTCAGATATTTAGTAAGTTTTCAATGCCATGCCTAACATGCTCTTTCAAGGAAAAAGAATTGACATAACAGTACCTTTTCCAAGTAAGATGGCATGTGTAAGAGAGCAAAGATTCATTGTTATCATATCAGTTATTGGATCAACAATAGTCATTAAACATGTAAAAATCCAAGCCAAAATCCTACCTACCAACTTCCTAATCATGTGAAAATCCATATCATTGTGTATGGTGTGCATCACCATGCCCATTTGCAAACAATGATATGAAGTATACGTACAAGTAGACATAACGACATCAATATTATTCATTCATTTAGAGAACCAACCTGTTGATGCCACCCAAGATGACTTTTAAATTCCCACTCTGGCAATTCACGAAAAGGTTCAAATTTCTTGCCATAATATTGCTCTACTACACTTCTGAACTTCTCTATTCCCCAAGAGCTGATCAAATATTTCATTCTACTATACTTACGGTCATCTCTTCTCCCATTTTCCCTTTGTGTAACAACAATTGCTTTCACTGCATACAAAATATCCTCTTTCGGTACATAACCCAATGGTTCAGCCAAACGGGGAAAAGTGGTCTCCAACCTATGTGTTCTTCCCATTCCACCACCAACCTGCAAAAAAAATTAAGATAAGACAGTCAAAATAATGAGAGGAAAAAATTCATTTCACTGTTCTTTAAATCCATCTTACATATATGTTGAACCCTTGAGGCTCCCCAGCTTCATCAGTAACGACGACAACGCCAATATCATTTGTGAGAAGATCCACTGAGTTGTCAGTTGGCACGGTAACTGCAATTTTGAACTTCCTTGGCAAGAACTGAGTTCCATAGATGGGCTCAGGTGAATCTGTAAAATTTGTACCATGAGAATTGTCATTTCGTGCCTGTACTACTTCAGGAGGCTCTGCTGACAAAACCCTTTCCCCATCTACCCAGATATCATAGTAGAAACCAGACTGAGGAGTCAGCAGTGCAGCGATGTTATCCGCAGTTTGTTGAGCAAAGAGGTAATCTTTTCTCACAAACGGAGCAGCAGGAGCAAGTACATTTCTATTTAGATCGCCACATGCACCAAGTGTCGAGCCCATATTCTGAATAATGGTACTCATTACTGTCTTCAGGTCCTTCTTGGGGACACCATGAAGTTGAAATGTTTGTCTGGTAGTCAAACGAAGTGTTCCAATTCCAAACTGGTCGGCAAGATCATCCATGGTCAAGTAAAGTCGGTTTGGAACCCTCCCGCAAGGATTCTTTGTACGTAGCATAAACGAGTAGGTTCTTGAACCACGCTCATCTCTATTGTACTGTTGATAGCTACCATGAAACTTGATCAATTGTGTAGCAGGTTCATTTATATTCGGGGCATCCGTCAACAACTCCTCATTAAGAGGAT
Source organism: Lupinus angustifolius (assembly GCF_001865875.1). Classification (NCBI taxonomy): domain Eukaryota; kingdom Viridiplantae; phylum Streptophyta; class Magnoliopsida; order Fabales; family Fabaceae; genus Lupinus; species Lupinus angustifolius. The sequence goes on along the minus strand of NC_032021.1, from coordinate 593,717 downwards.
ACCTAATGAAATTACTTTGTTCTTTGAATATTTCGACTTTGCTGCGCTTCTCAGTGGCAGTTTGAGGCTTTGCAGGCTACAAAGAAATTACAAACACAATAGCTTCAAAACAGGCACAGAACCATACCACAACGGGATTCTCATTCCACATTCCAAAGCCTAGCTATCAGCATATAATTAATTTCACGAGTTTGAATGACATTTTAGTTTAAGAGTGATTGTTATGGTAAAACTAGTTGAAAGTTTTGAGATTGTAGCTAACTAATTGAATTAGAGACATTTGACAAAATTAGTTGTACAACCATACTGAAATTTGGTATATGCATTAAAATGGCTGCAATATTATATCGGGAAAAATTAGAGTAACTAAATGTGTTCATGATACAACTTTGCTTACATAGTAATTAAAGTTCAAGCAAAATGGGTCCAAAATAAAATGATTTTCCGGTATCAAACATATCACACAGCATAACAATAATCTCATGTAAAAATGCTAATGTAGATTCCAACAGAGGAATATATGGAGACAGAAACCTCCAAACAAAAAAATAAATTAAAAATCAAATAAAAGAGCGAAATTTCAAGGGTTTATACTCTGGAAGTTTAAAAAAAAACATTTTTGAACTTGACCCACAACTCCTGAGTTTGCATATACAACATAAGTAAAGCAAATATGAAAAAAAGTGAAGGAAAGAAAAAGATGCATAGAGAGAGAAAAGAGAAGGTTACAGTGGAGACGGCGCGTATGAGGGAGAGGGAGCGCGTGGGTGAAGGGAGTGAAAAGACATTGCGCGTGAGAGTGAGAGATGTAGACGCAGACGCAGACTTGAAGCCATGAAAAGTGGGAATCTGAAGCTTAGGGTCATTGAGGAAGGAAACAGAGGCTCCAAACGACGTCGTCATGAGTTGAAACAAAGAGAAAGAGAAAGAGAAAGAGAAAAAGGGTTAGTAAGAAATGGGAAAGTGAAAAAGGAAGTAGAAATAGTAGTGAGAATGGCGAATCCAATTTTGTTTGTTATTGTGTTGTCACGTGCCTCTCACCTAAACTAATGCGTGTGGCTGCGCTTAGTCCAATAATAATCACACAAATTTTTGCAATAAACTTAGTTCATATATTGGGTGAAGCACATTTCTTTATCTAGGCCTCAAACTATATCTTAAATTATGTCATAAATTAATGATAAAAAAAAGAAAAATAATTAATATTTAATTTTTTTAATTTATATAATATGTTTTTAGTGGTTTAAATATGATTTATATAATGTAGTTTAAGATAGTAAATCTTTCAACTTCTTTTTCCTGTTTTTCAATCTACCAGAAACTTATTTTTTATTTTATTTAAATTTATTTTTCACTTGTGTGAATACAACATGTATGAAGGGGTCTAATTTAAAAATATTTTTATGTGTTTTGTTACTTAACCAATACGTTATTGACATTCTAAATTAACTTAAATACCTCTCAAATATTTGTCTCAATTTTTGCAAATGTACACGAATATTAGGATCAAGAGAAAACTTATATGTATGCAGTGATCTAGTGGTATAAGGTCTCGTTAAATCCTTAAGATGATAAAAAAATTAAATATTCGATTTTTGTAAACGACACTTGTTGAAAAACCACACATCTCATAAGGAAATAATTCCTTACCCAAAAGGTGAAAAGGTAGTACCAAAAAAAAATCAGAATAATTTATAATATAATGTATGTTGGTGTCTTCTTAACCCAACTTATATGTATCATATATAATAAGATAAATCTTCAACTTTAGAGAAGGAATCAGTTATATATATTTTAACATATGAGTGATTTATTAATTTTTTGTTGAATATTGATACAAATTATATATTTAGTACAATAGAAAATGTGATATTAAATATAATGATTTTAATTAATGTAGGTCTACAAAATTAATGATTATGTATTCGAGATTTGCCTCTAATGCTTAATTGTTGAACTTGTTTGACCTTACCCAAATGCAAATCAAATATGCTACATGAAAGGATTAATGAGTTTGTTCCTTTTAATGGGTGCAACCTATCTCTAAATTAATGATGAGAGTTCACTTTATCAATTCACTATGATTGTTAGTAGTGAGTATTAATTGTCAATGACAATTATGACTAATTCATATGGGTGGATTAATATCCTATTCAATAAGCTAGACTCTAAAATAAATCAAATTGAAGTGATCCAAAAAAAGTTTATTCAATTATAAGTTTATAAGTAGTTCCATGTTATTATTTTTTGTCAATCTTTCAACTTTTTTCATAAAATATAATTTAGGTTGATCCATTTGTTGATTAATAACTATATCCCATTTAATAATATTGGATTTTGGCCAATTTTGATATATGAGATTTATTGAATAAAAGCTTTCAAAACAACAAAAATTGATTTGATTAAATTTAGAGAATGAAATATTTTATCATATTAGTATATAAGTTATATCATTCGACCACTAAACGTATGTTTTATTTGGTCATTTTCTCAACAAAAAAAATTAAAAACAAAAACATAGAACACACATAGTGGCTGGAAAAAATAATTTATTTTCAGGATATACTTTATTCTCTCCTTTGTATGATATAAAAAATTACTCATGATATAAGAGTTGAAGTAATATAATTTAGGATTTAATATGGGTAGATTGACAATATAAATATTTTTACACTGTCAGCAAATCATTTATCATTTATACGTTAATTATCATTGACTCTAAAATAATAATATATTGAGTATTGATGGTATAAAAAAATTTAGATTAACAATACATAAATTTTAAACTTTATAATTTAATGTAAATGAATATCTCTTTTTTTTTATATATATATATATATATATATATATATTATTTTATGAAAGGCTATAGGAATTATTGATCGCACATTTGTATATATGGTAATCATTGCAAATTTACCAAAGATAGAGTACAATTAATAGAAATAACTTAACCCATTTCCTAAAAAGAGAAAGACTTATGTGGAGAATAATTATTCATATGACCATATTTTCTGTCACACAACACTGTACTACTATATGTACTATAAATCGTGATTGAACAGAAAAATAATTAATAATTAAATTTTTAATTTAAATATATTTTTTCCAACCAATTACAACTCAAAACACATAGGGTGACACCAAATTATTATTTTAATTTTAATTAAAATTTAGTATTAAATGACAGCACAAAAAAATGCTTATATCTAAATGTTTAAATGTAACATGTTAGATGATGTGTGTGAAAGTTTCTCTCACCTGAAAATCCAAATCCACATATTCAAAATTCAAATTCAGGCTCTAACGGTCACATTCTCATTCTGTATAGATATTTAAACCTCTTCTCTCTCTATTCACTATTACCATTTCTCTCTCTCTCTCTCTCTTGATTCATCTGAACCCAAAACACCTTGTTTTGATCATCATGGATTTCCACACCCTTTCGAGGAAGCAGCTTCAGAGTCTCTGCAAGAAGAACAAAATTCCTGCTAATATCACCAATCTTGCCATGGCTGATGCTCTCACTTCTCTTCCCCATGTAACCGCTTTTTTCTTCTTTTAGGGTTTTGCAATTTTCATTTTCGACCCTCTTTAGTTTTTTTCTTCTAAATTCATATAGTTTTAGTGAAATTGAGATGATCTACTTTTGATTCAGATAAAAAAGTTATATATTTATGTCATGTAATAAGCTTCTTGTGATTCAGATACCCTTGTTTGAAATTGTGAAGATGGGAAATTAAAAATGGCATTTTTGTGTGCTGAATACTTGTTTGAAATGTTACAGGTTGAGGGATTGGATGAATTTTTGAATCCAACAGAAGTTAATGGTGGAGCCCCGGATATTCGTCACACTGTATCACAAATGAAACGAGAAAGCACTAATGTTAATAGTCGGGTTCGGCGTGGGAGTAGAGCCAAAAATGTTGAAGCTGAGCATGATAATGTGATTGTCCTCCCAGATACTCCTGTTCCGGTGCCGCCGACATGTAATAGGAGAAGAAAGGCCCTTCCAGTTTCTAATCACAGAAAGAAGGAAGTTGATGTTGTTATTGTTGATGATGATGACGATGATGATGGGGTTCAACTAAAAGATGTGGCTAAAACTCCTGCTGCTATTTCAAGAAGTAGGAGTAGGGCTACTGGCCAGACTGTGCCTGTTGGTACTACTTATAACACACGGAGATCGATGAGGTTGCTGGAGAAGAACATGTCTAACATGACCTTAACGGACACTCAAGACATGGCGTGTAACAACCTTAAACAAGAAATGGATAGTGTCTCTGACCAAACTCATGACTCAGCTGAGACAGAAGAGGGTATGTTGGATCTAGCCCCTTTTTTAGCATTGTGTAAAGTGTTATATTTATACCTCAATGGTTTGTCTATAGACTTGATGTACCATAGGATACTTTTACGTTGTTTGATACATACATGATACAACCAGTTAAATTTAATGGGAAAATGCTTGGTTATTGTTGTTGTGTGAGTGTTTATTTGTGTTAATTGTTTCTAATAAACTATAGTGCAACAGTGAATGATGCAGGAAAAACTGGTGAACTGGAGGTTTCCTCTCTGGAAAACTACACTGAATTGGAAGAAGTTCAATTAGTTTCTGGGACAGATAATGATGTGGGTATAGGGTTGCAGGCTGATGCAAAAGAGGATGCATCAGGTTTGTTTTTTGTCTTGTACTCTTCTAGCAATTGTTACTTCATTTGATTAGTTATTGTACAATGATTTTGCTTATTTATCATGTTTTGTTTGGAGTTATCTGAGTTTGATGTGGTCTATTTGCAGGATCTGAGGACTCATCTGAACTCGAAATTGGAACCATACAAGATGCCTTGTCTGTTGAGGCAGCCAAAGATGCTAATATGCCATTTGCTGAACAAGATGATGATGCTTTGTCTGTTGAGGTATCCAATGAAGCTGACCAATATGCTGCTGGCTCGATTCCTATGTCATCAGAAAGCAATGATTCAGTGAACCTAAAAGAACTAGTTGAGTGCAATACTGATACTGATAATCAAGGCGGCAATGAGTATGATGATAACAAAGATAAGAACAATGAAACATCAGATGGCAAATACCTTCAAAGCTTTGAACATATATTTGATGCTGATGAGAAAGCAGCAGATGAGAAGGACTTGGCAATTCTTGAAGAGGTTCTTGAGCACCTAGAAGAAGATCTGGAAGCCAAACCAGAGTACTTGGAAGAATCCATGGCAGATGTTGATAAAATAGATGATTTCTCTGGTGTTACTGGCGCAGCTTTAGCTGCTCTTGAGGTTTCCACTGAATCTTCTGCAGACAAATGCAGCATGGATGCAGAAAATGTCTTTTTTGAGTCTTCACTGGTGGATGTAGCTGTTCATGAAGCAGAATACCTGATGGATAATCGTGAGAAATTAGAAGCTGAAGCAGCTTTTGATATTCCCGTCGCATCATATGCTACTCTAGATTCAGAAATGGATACAACTTCTGAGAACCCAATGATGGTTATGGACTTCTGTTCTGAATCCTTGGGAGCAGACAAGATGGATGCTGAAAATTTCACCCTCGGGTCTTCATTGGTCGATGTAGTTGTCCACGAAGCAGAAGACCTGAAGGTTAATGCTGCTAATATTGAAGTTAAAGCTCAACTTCAAGACTCTGAGGAACATACTTTTGATGATTGTGGTGCATCTTCTGCTATTCTAGCTGCAGAAATGGATGCAACTTTTAAGAATTCAACGGCTGATATTGAGTTCTGCTCTGATTCTTATGGAGATACAAGAAGCATAATTGATGCTGAAAAGGCCACTCTTGAATCTTCACTGCTGAATGCAGGTATACCTGAGGCTAGGGAGCTGAAAGATGACTATGAGAAATTGGACTTCAAAGCACAAGCTGTAGAATCTGAGAAATATTCACTAGCAGAAGAACTGAAGGATAATTTGGAAAAGTTGGACCTCAAAGCACAAGCTGAAGAATCTGAGGAACATGCACTAGCCAAAGAATCTGAGGAACATGCATTAGCCCATGAATCTGAGGAAAATCCAGAAGCAGAAAAACTGAGAGATAATTCTGAGAAAGTGGACTTCAAAGCAGCAGCTGAGGAATCTGAGGAACATGCACTAGCCAAAGAATCTGAGGAACATGCATTAGCCCATGAATCTGAGGAAAATCCAGAAGCAGAAAAACTGAGAGACAATTCTGAGAGATTGGACTTTCAGGCACAAGCTGAAGTATCTGAAGAAATTGCCACCACCAAACAGGAGTCTAGTGTTTTAGCAGAGACTGTGTCAGTTGGTCCCACAAAAGAGCAGAAGATTAGTGACATTCAAATTCAATCAGTTATGGCTGACCAATTGAAGGGAGAGACCCTTTTCCCTCCTCGGTCAGAAACGAATGAATTTACAAATGAAATTCAAACAGTTCCAAAAATGATCAATACTGAGGAGAATATGCCCAATGCTAATATGATGAAGGAAAACCTGAGCACTGCTGAATTAGACAAGAAGAGTGTGAGGGAGCTGAAAAAGATGCTGAAGAATTTAACACTAAATGGCAAACCAAACTGCAAGAGCAAGACTATAAATGTTGTAAATGTGAGTCTGCATTTCCTTAACTCTCTATTCACTTCAATTTACTGTCAATCTCTTTGAGAATTCTTAACTAAACTTCATTTTACATTGTTTACTGTGAACCTGTGCAGGAAGTGGAGAAGAAAAGAACTGCACTGCAGACACTGTCAGAGAACTTGATGACAAATACTGAAAAGCACAGAATGATGGATGAATAATTTTAGAAAAGAGATTGTATGAAAACTAGTAGTGATGTTGGAATGTGGCACACTAAATAATCTTGTGGTTTAGTTTAATGTTTCTGTTTTAGGATGTCCAAACTTTTGGTTTGGTTTGTTTTAGTTCACTTGGCAAAATCTTTGTTGTAATTTTACTTGTTTACATAAAAGACTGTTCAATGAATCATTTTTACTTATTCTGTTGTCCATGTTATCTTTTGTTTGGCGAAACATAGCTTATGGTTCCTCATGAACTTAATAAGTCTACAATGAATTCACCAAAAACAAAAGCTATATATTAATATTAATTTATTTAAAAAATATATGCGTTGATTATTATTTTATTCCATATGCCAGAACAAGTTTCCCTCCTTTGACAAAAAAGAAATATAAAAAAATAATCAAATGACCAAAATGATTATTTATTTATAATCTTTCCTTTGGAAAAATAATCAAATGATTGTCTTCAACTTTTTAAAACAAGCACAAGGAATAATAATGTAATTGATGTTTCACTTGCAAACTTTGCTTTTAAACACTTGATTGAACACTTAATGTACTCTGATGTATCTTCTATTCATGAAGTACATAATCTTTAACCCTAAAAAAAATCATTGAATTGAAATATTTATTCTGCTCTATTCATAAATTGTTGATCCATGACAAGCTCCCAATGTGATAAAGGCTTGGTTAATATTGTTGTATTCATAAATTGTGACAAACAGTGAATTAACTCATGTAATATTGTCAAAAAGAAAATCATGACAATCTCTCAATGTTTTTGACAGAATCATTATTTCCATAAATTTGAGCACAAGGACAGCCATAGAAAAAAATGGGAAGGGAGAAATCATGTGAGAATGAACATATGATCCTGTATCCATGACCTATCTGGTTACTGAATGAGGAATAGCAATATGGCAACACAATTTAGTTAATCATTTGTCATGCATAAACTTCTATTAATTGGAGCAAGTCACATATCTTAGGAACCTTGATAGGTAAAGCAACTATATACTTCATCAGCTTCAGATGTACAACAACAACAAATCGCCAAATTCTAAGAACAATGTAAGCCAGAAAATTTGATTATCATTCACAGCATTATAGAATGAATTGGCCAAAACCAATCGCCAAATCCTAAGAAGGAAGTAGTTCCTGCAGTGGAGAATACACATAATGTAACACAATGATAAATATGATGATAACTCATGATTTAAAAAGATGACAGTTCAAACCTGGAAAATTAGAAGGATGAGGTTCCTAGAGCTATGGAAGAGTATCCAGCAGCATTTCTCTCCTTCAGAGTTGTGGACAACCAGTCCAAGCCCTCGTATAGGCCATCTCCCTTAAGCGCACAAGTCGCTTGTATGTGCCATTTTCTATTCTTGAGATCAAAGAGACCTAACCCTTCACATACTTCCCTTGGTGTCATGGCTCCTCTCTGGAAAAGAAAAGGGAAATATTCAAAATTTTATAACCAGACTTGGGGAGTTGGGAAAAATACTCCATATCATAGAAAATTGTAGGACATGAACACGGCATGGTCTAGGTTATTTTGGAAAGACAAGTTCTGTGATGAAGCTACACATACTGGGAACAGAAACTGCGCAGTCATGATTTTATGGAAGATAGCATGCAGAATTGAAGTCGTATGCATACATGCAAGAATTTAACTTGGATGAGTGATTAAAAGAAGTCCATGTCCCACCAAAAAGAGAAAAACAAAAATGTCTCACCAATGTCTAAACATAGTTAGGCAGGATGGACAATCAAGAAGAAAACAAAATCTTGTGAATAGAATATGTTAAGGGTTAACCAGAAAATTGAAAAAGAATTTGTGCAATTTTTTGTTTCTTCGGTGCTTTGAGCCTTTGATTTTTTTAATAAATAAAACTGCAAGGCAGCTAAGAAAGGTGCCAAGAAAGCAGTGAGCGAAGCGAGAGATAGAGCATATGATGAGTTACACAAATCACTAGGTAGCAAGGGAGGGAAAAGAAGTGTCTATAGGCTTGCAAAGGGTAAGGAAAGAAAGCAAGAGGCTTGGACCAAGTGAAATGCATTAAATATGAAGATGGAAAATTCTTGGTGAAAGACAAAGATATTAATGAAAGATGGAAGAACTATATTAAAAAATATTCAATGTTGGTCATGATTCTTTACATTCTGATAGGCTAAACACTAAAGAGGAGGATATTAGAAATATAGAATTCGGGAGTTGGAAGTGAAAGGAGCTTTGAAAAGGATGGAGAGCAATATACCTATTGTTGTATGGAAGGTTCTAGGAAGCAATACATTAGTTGGCTCACAAAGTTGATTGAATGAAAACCTAAAATTTAAACAAGCCATACAAAACAATTGAGACATGAATAGAAGAGGAGCAACAAAGTCTGAGCGTTGTTCAAAGCTCCACACAGACGAACAAGAGAATAAGTAGACACACAGACGAAGCAGAGAAGGAAAATGAGGATAGACCCTTCGAAGCAGAGGAAGAACAATTTAGTTTTAGGATTTACATTTGTTGGGAAAAACCCGAAATTTCCCTTAAAAACCCAAATTTTAACCCAATGAGCGCACAAGTAGTGTCATGTCCGCCATTACCCCCATGTACCACCACTGCCATACTGCCATGGCGGCCTGAAATCACTAAATGGCGGACGTCATCATTTAACGGGGTTTTCCAAATGGCATTCTATAAGAACAACGAGGATATACAAAATTGTGCAAACTATAAGGTATTAAGCTCATGAGCCATACTACGAAGCTATGAGAGAAGATAATTGAGACAAGATCACATGTTACTGGAAACCAATTTGGTTCTATGTTGGGGGCTCGACCATAAAGACTATATACTTGGCACGACAATTGACGGAGAGGTATCGAAGGGAAAAGAGACTCACACATGGTTTTTCATTAATTCAGAGAAGTCATATGATAAGAGGCTCATAAAGAGGTACTGTAGGAAGCTCAAGAGAGGAAAGGAGTTTGAATTGCCTACATTTAAAATACCACAATCTCCCAAGTCTTAGTTTTAGTGTAATCGGTAAACATCCCCTAGTGTCCGGGTTCAAACCCTTGGAAGCACAGTCTCTACCCCATCCCCTTGAAAATAAAAATGTTTCCCTATAAAAGAACAGAAGATTTAGCAATAGATGACGACCATTTACATGCTTTAGCTCTAATTTGATCTTTACTCATAAAGATAACACTAAATGTCAGATCATTCAGTCAAAAGAACACAGATCAATAAGTAACAAAGACATACCAGGTCCTGTTTGTTGGCAAACACCAAGATGACACTATTGAGCATAAATGGGTCACTTATGATATTCTGCAAACAATCAATTGATTTGTTTAAAGTCTATTTGGAATAACATGGTATAGACACATGCAGATAAATATATACATATAGATATAAATAAATATTTATTTATGTATAACCTGAAATTCCTGCTTTGCTTTTCCAAGTCTCTCACGGTCCAGGCTATCAACAACATATATCTGCATAAATGCCCCATTAGACCCCCTATCCTGTCTTTTCAGTCCTACTGAATAGATGAATTATCATAATAGAAAGAAAATTTCACAAACCACTCAAAAGAGACTAGTTTTGTTTTCAATAAAAAGCAAAAAAATCATTGACATTAGTTAAATCTTACCAGACCATCTGTGTTGTTAAAATAGTGCCTCCAAAGTGTCCTTAATTTCTCTTGACCTCCAACATCCCAAACCGTGAAAATAACATTCTTATACTGAACCTTCTCCACATTGAAACCTATAAAGCAATACAAACTTATAAGCCTGAAACAACCTATTTCCAGTTCTAACTAGTCTTCTGTTACACTGAAACATCATCCATGATGGCATCCATTCAATTCACATATACCGACCGCTAATAGATTCTCACCCCACCGATCAAGATGGGAAATCTTTTTTCATCACACAAGATGCATAATTTTCAATGAAACTAGCTCCAATAACAATAAGTTTCATTTGACTTTATGAAGTCAAGGCAGTAACAAAACAACTCTGCTTACATGCATATTCAAACACATCAACATTCTACCGTAAATCATGACTATAGACAAGTCCCCAAGAGTCAGGTTATTTGATGGAGCTGTGAGACATAAAATGTGAGCACCCGCAACGCAAACCCCGATAGCTGCACAATTTCTCCCCTCCCTCCCATAAAAAAACATTGCCTATAAAAAATTAACATCGAAATCTAAATTCTTCTTAACGATTTCGCATATAGTCTTTCTCTCTAGCAAATTGAGCTACCTCCTTATTAGGGCTTTTAAATGTCTTCTCCTAACATCTACTGCTGAAACTTTCTTATAAAAGCATCAAATCTCATTAACTTTAAATCTTGATTCCCAATAACATAAATATATAAAATTGAATATAAAAAAAGAAGGAAAAGTAAAAATGAAATTAGAGAATAAGAAGGCACCAATGGTAGGAACAGTAGATAAAACTTCTCCAATATGAAGCTTGTAGAGTATAGTAGTTTTTCCAGCAGCATCAAGACCAAGCATCACAACCTAAAAGGAAACCACAAATACACACACCAGATCAAAATATGGAAGTTGTAATAATAAAATTAAAAAGAAATAATGAGAAATATAAACAAAAATGATTAGAATAAATAAAAAGAGAAATAAAAAAAGGTACCCTCATCTCGGTATTGCCGAAGAAGGTATCGAAGAGCTTTCGAAAAGTTTGACCCATCAATAAACCTTTTTTCTGATTCTATAACGATTATGAAATTGAAATTGAAATTGATTTTGATTTTGATTTTGCGATTTCAAATCAGAAATGCAAAGGGAAGGGAAGGGAAGGAGAATAGAATATATCTTCGCGTTTTTGCTTTTTCTTCCTTCTTCCTTCCTTGCACCCTTCGGAAAATTATTCTTATTATTAAAAGTAAAATACAATATTCTCCATTTTATTATTATAGATCTTTTCACATAAAATTATTTATTTTCAGAATCATGATTTTCGATGACAATTAAATAAATAAAAATATCAATAAATACACCATAATGTGTTATAAGAGGATGATATTTCAATGTTTAAAATTTTAAGATATTGGGAAAATTTATAACCAACTATAAGAGAGTATGATATCCTAAATATAATATTATATATTTTTTATATGACCAAGATAGTCAGTATTAATATGAATAAAGAATTAATCTCTTTAGAATACGGGACTATATTTAGTAAAAAGAAATACGTGGATCAAATGAGTCTTACCTCACGAATGCTTAAATTCATATCATATTTAATTTCTATTACATACATATAAAAAGAAGTTATTGGTAGATGTAAAATTTAACTTCCATAGTTTCTACTATCTAGGTCTTATAGAAGTTATACTAACAATAAAAGAAAATAATTTAGGATTCAGCTGTATAATATCACCTGTTATAGAGTTATCCAACAAATACTAACTAATATAATGATATACAAATATTAATTTTTACTTATTTTCATATATTTTCTTTACTTTTCAAATATACTAATTAATTTGCCATTATCTTTATTATAGGCCAAATTAGTCAAATATTTTATCTTGATATATGACAATAATTAGGTAATTAACTTTGATTAGATTAATTGGTCTTCAAATGTCCCTTTGAAAAATTAATAACATATTGGTGGTCAATAATTTAGAACTAATTCTCCTTTGTTATGGGAATTTGCTGAAGATTTGAAACTAAGCTACAATGCAATAAACTATAAATATAAAATAATACCATTATGGTACATCATATACTTATATCTTGCAACCATATATTTAGAGCCATTATGGTACATGAATAATATCCCGCAAAATTAATTGGTGAAAAAAATACAAAATATGAAACCACAAGGACAAGGGTCACACCTAAGGAGGTTAGTCACACCTAAGAAGGGGTCATCAATTCTATATAAAGATGGCTTCATTGAATCCCTTACAAAATGACTCAACATTACCCCCTCCTAAACTAGCAACTCAATAATCTACACCTACCCAGCCAGAATCAGGAACCTTTGCCAAACCAAGTCCCAACACGAAATATCGGGACGAGGAGAAAAAACTAAACTTGGAGAAAAAAACTGCATCTGTTCTCAAAGTATCTGGTATGTGATTGAATCAAGGTGTCTTGTGAAACAAGTCAAAATGTCCACCATATTAACTCCTCATTTTGTTTAAGCCTATTCTATGAGTCCACCATTTCATCTTGCAACTCGTTCGGGGCAATAAGCCCTGGAATAGAAAGCATCCTTTGTCGTTCTCTTTCTCTCTGAGATGCAGCCTCTTCAGCATATAGATCTTTGTTATCCTGCGGAATAGTGAGAAATCAACAAGGTGTCTGGCATGAATTCCAGATAAAAATATAATCGAAGTTCGATGTCAAGCTAATTATACAATGAAGGCAAAAGAGCAAGTACAAAAATAATCTACAAAATGAATATAAGCAAACAAAAACTGTCCTATATAATCTTATTATTATATGAACAACTAAAATCGCAAGATGCCGTCAAGGAAAGCCAATCACTGTAGTACAGGGAAATGAAAGTAGCAGAACTGTAAGATGAATTACCTGAGCTGAAAATTCTTTTGACTGTATAAGAAAGTCTCGAATGTGAGTTTTAAATGTAGAGAGGTCCTTTGTGGACTCGAAGAGCCCGTTAACAAATTGGGTAACCTGCACGTTTCTTGAAGTTAGTTACCTGTTCTAGCAAGAAAGAAGTGTGGCAAAAATTATCTATTTCTCTTCAATTACCTCTGCTGCTGTCATGTTGGGAAACGAAGTGCTTAAAAGTTTTATGGTGAACTCACGTACAAACTCCACATTACTTGAGTATAGATAAGGATTTGTAGCAGCATCCCATAGAGGTTCAGTTATGGCACCAGTTTCCAGCTGAAAAATGACAATTTTCACAAGCTATTTTTCACTATTCAGTAAAACAAAATAGAAGATGACAACGAATCTGTACCAGACAAAACAAATGCTGAAGCACCAAGACATGTAATTTGAACCCAGGTTTATGAAAAGTGTCTGTCAAGACAGCAAATATCTCTTGCTCCGTTGTCAAAAAGTATGTTCTATAAAACTGATTACAGAACTCCGAACCCTGTTTATACACATAGATTCAGTCAAAAAACAGAAATGGAAGATATACACCTCCAAACCACAGTAGCAATATGACAAGTGGGGAGTAAGAAATTTCCCAAAACAAGAAAACCTATAACAAAATACAAGGAAAACTAAATGCAGAATAAGTCTTTGAAGATTATGACCAAGTTATAAACAAAATAATAGCAGACTGCACCTGAAACTTCTTCAGCATCTCCAACAACAGGTTCAACCCAGTTTCAGCAATATTCCTTTCTGTATGCCGAAATGCCCATATGATTGAATCCATAACAAGCTTCAGTTGCTGAGATAGATCACGAACAAAATCAGGCACAAACCACAGAAAATGCAAAATTTTGTCAACATAGTCATAGTCAAAATCCAATAAAGCAAGATAAAATGCATGTCATAATTTATTGTGGACGATCAGAGGGAACAAGAAATGCAACCTGACTGGATAAGCAAATTAGTGCAGGAAAACAATGAGTAGCTATGGCACGAATTAATGAGAAGAACTTGAGCCGATGCTCTGGGTAATCTTCAAAATTCTTTGTAATCATCTGTGGAAGTGTTAAAAGAAAAACACAATTCAGTTGATAATTCATTGCTCTACCCAATAAATATGTCACCACAATTGTCAAAAAGTCGCATAACTTTGTAACTAAATTATGCAACTCAGACCACTGACTGTAAATTTAAATCCCAAGTAACAATTAATCACAATGTTGAAATATGAATAATAAAATAATAAGGCCAAAATAATTTATTGCTGAAGTTAAAACGATGCTAATGGTCACAAGGTGGATGTGAAACATAACCACACAAGGGCCACAATCAAAGAATAAAGGTAAACTAAAGCATCCCCAGCATAGCCGAATACCCTACATATTTACCTCTAATGTGCACTGAAAAACAGCTTCAAATATGCGAGGTACATCTTCAACCATTGCAGCTTTATATCTGGAAATGAGAGAGAGAGAGAGAGAGAGATCAATGTCACATGCTGCTTGTAATAACAATGGCAGGTATTCATCACACTATCCTAAACCTAATATTAGCCTAGTAGCCAGCAGGTAATAAATGGACATACATTTACAACTTAGATGTTAAATCACATATACAATCCAAAAAGAAAAAAAGAAAGAGGATAATAGACAGAAGCATACTTGTTTATGATTGTGGCAAAAAGTGACAAAACCTCCGATTCCCTCGCATCGGGAATATTTCTAGCATAATCTCCCAAAACCGGATCCATCATTGGCGGCACAAATTGCTTTCCAATTTGTGGTTGATCTTCAGCCTTATCCAAGAATGTCTCAATCAGCTTAAGTGTTTCCCTCTTGACCGAACTGCGTCATGAAGAAAATGTATACAAAAGAGACCAAAGAATAATCTAGTATGAACCAAACAAATATAGCATCGATTAATCTTACCGTAGAAGTTTCACATAAGAAGTTCTAGATGCAAAAGGTCCTCCTTCTGTAATACTTTTTGAAATAAGCTCACTGTACATTCTGTTGCATAAAGAAAAAACTATTCAATATTTATGAATTATAATGAATCTAATCACCCAATTTATTGCTGATAATTAATTTTGTTATTAGCATCAACAGAACATACCTGTACACATTCAACATGTCCAAAAAGATCAATGAGATTTGGGGCAGGAAATATGTACCCAAAGAAGTTGCAACACTTGTATTCGTCTGCATTTTAGGAGTCACTCAAATCACAACATCGTAGAACAAAATAACCAAGAATAACAAAGGACCTGGAATTGATGACTATAGATCATAACAACAAGATGTAACATACGGCAGAACAACATGCATATCACAAATGGTTACAGTGCTATACCTGCAATATATTAAGCACAGTCCGGATTGCATCTTGACCCTTCAAAAACTCAACATTTTGATGTGCCTGCCCTATAATTTCCAACCATCTCTGCAGAGGAAAAAGGGTTGAAGGGATAACAGGCATTATAATACTTGGCACTCAGAAAAACCATATGAATTCAAGTGCATATCCAGAAGGATGTATAGCAAAATAATATAGCTTCTCAAGCAAGCAAAGGACCTGATTAGGAAGCACCATCAACCGCTGAAGAAATTCATCTCTCTTCGGCACATCCGATTCCGCTTGAATCATATTACCGACCTACATTACAAATAAGTAACCTAAACATGAGACACACAAATATAATTACATAGCATAAGAAAAAATTATAATCAAGGACATCTAGAAGGCATACGGATTCATAGAATGAGTGTATCTGATGTGGTTCAAGATCCACAATGGTGGTCGGAAGGCCTGTTAGAAGTTCAGATACAAATGGCTCATTTTCACCAACCTGAAATAGCAATGTTGGTGACAGATTAGTACTGGACATGTACTAAAAATTTCAGAGTCGCACACTGGTCAATTAGCGAAACCTAGGGATGGGAACAGTCTTTGAAACCCTAGTTACCTGGGTAATCACAAATTTACGCTTGCACTTTTGGACTATTTTCAGAAACGTGTCGCAGGCCATATCCTGTAGTGCATGAAAATAAATAATAATTACATTTATGTATATATTGTTCATCAAACGATATCCCATTATATAATGTTTATTACATGGAAGTTTAGCAATACTAGACAGAAGATAATCATGCAATACTACAACATAGATACATGAAAGGGTGGACTGTTTATTATACACCACACTTATTACAGTTTTGAAAACAAAAGATAAGAAACAGACCAGTGAAAGGGAAATATTGAAACAGGAGACACTAGAAAATTGTAATAATAGACACAAGAAAATTAAAACATGTGACAAACTGATATTTAGGCACCAAACCTTCGAAAGAAAGCAGGGAGTTTTATATTTCTCATTAAAATCATTTAGACAAGTATAACTCTTGCTATACAGGAAAATAATCAGAGCCTGGGATTATTTGAACAAGTTATAATATAACTAGAAATAATAGGCATGTAGAAAGGGATTAGTTCCTCACCCATAGGGATACCCATGGTTATACCAAAAAAATAGGCATGTAGAAATTGACATTAAGCTTTAAAGGAGAAAACTACCTGAACTCCAGGATGTGTCTCATGCATAAACTCAAACAACTTATTGACAACAGTTTTAAGAAACTTCCAATGAGCTCTTAAGAACCGTGGATACTGCCCAACAACATACCTGTCAGAAGAAACAATTAATATATTATATCACAAAAATTATAAGCATAAATAAGCAAAGCAAAAAAGGTACGTATAAACAAATCTTACATGATATTACTAGCAATAACAGCTTTGTTATCTTTTCCCTTGGTGATTTCACATAGGTTCAATAAGTCACGAATGACCATAACCAAAAATCTGTTTTCCTGCCATGTTTACAAGATGTCAACAACTAATGTTAATGATAAAGAAATAACAAGATATTTAACAAATTGAACCGGTTTGGAAATGGATGTTATACATGCATCAGTCCAAGAAAAACCATATACCACTATGCATCAAAAGGAGAGACAGAAATAAGAGAGAGATAGGGACCTAGATAGATGAACAGTTCATGAAAGAGTTATTAAGACTGTTAAAAGTCAAAACTGATACATGCTAACAAATTAAAGATACACAATTATTTGGGGTATTACCAATAAAATCAACATGATTGCTGTCAATCATAGATTGGAGTCATGGCAAGAAAAAGATCTAGTACAAGATTCAAAGCCAAATAAACCAGCAATTTGGAAGGTTTACAAGAGGAAAACCCTAAAGGCTTCAGAAACTGCCATGAAAAGCAGTTATTATGAATGAGGCATATAAGAGCTTCACAACAGTTATTATGTATTTATTATGTTAAGTTTCTGTTTTAAAAAATGACAGGGTAGGAATAGAGAGTAGATCAGAGTTTTTATGTCATTTTACAACCGAGCAGCATTCTCTGTAGGAGCCTTGGCTCTAGAACAGTTTCTATAGCACTGTTTGTTTGAATTCAATAAAATCCCCTTTCATATTCAAACCCAGGTCTCTAAAAACAATTTAAAAGGGCGGCTCACTACATGAGGCTCCCACCTAGTGGGGTCTGAAAAGGATCAATGTACATAGCCTTATCCTCACAAGCAAGGAGGTTGTTTCCAGGCAAGCAAAACTACTGTTACACAGAGAGGTCACTATCAACCATTGACTGGAAAAATTCTTAAAACCAATGGGATACAACCACGTTTAGATTTTGAGTGATTAATGTCCAAATAAGTATGGCCACAGAAAATGAACAATATATTAGAAAAACTTTTCCAATTTTTTGTTTAAGGTAACCCATGCATGTTAGCATATAATGAGATTAAGCTAGACCACAAAGTACACAGTACCTGTTCTTCCATCATGGAACCAGATATAGATCCTATTGCCCAGCATAGTGTGTTCAAATTGTTCCATGACCAATCCTCACCACTTAGTTGTTTGCTTAACTTCCTCAGCATCTGCATATTCCATGAGAAGAACCAATCGAATCAAGGTGCCAAATGTGTATGGATGTAAACAAGCAATAGCTTCATGATACGTAACCTTTATATCATATCACTCTAAACCACAACATAATCATCCATTACCGTCTTTAGGTTATCCAAATCAATTTAGCTCAAGAATCTTATATTTCAACAAGTACATAACACAAATCAACATTGTGATTTTACTATTTGCCAAAGAAACAGCCAGGATTTGAAACAAGACAAACATATACCTAAACAAGAGTAAAATGATCATCTTCCCAACAAAATAATAAACGGACAAGTGCTATCTAATGCATATACCTGCTTTTCAGTATCATCGTGGTCAAGATGCGACAAATAAATCAGAGTCTCCCGCATAATCTGCATCATTAAACATTGATAAGTGGAAATCTTTCAGACTTAACAATACATCAACCAACTACCAAAACACAATATTTACAGGATCAAGAACATCAAACTCTAATGCATATAACCTTATATTGAACAAGAACATCATTGTCCTTCAGTGTTTCACGGACAATATTCCCATTCTCATCTTCAACTATGAGAACCTCTTCTGGCTTAGCCATACGACAGATCATAAGCGTTCTCAACTTTGACATGGGACCAGCATAAAGCTGACGACGCTGAAGAAGCTGTGAACCATGCCCATCAACCATACCAGGGAGGAATGCAGGCACCTGTGTATTCCAGTGAGAAACATACATCAGTGACACTTTCATTCATGGTAGCCAAAATTCTTATAAAAGAAATCAGTATATCCAAAAACAAGAGAGACATACTGAGATTAAAGTAATACAGAAAAAAGTGTCAAACACCATTTGCACATGGTAATGAGCAAAGCTAATACCCTATTTAATTTACTCATTGAATTATTTACAATAACAATATATGCTAACAAACTATAACTTTCTTGTGAACATTGACGACAGGAGCAATACAGGAAAGTGAAAAATTTATAAAAATGTAGAAATCAATAATTAATACAAATATGTGCAAATTTTCTAGTACCTTATTCAGTAACAATAAAGTGAATCAACAAAGCAATAACACACTCAAGAGAGTCATATTTATTAAGACAAGTGCTTTAGTGAGGGAAAATAGAATTGACAATCTTGATTTAACGATGAAAGAGTTGCATAATTAAAGAGACAGCACCTGAAGTCCCATCATGGCTGCAGTAGCTGCAGGATTATCCAAATTACCGTTAGGCTCAAACAGCTCCAAAACCAAGGAATTCCAGTAATCCAGACAAACCTGTTTTTTTTGGAAGAAACCGGATACATTATGAACTTGGATATTCTGAACAGGAAGCAGTGTAAAATATACTTGTGCGGTATGCACATGCAGGATGACAGATATCATTGTTGTGCGGTATGCAAGTGCATGATTGAACACACAAGCTTGAGCATTCACACTAGGAAAAAATGGAGAGAGAAGAAACTTGTTCCAATATCAACATACCTTAAAAACCTCAGTATCATCCACAAATGAAATGTTTATAAGATATTCGAGGCCCAATAGCAAAGCAGATATATTCTCTTGAGTTGACTCGAGGATGCGAATGTGAACCTGCATGAATAAAAGGGTATCATAACACTGTTAATAAAGAGATGAACACCCCAAAGGCAGAAGCAACCTGCAACCCCAAAAAAACGTTGAAGAATAAAATAGTGTGGAAGGGAAAATAGCTGCTACAATGAAGAAAAGGTTTCTTCAGCTCCACAATTCAAAACCAACAAATTCCAATCTATTCTTAAATATGCAGCTTAAAGCCAACACCCTCAGCAATGTCACATTCTCTCACAATTTAATCATGTTGTTGATGATTATATATTCATAATATAAAATTACAAATAGGCATAAATGATAAAACCAAGAAAATAAATATTGCCTTGTAAAATGAGGTGAAGAACAGAGCCAGGTTCTGTATAAATGCCTGAGTATAGAAAAAATAGAACGGGTCAGCCAAAACTTTCACATTTAATTGAGTAAATCAGGCTTCTTGTTTAAGCATATTAAAAGACCCACTTGTTCTTCACTTGAACCGTGTGCATATGCCTCAGGTATATTTGCTGTGGGTGGCACAATGCCCTGCATTAAACATAGCATAATCACAAAGTCAACCATAGAAATTGTGTTTAATAACCAAAATAGAATCAAATGAATGTTAATGCAGTATATCATACAGAAAAGAGACTAATCCAAACACACCTGCAATTGACCCATGAATATAGTAAACATCTTGACATACTGCACATCATAGTAATTCCCAAATTGAAGGGATGCCACCTGCAAATATAAAATATGAATAATGATATCGAAAGTTTCAGATAACAGTATAAGCACTTAAAGGGTGGAACATACCTCTGTTAAACATTGCAATGTTAGATTCCGATATGCTGAAACTGGGAAAAACTTAAGCAGTGTCTCAAGCTGTGATACAAATATCATAATATTTCAGTGCATGCCTTCTTACACATAAGTATCACATAAGCAATAGAGTGAACCTACCAAAGGTGATTCAAAAATATAACCCAGAGGAATCCATGACAAGAAGGCGTGCAATGTAGACAGTGTTGCACGTATCAGCTCAGTCCTTTGGGACACTGATAGCACATATAAGCAAAACTCATGTATGAGCTGAAATTCACTGCAACCAAGAATAATTCTTAGTGATATGTAAAAACTTCATAGCAAGTAAATGTGGAAAAAATCACACTCAACTGCTGAACACCGAAGTAGATAAAGCATGTTTGATGAGGGTCAGGAAGAGAAGCAGTAACAAATATTCAATCATGAAGTATGCATATCTATCCTGTTTATAATCAATCTAAGTTGTTTTAAGCACAACCTTAAAAATATTTTTGTTGAAAGGTTTAGTTACAATTAACAACTAAAGTTGACAGCCAAAATATTTTTTCTCACCTAGCAGATAGTATCAATTGCTTTAGCAGAGCCATTGACATATGCAGTCATTGTATCTTGCCAGTCTTTGGAAGTTTGAATCAATAAAAAACTTTGAAGTGTGAAAGAAAAATTATATAGCAGCAAAAATGAGATTTTAAGGAAAACCAACTATTAAAACTCAAATTCTCTGCCATGTTTGGATGGAATGGAGCAGAGGGAATGAAATGGGAGTCAATAAATCAAGGTTCCATTGGTTGGAATCTTGTTCAGTGAAAATGATAATGGAACGGAAAGGGGGAACCTTTCTATTCCCCCAAAAAGTCCCAAATCCCCCCCACCCCCAAAATCAGGGGGAATCAATAGAATGGAAAGATCTAAACAATGGGAATGTGACTCCCCTTCCCTTTATATTCCACTATGTTCCGTCCTCCTCAAGACTCCCAAATGAAACATAAAAGACAGAAATGACATAGAAACCATGGAAGAATATCATGTGAGATGAAATTTCTACAGACATAAAGCTATCAGCAGCTACCTGTTCAATGATTGTTTAAGGTCCTTAATCTTCTGCTGAGTCATCTCTCCTCTTGAAAAATCAAAAACCTCCTCACTCAGAAGCTGAGTAGATAATTTTAAGTTAGTTATTGACATCGATATAAGGAATTAAATCCAAGGAAAGAACGTTAAACTCACTTTCAATATAGCCATGCAATTCTCACAAATTGTTTCACAAGTTTTAGCAGCTGAGACTAGGTCAGGAATAAAGCTCCGCCATCTCGCTGGCCACTCGTGTTTCAAAATCTGCATGAGATGAACACCATTATAAAAAGCCTATATATGTGCAGAAATTCTTGTGTAGATAACAAAATATCCAAAAGAACGCAAAAGAGAATGTAATGCAAATGAAGTTTCTGAATCTTGTTTTAGAAAGAAGGACAAAACAAACTTATTATAAATTTAAAGAAACATGCAGTAAAATATTTTTATCTTGAATCTTGAAAAATATACTTGCAAGTATTAAGCAACATAAAAAACTAACGAAAAACGTGTTCTCTGAGAATATTAAATTTATGAATGGAAAAGAAAAGGATAAGCCATATGCATAAGGTAACTGGTTGCTAGAGTAAAAGGAATCATCCAAAAAAAATCAGAAACTATTATCAAGTCCCATAAATATTACTTAGTAGAAGTAAAAATGATAAAACATTCCTAAGCAGTTTAAATATATAAATGGAAAAGGAAAACCAAAAACATATACAGTTATACACTGAATAGTGTGCCGCAAGATTGGCAGGAACAACCATTCATAGCAATGATATGGAACTGCGGTTCTTACCTGAACTAATATAATATTGAGTTTATTGACATACAACCTTTCCGATCGAAATGAGGCCTCGTTCGTAGAGAGCTATGTAGAACAAACCAACGTGAGATCAACGATGTAGAAAAAATATTGATAGTAGGAATATCTAAGCAAGCATGAGTTGCTCAAATTTCTGCTTTCGACAAATGGAGCTGATACCTGTATAATAATATCAGATATGAAATTTTTCATCCCATCTCGTTCCTCAACAGGTAATGTGTTCCATCTATATTTAATTACACCTTCGAGAACCTGTATGTACAAGCACAGAAAAACATTAAAAAAAACTAAAATAACACTCTAATAATGGATGGAAAAGTCATTTTCAAGCCTAACAAATGATGGCTCCTAAGACACTGAACGGAAATCTATACAGATACATAGGTCAAAACTAAACAGACCATACAATGCACAAATGAAAGCATAAAACACAACAAGCAAATGAGTTCGTAGTCCAATAAAAGAGTGACATGGAAAGATTATTGTTGCCATAAGCCTCTTGGCAACTAAAGGCTACTGACAATGCAACTATATTTTTATAAGCAAGATTTACTCAATTGCACATTTAAACCTCAAGAGCCAATACAAAACCCATTTTAAAGGTCGGAAAAGCTACAACTATATTTCCACTCAAATCTCACATAATTACATCTATAACACCGCAAAGAAAGTGCTTTAAAGTAAGTTTGCCGAGACACCACAATGACAGCACTTAAAGTAAGTAAAGGCTGATTGATGCCACAAAAGATAAAAACCTTTAGTATGCTATAATCAATATCAACTAAAGGCTGATTGATGATCATCTGCATCGGCTATTTGCGTATAAATAATAATGACCAACCTGCAAGGCAAAGAACTTGGTATTCGTATTTTGAGTGTTCTGTAAAATATGCATAACTTGAAGCCACATATGAGGATTGTTTTGCAAGTCACGCAAAATCTGGTCAGCAGCATTTCTCTGCATGATTAAGTTAAAAAAGGTCATAAACAATATAACATTCCCGAAAATTAAACAACTTCAACCACATTAATAAAAAACACGAAAAGCCATTCAAAATGGTTTAATTCAATTTTGAACATGAATTGAAATGAAAGTGAAAATCATGTTAATAACAAATAGCCCTAAAACAATGGTGTTAGAAGAACAGAAAGGTATAGAAGATGAAAGAGCGAGAGAGAGAACCTCTTGCTTAGATCCAGTGCCATAGAAAGCAGAAACAGTAGCATCGAGTAAAGGAACATCAATGGGTTTGGTCAAATCTCGGAGTTTATCGGCAGCCATGAATTGAAGAGTAGAAAGAAGAAGAAGAAGAAGAAGAAGAAGAAGAAGAGAAAGTAATAAAACCCTAAAAAAGAAGAAGAGAAAAAAGAGGGAGAATAACAAAAAACAACACAACGCACTCTTTTTTGATATTTGATATTTGATATTTGATATTTGAAAAGAAATGAGTGGTTAAATAAATAGAGAGGGACTGCTTGAATTTGAAGCGGAGAAGAGGACTGTTTATTATGAGTCATAACACTTAATAAACTATATACTATACACACATGCATTTTTTCACTATCTTTAAGCTTCTATTTCATCTTAATAGGACACACGGTCACTACATTGTTCATAAAAAATAATGATTTATTCATTTATTGTCATTTAAAAACATGAATATTTAAGAGAATAACTAAAACACTTCATGAATTATCCACTTCTACGGTATATAACGTAAGTATACGAAGAATGTTGGTAAAAAAGTATGGACACTATTTTACAAATATTTATAATTGTTAAGACAAGTAAAAAGTATGTATACTAAATTGAGAAAATATATTTTTTTTATTAAAAATTGATGAAATATAATTTTGTTCTTCAAGAAATTGAATTTCAATTATTTGTGGAAACATATCAATTGGTAGAACCCTTGGTAAAAGAAAAAGATGCCCTATATGAATCACTTACATATTCCTCTGAGTTATATGTATCCGCTGGATTAATTTTGAAAAGCAGTTTAAAAAAGATTATCTTCAATTCTATTTCCCTCCTTCCCAAAGACATTTATTCTAAATATAACCAAAACAAGATAGTAAGAGATACTTATGATACTTGGGGAGAAATATATTGAGTTAACATGAAAATGTGACATAATTGATGGATACAGTGAACAGTTACAATGTAGTTACTACTATTACAAGATAATGACTTGAAATTTGCGAGAAGCGGTGAGTGCTTACTTACTTGATACTCAAACACATTGTATACAACCAACAAGATATTGATAGTGGTGTAAGGCCCCATTGGATCCCCAAAGTCAAATGTTCGATTACTAAAAGTGATACTTGTTGGAATGGATAGTCATAGTACCAAAAAAACAAGCTGTAAGCATGTATATCATGATAGCTTAGGTACATATAAATGAGTTTTCTTTAAAATGGAAGAGCAGAAATTTGTTAAGAAAGTATGGGGATCAAAACTGAATTTTAATCAATCATGGTAACAATTTGTCACCAGATCATCAAAATAATAAAATACTAACAACAGTATAGCAAAAAAACAGGTGAAATCAGTGACTGATCAAGGTAAATCCTACACTTATGGCAAAAACATGTAAGCAATAACAAATCTGCTAGTGAGATTGTGGGGGCTAAGATTTTATTTTCCTTTGCGATTGAAGCTTGTTTACTTAATTGATCCACCGCGAATGGATGAAACCTTGCAAATGCCAGCTGATGTGGTGAGTGGAACATCTTTGTAGCATGCCACTAGTTCTTCATTACTGTGCAGATCTACTTGCAATGTTTCCCAAACTTTCTTCTTTGGGTTTAAGACTTCATCAGGATTACCTTCATGCCCTGGGAATGTAACTCTTTCTCCAACAACAGCATCAGTGGGTGGCTCAACCAATTCAACCTACAGGTTCACACCAACAACAAATTTAGTATTCTATAATTCTCAAACCTTAGTAAAAGAACATGCAAAAGGACAAAAAAGTATAATATACATATTTGATTATTACAAAATATGTAAATATATCAAAAACTTAAAAACCTGTTAGATACGTGTATATACCCACAAATAGGTGTGGGTACGGACATGGGTAAGCACTGCCCGCACCCGCCTCACCCCACTGCCATCCCTAACCATATCACCATTGTGTAATTTAAAGCACTCATAAGAGAGAATGAGAAATCCACATCCCCTAACGAACATGTAAAGACAGTGTATCTTCTCTTACCTTCGAATGATCATCATTGGAAGCAGCAAGCACCATTGCGTGAGATTTGATTCCCCTCATGGTTGCTGGCTTTAGGTTACAAAGAACACAGACCTTACGGTTCTGAAAAACGTTATTAGCATTAGGGAATCGGTAGATAAAATAATACCTTCAAAAGTTAATAGAAAAACAACACATGCACATTTTAATTGACTAAACCTGCATTTCATCAAGTGGTATGTACTTCACAAGCCCACTTACAACCGTTCTGGGTTGCTCTTCACCGACATCTATCTCCTCAACATATAGAGCATCTGCGTCAGGATGCTTTTGAGCTTTTTTTATAAGGCCAACACGAATATCAAGTCTCGTGATGGAAATATCAGGTTCAGCAACAGCCTTATTTTTGGCTTCATTTGATGAATTTGCTGATGATTTTTTCTTTCCACTTCCAACTGCCACAATGGCCATAATCAGTGTAAGCAATCTTGAAAATTTATTTATATATTGGAAAGAGAGAAATAATGTGGTTATAAAGCTCAAGACGATTATGATAAAACTTACATAAGCCTAAAAACAAGGGTTCAACCAAGCTCAATTGATAGTTAATAAGTAATTGAGAGGCCTTGTCGCTTACTACTAACACAGACATATTAAAGTGTTTATGAATGGTTACTTTTTCTAGTGCAGCACTTTAGGGGAACAAAGAAACAAAACAGTCCCACAACAGTAATGCCTTCCACAGTGAGATACTTTTAATGTTTGTTGTCATTAATATAATAAGCAGTGTATAACAGAACTGTATAATATTTAATGATGACTGTTGTATACTATTTAATAAAATTACCAAAGTATAACAGAAAAGTATACTATTTCATGATGTAACCGTTACCATATCATGCAGCATTGGGCTAAATAGAGTGCTCGAATTAGAACAATATCAACTTGGAGCTATTTAATTCACTGTGTAAGATTGGCTATCACGTCTCTGTGGTGATGTGAGCACCTATTTGGGATATTTAAAGATACTCCCATATAGTTAGGTATGGTTTTTCTTTCAGAAAATAATATGATATCACATTGTATATATCTTTGTTTTCCTTCCTTCAAAAACTCAAAACTAACATTAGAAAAGATGACAAGAAAGACCTGAAACTTTTGTTTTCTTCAGTTGCTCAGCCACCTTAAAAGCTTCTGCACGCACACTCCTATCAGCTTGACTTCCTGCAAATTTCTCCCTGTAGAACTCCACTTCTTCATCTTTCTGGTGAACAAATTTGAGTACATCAATGACCCTAAGGCAAAAGCACAACTTGAATCTATATGCTAATTACAGAAAACAGACCACGTACCAGTTCCCTGAACAATGGCTGGGGTATCCCAATTTTATGACCAGCACTTATGATCTCCCAAGGTCTCTTAGCACTATCAATATCTCCCTTTTCATCAGAAAGTGAAAGATGTGTCTCTGCGGACAAATTAAGCTGCCTAAATACCTTCAATGCCACAAAACAGATAATCACTCAGAATCTCTAGGAATAAGAATCAAATTATAAACAAGGCAATATTGAATATACATGGAAGTTAATTTACCTCAAGAGTTAAAGATGGCATAAAAGGTTCCAATAAACATGCAAGAAGATATACAATCCCAACTGCAGTTTTCATAACAAGCGAGCAGAGAGATTTATTGTCCTTGTAAAGGCGCCAAAATTCAGCTTCCTACAAATTAAATTGCAAAAATGTCCAGGAATAGGTTACTTACACAACCATTTATATCAATTTAGTATAAAAATGCATGTTGGAGGGAAAAAACAAGATCAGAGATCTTAACAATCCAAAGCTACCTGCAGATATCTATTCCCCTCACTGGATATGCTCATTGCAATTTTCAATCCTTGCTTTAGTTTAACCTTTACGCATGGCAAAAAGAAATGTCATCATACTGTGGTAGTAATGAGACTTAAAAAAGACGGTCACTCGGCACTCTAGTTATAACAATGGCATGTTAATACAAAAGGAAATTAGCAACCTTCTCCATTGCTTCTATGTATTGATCCAGATATGCAGAAACATCATTAGCCAATTTTTTGGTCAACTCATGGGAGTCAGCACTTACATCATCAGGAATAGCAGGAATAATGGAACCATATCCTTGACCTTCACAAGACAAAGTTAGTAAAAAATGTTAAAGCAGAAGACAAGGGGGACAAAACAAACTATTCTTTGAAACAGCCACAAAATCATTCTTGAAACAGAAGAGTCACAAAATAGTATAAATGGAATCAGATTAACTACTAATTAATTTTACTTAAATAAATAACGGATGTTATGCTAATTTGTTATCACATTCTACAATTAAAAAATAAATTAACATGTACATAGTTGATCAACTGGAATTTGAAGGAAAAAGAAGAAAACAGCAAAAGTGGGAAATTTTAAGCACAGTGGGAACAATGAAGAGTGCAATAGGTAAAGATTTTTTGAAGACTCAAATACTTTGATAAAGGGCAATTATTTGCCAGTACTTCCATGATGCATGTCTCCTAGTCCCCATGCATGTAACTTCCCAATATTTTTAGTAGCTAATCTGTGCACAGTTTGAGAGATAAATGACCAAAGTGGTCAACCAACCTTCAGGCTTCACTATAAAACTCAAAACTCGGTTGATGAAGTTGCCCAGATTATTCAACAGCTCGCTATTTAATTTTGCTTGCAAGTCAGGCCACGTAAATAACGTATCAGACACCTACAATGCACAATCAAATTGAAAGTACTTATAAAAGGGAGAGAAAATAAAAGATATATTCACAATTCTTAGATAAGCCAGTATTGATCAAGTATGTTTAAAATATTTACCTCGGGCCTATTTGTGAGCAAGTAATATCTCCATACTTCAACTGGAATACTAGTGTCCTTTGCATCATTACCAAATACTCCAATTCCTTTGCTTTTAGAAAACTTACCTAAAAAGCCATTTCAATTGAAAGTCAGTTAGCTTTAAAATGTTCAGATGAGAATCGTAAACACTTCTATTGAAGGGGAGCTATATGCCAGTCAATATGCATCATTTAGAGACAAACCATTGAAATGTAAATCACAAACCTGCTTCATAGTTCAAGTATTCGGTAACACTGATAGTCTTCATTAAATTCCAGTTTTCACCAGTTCCAAGTAGAGTTGATGGAAACATGACCTGAAGAACAAAATACATCATATGCTAAAACTATTTTCCCCAATCATTCCAAAATACAACCAATTCTATCATGCAATTAAAGACTAGTTCTCATTCTTTTTTATTGAAACTTTATGTCTACTAAGTAAATAAGCCACTGCACCTATTTGCAATTGGAATAATATAAGGACATAGCAAAATGTGCAGAATCGTGAAGTAAACAAACTTCACAACATGGCAAGCAGAAAGGACTTCTGAAGTAAACAAACTTCATTATTTGCTTCATAATGACTCCAAATCGACAAAAATCAAACATTGAATATAATGGTATATGTAGAATAAAAAACAATTGTGCAACAGATTAGTGTATTTTTTTCATTAAATAACATACTGCCCTGTTTTGAGTGGAAAATCTAATAAATATGCTGTCACAATTATACTAACATAACAAAGGGGTAATAATCATTGGTGACAATCGCAGTTTGCTCATGGTATAATGTTGATAATATTGACCCCAGATTCCAAAGTAAAATTAAGAGCGTGTAACAGCATATAACATCCCTAGATTGTATAAATAAAATAACTTACAGTGTGGAATGGCACATTGTCCTTGCCCATAAACTGATACAACTCCACATTCTCCGGGTTTTTCCACCATTTCTCCCATTCAGGTGTGTAGCATGAAGTGATTGAAACATAACCAATTGGAGCATCGAACCAAACATAGAAAACCTTCCAATTTTACAAGTATATTTTTTTTTAAAAATAATTAGTGGAAATAAAATTACATTTTTTAAAGATCCAATAGAAAAACTAACCTTGTCACTATATTTTTCATGAGGAACGGGAACCCCCCACTTTAGATCTCTAGTAATACACCGTTGCCTTAATCCTTCTCTTAGCCATGAATTTGTTGTTTGGATGGCATTCTGACTCCAAAGTCCTACCACTGACATCTCATTGATATATTTTTCCAATCTATCTTTCAACAGGGGTAGTTCAAGAAACAAGTGGTCCGTATCACGAATACGTGGACTTTTTTGACAAACCTGTTACAAATGTCAATAAATCTCACCTAAAATGTGCTGATGACTTTCATATACACCCACAACTATATAAAAGCATAGTACATCGTAATTTGTGATTTGCAGAAGATGAGTGTAAAAATGTGAAAGGTAAAATGTACCTTGCACCTGGGATCTTTCAACTCAGTAGGATTTAGAAGTTTGCCACATTTCTCACATTGGTCTCCACGAGCTGAATCATACTCACACCCCGGAGTTGGGCAGTTACCCTCCACAAGCCGATCAGCTAAGAACTTTTCGCATGTATCACAGTAAAGCTGAAACATGATAATCATTTATATATAACAAAATCACCCTTGTAAAAAAATCTTGACATGATGAAATAAAAATAACCCTTAAAAAATTCAATAATTAAAAAGAATTGAGAACCTGTTGCATTGTGTTCTCAGAAAGCCAATTGTTATCAAATAGTCTTTTAAAAATGGCTTGACAAACTTCGGTTTGATTCGGAGAAGATGTGCGACCAAACTCATCAAAACTGATATTGAACCAATCGTAGACCTCTTTATGAATAGCATGATATCTAGAAAAACAAAATGTTAAACATGATAAAGAATTAATTAAAAAATTGGTATAATAAGAAATGATAAAAAAATTAAAGGTAAGGAATAAAATACTTGTCACAAATTTCTTTGGGAGAACAATTCTCTTCCAAAGCTTTAGTCTCAGTTGCAGTTCCATATTCATCAGTGCCGCAAATGTAAATAGCATTGTAACCACGAAGACGACAATATCGAGCAAATACATCAGCACTCAACACACCTAATCATGAATTGATAGAAAATGAAATCGATAGAAAATGAAATTGATAGAAAATGAAATCGAGAATTGAAAAGAGAGATTGATACATCCAATGATGTTGCCGAGATGAGGAACGTTGTTGACGTAAGGTAAAGCGCTTGTGATGAGAATGTTACGCTTCCCTTCAATCGGAAGCTTCGTAACTTTTCCATTCTCTTCTTTCATTTTCTTCTTCTTCTTCTTCTGAGTGAGTGAAGTAGGGTAAGTTATTTCGGGTAGGGTACAAATACAATACAATCCCTACTCTTCTTTGCCCTTCTTTAGTACCTTATTTACCAACTCTGCCATTTAATAGAACTCATCATCATATTTATTTATTTAGAGCATGGGAGTGGTGAAAAAACTTTAGTTCATAGGTAAATAACAACGTTTTTCTTTCAATTTCACTATTTGAGAAAATCTAGAAAATTGTTTTTGTGTTTATTTCACAACAGTAAATAAAAGACGCACTATTCTTATAATTTTTTTAGCGTTAAAAATGAAAAAAAATTGTTAAATGAGAGAATAAATCAATATTGAATAAAATAAAGTAAAAGTAAAGAAGAAGATAAATATGGATTAGATTTGTGATGTTAATTTAAGAATGGAAATAAAATTGTATTATTGGAGGTAATTTTAACTTCAGTTGTTGAAGTTGTTGAAATGTGTAAGCAAATATAAAAAATGGTCATTTAAGAACGAAAAAATAGGTTGCATCATTCTAAATGTTCTTGCTAAACTGCAGTGGTCTAGTTGTAGAAGGCTCAATGGATCCTAAAGTTAATGATTCAATTCTTATGATCAACACTTATTAGGATAGTAGCCACGAATCTCGAAAGAGATTAGTTACTTGACACAAAAAATGTGAGGGGAATACCAAAAAAAAGTTATTTACAAAACCGGTTACCTGACTCCACATTTTTTTAGCAATGAAATGTTGGTTTTATAAAATCCATTATTAATTAAGGCTCTTCAATATAAAAGCATCATCTATTTGGTACTTATTTAATAAATTATTTTATGTTTGGATTATTGAACTAGTCCACATTATATGATGATGGATGAATGATGATATGTCTTGTGCAAATGCAATAAGGTTAAGACAAATGTTTATTTTCGAGCTGAGCTTTAGATGAGCTTAAGACAAAATGTATTTCACGATTCTCAAATCTTAGTTTCGAGTATCGCAAATGTAAAGTTCCGTTCATTTTTGTTATACAACCCTTCATGACTTTAGTTGACACAAATGTTTGGATTAGTTATGAACACAAGGCATATAACTTGAATATAAAAAAATTGTGAAGAGAAATATGCATTCACAAGATTATTAATATCAACAACAGAATTCAACATTAGTGTGTAAGTAACTAAGCAATGCTGTGGTATCTCTATTTTTCTCCCTTTTCCTATATTCTCCTGATATGGTGTAAGATTAGATAATAAAGCAATGAAATTATGCTTTACTGTCTTGAATCTCATCATGGGTAGATACTACAGATGAAGAAGCTATGCCCTTGCCTTTACTATCCGATACCGATGTGCCTTCATGTACACTCTTGCCAACATTTGTCTTCTGCAAAAGTTGGAGCTGATTTTGCAGAATCTGTTCAAAATAAGACCGAAAGATTAGGCAACGCAATCTTATATCGAACAATTTAATTGCGCTGAGAAAGTGTTCAAGCTCGGAACACGTAGATTGTATAAAAACTAGTAAAAGAAAATTTACAAACAATGATACTAACATAAACTGCATATTGGCTTCACCATTCTAAAGTGCAACTGATTTGATGAAACCCTATACTTCGACTATTATAAACATGGATATAAATAGAACAGATCCTGAAAATCTTAATATCATTGTTTATGAATTCATCCGATGTCGTATGATATGACACATGCTTGTAAAAACATAATTGTATAAGGGTAGTTAAATAAACAAGTAAAAAAACAGGTACAATTGTACCTCGATCTGTAATTGGAGAACTTTTCTTTGAGCTTCCACCAGAGAGTTTGGCATATTCGGAACATTTCCAAACCCCTCTCCATAATTAACAGGGGCTGTGTGTGTTTGGGAAGGTAGAAAATTGAAGTTTCCCATTGGAGGAAAAGATGCATTCATTGGTCCACCAGGGATAACAAACTGATTTTGTGTTTGTTCACTGCTGCATGCCTCGGCACTTGAAGATTCAGCCACCGATCTTTGAACTGGGGGATATTGGGTGTATCCACGGGAGCTGCAAGTTTGAGAAATTATACCTTTGTCTCAGATTCAAGGAATGGCTCTTGTATCATTTTTGCAAAAACACAATCCTTTCTTTTACTTCTTTACATAAAAAATTAAGAGGGTGAGCCTTGGCGCGACGGTAAAGTTGTTTGCCCTATGACCTGAAGGTCATGGATTCAAATTATGGAAACAACCTCTTCGCTGGTGAGGGTAAGGCTACTTATATCTAGTCTCCCAAGACCCCACTTAATGGGAGCCTCATGCACTAGGTCATACAGAGTGATTGCATGAACACTTGCAAATAACTAAAACATATTGATTGCCTCTGCATGAAAACCATTTCCATAAATGCCTAGTCACCTAAAAATCGGGTGGCCCGGTGCATGAGGCTCCCGCTGGTGGAGTCTGAGGCCGTTTCCATGATTTAAACCAATGACTTCCAAATTACAAAGTACCAACCATGCATAAGTGCCTAATCACCTATTAACCTTTTATTAAATTAAGGCCCTAAGCCCTTTTGAATTCTCAGATGAGAATATTGGTGAAAAAAGTCAAAAGAAATATCACGGAATTCTCGTGCAAATTGTGACTGTGATACAGAATGCAGCGTTCCATGCATGAATCACATAAATCAAGAATTCTGAAATTCTAACTATGATAGGATAAAATGATATATAGTTGTCGAAGCAGAATAGTCATACCATGCTAAAGAAGTTGCAGAGGGGTACACATAAGACTTCTCATATATTGAAGCTGCTGCGGCAGCAGCTTGGAGTCTCGCTTGATGCCGACTAAAATTAGCAGTTGCCACCCCATTGCCAAGTTCGGCTTGAGTTGTGCTTCCAGTGCCTGCCCCTGTTCCATTTACAGGTTTAAATACAATAACCGAGTCTTATCTCACTAAATGTTGTTCCAGGTTAAAATACAGTTTCAAATATCACTGAATATAAAAATACAAGGAAAGCAACACTGTTCAAAATGACGAGGTGAGCAATACTTGCATTATCCTTATGGATACCCCTTTTAAAATATTTTAAAAAGCAAAAGTGCGTTGGACTTAGCAGCCAACATGGTGACCGAAAATTAAAAGTACATCAGGTTTGAAAAGTTAACTAATATATCTAGTTACATATAGAAGTATTTATTATATGAGCAGCAAGCACACGACATATTAACAAAAACGAATGAGAAATTTGAGCAGGTGTATACTAAGAGGTTACAATTTTTATGTTGGTAAGCCTAAGATGATTTAAACAGTGGATATTAGGTAATTGTTTGGATGGTGCATATCCCAAGTGCATTACTTTTCAGGGTCATACTTCAGTTCTATTTTTTATTTTTTTTCCATCTTTTATTTGTCAACTCTATAATATCACTTCATTTCTGACATTTTTCGCATTACTAAAATGCTATGAAAACTGTTCAACCATGGTAGTTGTTTTAAGATATGATTTTACCATGTTGATGAGCATCTGACTGTGAATTTTGCTGTCCTCCGGCAGCCGTTGTCCCATTTTCAGGTGGTACAACCAGTGCTCTGCAGGTAGGACAGGTATGTTGCCGTTCCAGCCATGACCGCAGACAATGAACATGAAAAAGATGACCACATATAAGCTTCTTAGCAGAAGTCATCTCTTCACGACAAATAATGCAGGTTGCATCACCTCTGCAAAGCCATTTAAAAAAATATTATTGCATATACATAAATATGAAAATAATAAGCATGGATGCTTTATACCGAATTTAGCACTCACACGTCAAGCTCTTCAGGCGTGGCATCAGGAAATCGGTCATTCATGTTTGAAGTAATCTTACGATATCGAATGTAATCCGCAACTCGAATTTTGAAGTTCCTAAATGTCTCGTACAGCTCCCTTATTAAGTGCAAAGGAACTCCATAGTTTCTGATAAATGAACTTAAAGTTAGTAGGTAAAGAAAAGAAGACAACTTCTGGAGGTTAAACATGTAACCAAATGGGAAAAACATGAAAATAAGGGGGTTTGGTTCTATTTTTCCATTTTCAATGATATGCTTTCACTCATAATTACGGAAATGCCACCTACGATTTTACTTTGCTTCTTGATTTCAAACTTTCGAAAAGGAAATAACTAGAGCAAGAAAAAGGTTATTTTCATCATTCCTTCACAAAAGCTCAAATGTGGGAAACAAAGTGGAAACAAGCTGGCACTTTTTGTAATTAAAAATGAAACCAAAAAATATCACCTAACTAAAGGAAACGCTTAACTTACATCTCAAAACAAGAAAAGAATACTCAAAATCAACAAAAAATGCTAATCATGAGTGAAACCATATCATGTTGACAATCTTTGAGGTTAAATCGTCATACAAAAGTCAAGTTCGTGTCCAATAAGTTAAGCAAGTGTTTGACTAATATCATAATCAGCAAACTACATTAGATACACCTACAGAATTGATTATGCCTAGATTCTTTCCTATGTGGTAACATGTCAATACAAAGCAAAGAATGTGGATTGAACCTTGTGAGGTACTATTGCACACATACAAATGTAGAAAAACACATGCACACACACTAGACTATGACTTCTTTAGTGCTGCTTAATCCATGAGAACTACATACATAAGCAAAAGAAGAGTTGACTGATCACTTACATGAAAATTACAAAAAAGAAGCACAGGTACATAGACAAGTGAAGCAAGTCCCTAATAAGTTCGAGGTAAAAGGTGAAGACTGGTTTCTTTTCCCATTGTCCATCCATAAGCATGTCACTGACATAGAAAATATATTTTACAAAAATTGACACTGTAGTTGTTGCGAGTATCATGTACCTGGCATAGAAACAAAAATATCATATCAATACAACACCCAGCACTACACAATTTCGAAACTGTAACCGTAAAAAAACATAGAAGGATCATTCTGAATTAACAGAAATGGTAACTTTCTGGTTCTACAGAGTGCATCAAATTACCAGATATACTTGAAATGACATATAAGTTTAGTTTTTTGCCAAATAAAACAAAAGAGTGAGGTATTCTCATCCAACCAAAAATTCTGGTACAGTATTATTCACACAGATTGAATTTTAGACTAAATAATCATATCATAAATCATTAGACAAGACTTACTCAAAAGCAAAGAAAAGTGAAACTGAAGGCTGCCAAGTTATGATCAAATGCTTCACAGAACTGTACAAAAAGAGGCTATCTAGAAGAAGAAGGAAACCCATAAAAGATACAATTCGAACATGAGACAACTTGGTCACAGAAGGAGTGGTCTCTATATACTCGAGTCTCTTCTGAGCCAACCAATGCAAAGCCTTAACTAACAACAGCGCCGTGACCTTTGCAAGAAATGTAACAGAAAAGTCCTGTCTAAAAATAGTAATTGCAAAGAGGATTTCCATAACCTCCCTCCATGATTGCTCATTAAGCCTCTCAATCTCAGCCTCTCGAAGGGAACCGAGGAAAAGCTTTTTGGTTAACTGCCATAGAACACACATGATTACCAAACCCATGTTGAGAAGAAGCACCAAACTGATCTTAGAAGTAGCTAGATAAACCATTGCAGGATAAAACTGGCCTCTAGTATTAAATGCATGATATGTAATAGCCATAGTTGTAATCAAACTAAGACCAGCATATGTTTGAAGCCTCATCATTTTGCTCTACAGCAACACAAAGAACATAGCAATCACTGAATCAGCAAATGAAAATTGAAAACTCACTTACAAAACAATTAGAAATCCAAATATACAGTAATATACCAAAAAATAAGCTTTATAAATGCATTTGTATATAATAAAAAGACCCTAAAACAAAAAAATAAACGAAATCAATATAAACTACCCTATATTTTCTTTTCCCTGAAGTAATTAGAATGGAGAAAACAAAGTTAAAATTTTGTAATCTAAGAAACTCATATTCGAATTAGCTAATAAAGATAATTGAAGTTAAATTGAAAAACCTAACTAAGAATGAGATTTAGTTACAGGATCCATGAAAAATGAAAAATTGAAAGTAAAAATTAAACCTTTATATGAAGATTGTTAATGGGTAGCAATGAATTTTGAAAGGGGAATGAAGGAACCAACGTCGGTGGATGGAGAACTTTGGCAGCTGCAGTTAATGTAATGTTTCTGCGGATTCCAATGTTTTCTTTATGTTTGATATTAGAATTAATGTTAATTAATTTAGTAAAATTAAAAACAATATGATGTATGTTTATCCAACCACAGCTTGCCACGTCAGATATTCTTTCATTAACTTAATGCCTAATGGAAATGCTATAGGGAAATTTATTTGGATAATACAAATAGTAAGAAAAAATACAAAAATTAGATGGCAAGTCATTATTTATAAAAAAAAACCTGTTTTTTCCATGTTGTAAATTTAGTGCGGGTGCACCAACAAGACATTGGTTTAGTAGTGTAAGGTCTTACTAAATTTTAGGATGATAGAAAGGTTAATGATTCAATTATTTGAAGCGACGTTCGTCGGGATGAACAGTTATATCATCCGAAAGGAAGATTAATTCTTTACCAAAAATGGTAAGAAATACTCTTAGTAATACAAAAAATCAATTTGATGTACCAACTAGGCCTTTTGTTTTTATTTTTAGTTAAGTTGAGAAAAGAAGATGTTACACTAAGAAGTTTTTGTAATTATGGTTAAAATCAATTATAATAAGGGGATGAATATAATTTATTCCTCACTCAATCTAAGATTAATTATAATAAGGGCTCAAACTTGTACAAGTTACATTAGAGTGTGTATGACTAAATGATTAGGAGTTCAATCCTTAACTATAGTCAGATTTTCTATGCAAGGTCCTATACTTTACCATGCGGCATGTTTCATATCTGAATATATTTATTATCCCACAGTTTTATATCACTTTATGTTCTACAATGTGTAATTGGTTAAAAAAATATTTAATAATTATAATTTTAACTTAAATAATATTTTTCAACCAATCAAAATGTTATTCGGAGATCGATAAAAGATAACTGTGAAGAGTAAAATGATGCTGCATCCTGAAGTAACATAAAACCAGCTATGCCACACTATTGATAGTTTCATACCTTGCAAGTTATGCAAATAGTAGTACTTGGTCAACCTTGGGAGAAAGTGACAAATCTTCATTGGCAATGTTCAGTGAATTATCATAAGAAGAAACATAGCAATGATGCATAAGACAAATAGATAAGGCAAAAAAACACAAGAAGAAAAGAAGGGTCAGAAACAATGGACTATGATGAGATGAGACAACCACCATAACCATGCAGAACACGGCACGTGAAAATGACTCACCACTGCAACACTGATTAGCAATATTTTCATATATGTACACGTAAAGTGGAAACAATCTTCTAAGCTATTTAAATGGTGTTGTGTTCATCAACATGCAGTAATAAAATCATGAAAATGAAGATAATTATGTTATCAAAATTCCTATAAACAACAACCTACTAGAGTGCAAAACAGTTCAACCATTCAGGAATAACTTTCATAAACATTAATTAATTGATCTATGACTACTCATTGATATAATGTATATTTCAATATGATTCTTCACACAAGTCAAGAAAACACAACTTTATGGCTTTATCTGCTATGATGGTATTTCACATTAGTAAAAAAATGTGACCTGATAAAGTTGTTAAACAGATACCTTTGAAACCCAATCCCCACTATTGTAGAACCCTGAAAGGTCATAGTCATTAACATGTTTATAGTTTTCAAAATAGAGATATTTTGGTTATGTAAAGTACAATTGTAAACTTCATCCTGGTAATACAGTACCCATAGTTAGCAAATTATGTTTATAAGATAAGGGCAATTTGAACAAAAGTTAAAATTGTTTGTTTCTAAGCTGTTAGATAAAAGTTTTGGCTTTTCTTGAGGCATGTTCAAGATTTCAACAAAGTAGAATTATGTTAGGACTATATGTTATAAGGAGCTTCAGTTTAAAATTTCAGTAGGTATCTGCCAAAATCTAATGTTTAGAATTTCAATCAATACAGCTAGGAGTTTAGAATTATAAGTACATAACACACTAAAAGCTAATGTTTAGTTTTTGGCCTAATTGCTATCTGCCAAAATCTTGGAAAAGGACTTGAATCTCATATCTTTTTGTTTCTTATTATGATAAGTGTTTGTTTGTGGTCACAATAGCTTGAGGGCATGTGGATATGAAGGGAAAAACTGGATTATCCTATCGTACTCATTTTAAACTCTGATCGTTCTCTTCTGTCATGTTAGCTCACCAAACTCTAAATTGCATCATAACAAGATAAACTTTCTTATTATATATCTTATCTTGACTACTAAACAAGTTTCAAAAGTTCACAAATGAAAAAAAAATAGTGAGACAGAAGTTATTGCCAATTGAAAAGGAGATTTTAGTTTTGCCAAGTTATTAACTTTTATGCAGAGATCCCATTCACTTGAAAATGGGGTAACATTTCTTGAGCAAATTTATATAGAAGCACTTGGTTTTCATTTTTGTCAAGTGAGGAAATGCTACTCTAGATAAGGGATGGTAATTGATGAGTTATGAACTACCACAAAAAGTGTGAAATAGGATGCATGCCTCACAAAGTGTAGTCCCCTATGAGCATCATTTGCAAAATCAAGTTAAATAAGAGAAGGTCCTATTCACAAGTCACAACCTTGAATAGTCAAAATCACCAAGACCAGAAATAGCACTGCCACTCTTGTTTGTCATGCTGTAGTAGTAAGTTAATTAGACAATTGTTTCACCAATTCACCTTTCACCATCACTGTTGTGCCATGAAGACAATGAGCTTGACTGCACCATGAAAGAGACAGACAACAAAGGTAGCAACATGGTCCATAGGTTTGGAGAAGGACCAGCACCACTAACATTACCAACAAAGTTATCATAAACAAAGAGACAAGCTTTATTCAGATGATTTTGATGAAAATAATGGTAACCCCAAGTTTGGAATTGCTTCTTTCTCCCCACAAAATAGTTATGGGCAGTCTAACCTGCAAACTGATATTTAGTTCGCTTCAAAGCGAACTCGTTTTGTAGCCGTTGAATGAAAAATCTTTTAATCTGTGTCGTCGAAATAGTGACCGGCAACTTGTTCTACACAGAAGTCGGTTTGGGAGAAGACAACTTCAACATGAACTTCAGTGTAGAAGTCGGTATGGGCAATAACAACATCATGTCGTCATGCAAAATGAACACGACTTCAGTATAGTTCATTTGGTTTACTCAGCTTCCTGCACAGTGAAGCCCCATGTTCGAATCCAATGTAATACTTTTCTAAATGTCAGTTCGTAGGTTAGACTTCACCAATAGTTATATAGACAGTAAAGTGGTAAACTGTTTCAACCCTTATTGTGCAAGAATATAGGTTGGAAGCACAAATGAGAGAGTTTCATTTTGCACCAAAGAGAACCATAAAGTTTTGCATCAATAGCCTATCATAGACGCAAGGGTTTTCATCATGTGCCACATAGAAGATGGTGAAAAGCATACAGGCTTTTTTTCTCAAAGATAATCACTGTGCTTCAATTAAGAATAAACTAACCACAAAAATGACCAGGAGTGAAGATTTGCAACTAGCAGAAACTGATAAAAGTTGGAACAAGTCTCAAATTTGTCACTGAAAATATACAAAGCATAGAATAAATGGAACTCATAGGACTAGTGTGTGCGTGTGAATCTATGAGAATCACAGTAGATTATTCACAATTTCAGGTATTACTAATGCATCATTGCCTATATAATGACTGATGAATTTGGAACATGTTCTAAAAATTATATAGCTCGAGCAAGAGTCACACCATAAAGAAAAAACTCCTTTATATTCAGACAAAGACGAATTAAAATCCATACAACAAAATCAAATTTACAGAGTCACACGACAAAGCAATGGGAAAGAAACCTTTTTTCTCCCCATTCCTTCATTTGCATCACTATTTTCCTAGCCAAGTCTTCAACCTAATAACATTACCATATCAAATCAAAATACTAGAAGAAAAAAATCATTTGAAAACAAAAGAAATGAGAAAGGGTGTGGAACTATGACTAAACTTCTAATAGTACAGCCCAATTGATAATATTCTCACAATAACATATCCAATTTGCATAACTTCACCAAGCAAATATCGATATTGAAGCGCATAACATAGCATGATCATCATTAATTGCATATACACAATTGGTTGTTCCACACCAGAGAAAAAGGACCAGGTGGAAGCCCCATTTCCATTTCCAATTGAAACCAGTTATCCATTAACGCCATGAAGAAACTGTTAACAGAGGAACATCTTTCCAAGCCAGAGACAAGAACCCGGGTTCAGATTCAACAAGCGAATACAGAGAGCTATAGCTATAATTCCATAGAAGAATCTTAGCCTGACTAATTGCATAATGGCTGAGACTCACTGATTCAAAACCAGCACTTTCCATCAGCACCCTCCACTGCTCTTTATCCTCCATTCTTTCTCTCACACTCCCTGAAACCTCAGACCCAACAACACCGGCAATTCGCCGCCCGAGTAAAAGACTTTCCACCTGTAACCTCTCAGGTAAATCTGCAGGCAAATTAGGATCAAGAGACTCAAACACTGCAGAGAAATACTTCAATGCAGCCTTGAATCTGTTCAAAAACCCAACCCTGGTTGTTAAACTAGCTTCATATTCTCCTAGAGTAACAATGTTAGGCTTCAAAGACTTGGCCAAATTCAGTGCAGTTTGAACTGCATTAGGAGCATCACCACCTTCATGATCATCATCCAATAGATTATACAACTGAAGCATGAAGTTAACAGCCAAAGCTTCGTTTGGTTTCACACAAAAGCTTTTCTCATTGAGCTCATGAATAGGTGTAAGAATTGGTCTAAACTCAAAATTCAATCCCAAAAGCTTAGCAAACTCAGATAAACGGTTCCCAGTGGCAGCAAGAGAATTAACAGGTGAAGTTCCAAGAGCCATAGCTGGAATCCCAGAAATGGTTACACTTTGAGGCTTACCAGAAGAACGAGTTGCAAAAGCTTGTAACAAAGCAGCCCATTGAATCCCTTGAACAATTCCAAAATCAACTATGTGAATATGTTTGGAACCTTGTGTAGCTTCAAGAATAGCTTGATTAGCTGTTAAATGAGCGAACTTTGAATAAGGGCATGCATCATTCAAAGCCTTGTAACACAGTGTTAACTCTTCAGAAATAGAATGAGTATGAGTCACCTCAGTTACCAAGTTCCTATCTTTTTCATCAAATTTCATTGTTAGAGCCTCAACGAAGTAGAAAGCCACTCTCTGAATAGGGTTTCCATGTTGGGACACTGATTTCGTTAACTGGGTAAGTGATTGTAAAGCAAGATCTGGCGAACAAGATTCGATAAGAGTAGCACAGTCTATCAGCGAATTGAGAAGTGGGTGTGATGCGGAGTGGGGTTGGGTGGCGTGGAGAGCAACCGACGGCGGTAGCGGCGGTGGTGGCGGAGAGGAAGAGAAGGCGCGGTTGAGAAGGGTGGGAGAAGGGTGAAGGGTAAAATCGGAATTGTGATTGTGAGTGTTAGTGTTAGTGTTAATGTTAATGTTGTTGTTGTTGTTTTCGGAAGTGGGAATAAGAGAGTCCATCCAATCATCATCAAAGTCAGAGAATTTGAAAGGAGGTGGAGGGAAGTGGAATGAAGAAGGGTCATCAGGGACTTGAAGGAAAGGGTCAGGGAAATCAGAGGGAGGAGTTAAGGGATACCCTAAAGGTAAAGAAGACAAAGACAAAGGTAGAGTATTGTTATTGTTGTTATTGTTGTTGTTGTTCCATGAAAGAGGAGGGGTTTGGTTTTGTTGATTTTGATGTTGTTGGTGTTGTTGTTGTTCTTGTTGTTGTTTTTGGTTAATGACTTGTTGAGCAATGGCCATAAGGTTTCCACTATCTGCACACATGTATGCCATGTTTTACTCTCTACACTCACAATCAACACGAATGAGTAGAATAGATAGAAAAAGGAAGGAGAGTGTGAGGGAAAAGGAAGAAGAGTTTATTCAACCGTTGGAGCCCAATTACCACAACATCAACCTCATTTTAAATCACATCACACACCGTCGGCATGTGCTGTCTTCAATTGTGTCCCTAATCAATTATAATAAAAAGTAAAATTGATAAAGGTATAAATACTTAAATTTTTAAATGACGTGACATAATATGATTGATTTGGGACAACAGATCATTCTCTCGTCACATAGTCCTTTTTATCGAGCTATAATCTTCTCTATTAATGTAGGTGGTACTTCAATAAAATAACAAGAAATACAATTTTTAATAATATATTTATGATAATGAGATTACGTTTTTATTATTATAAATAAATTTGTCTATCTATTAATATAGATGATTATTGTTCTCTTTCATCATCACCTTGCCTTACATATTTTATGATATGTTCCTTCCAAGTTGGAATGGAGATCATATATTCTCATGTTGCTCACACCAAAGAACAAGATCTATCTTGAATTATATTTAATGGATTTTTTCGTTCGGATTCAAGAAGTAATGTCACTCGATTATTGTCAAACCGATTGCGAACTCACAATTAAAAAAGGTTGAAAAGTATAAATTAACATTTTTTTATATTACTTTGTTGGAATTTGATTAACAAAATATATACGGACATTGAAAAAATGATATTTAATTAAAAAATTAAAACATAAACTAATATTTTTATATAATATGTTAGGATTTTTTATTAATTAAGGATATGGAGATATGATTTTTTGGGTGTGATTTTTGTTCCATCCCTTTCAAATAATTACTTTATGCATCTCTCATATATATATTTAATGCATATTAAAATTGATTTACTTCAATCATATCATTAATTGTTTCTATTGTTCATCCACTTCTCGTCTTAAATTATCCATTTAAATTACTTTTGCTTCTATAATTTTTTAATATTAGTTTGATAAGTTGGTTTAATTCTCAAATAAAGAGAAAGATTAAGAAAATGATGGTGGTTTATGTAGCTAACCTTACCTAATACAATAAATATTTTGTTATTGTTAGAATATTTGAAGTCTAATTTAATTATAACCACTTAGGATCAATGAATATAATATATATAATTATAGTTGATTTATGTAGGTAGAAAAAGTTATTCGTGAAAATTTCAATAATATCAATAGCATATTAGTTCTAAAAATATTATATAAGAACATTTTTAAAACATAACTAAAGTGGAGGACCAAACAAAATTTAGTTTGTCGATCTGATAATTTTGTCCTTTTGTTTTTAAGGTACTATCCACGATTTTGTAGGCCATTGCATGATGATGTGCACATGTAAACATAATTAAAAAACACTAACCCATATGATAAACTTAACTAAAATTTAAATATATTAC
This sequence comes from Lupinus angustifolius, assembly GCF_001865875.1. NCBI lineage: Eukaryota > Viridiplantae > Streptophyta > Magnoliopsida > Fabales > Fabaceae > Lupinus > Lupinus angustifolius. The sequence continues at coordinate 549,193 of NC_032021.1, read as the reverse complement.
CACATCTAATCTAGACAGGTTTCTTAAAATAAATGAGGTAAATGAAGGTAGTGTTTTGTATTGGAGAGTCACATGATTTACAATGTGGTATTTAAACCGACTTTGTATGGTTCATTGACTGAGGATCACTCGTCTCATTTGTTGTTTCTATCCAATCAGAAAATCTTATTTTTTTTGTTTCCTACGGCTTGATACAATCCTGTCCGAGCTGAAAACATCCGCATGCATGTGAGGCTAACTCTCCCAAAATTAAAAGTAAAAATTATAATATCATAAATAATATTTGTACACTATTCTATGAAATTTGAGTGACTTGATACATTATGATATAATTTTATTGAGATAGAGTATCCTTATCCAGACCGAGTTGCAGAAACATAAGTTAACATGTGTTGCTCCTAATACTCTACACATATCACCTTCCTATTATAACTTAGTTAACACTGTATGTTTTCCATCACAAACAAATGAATGGAGCATTATTAGGTCTTCAGTATTTTAATTCTTCAATTTTGCATTGTTAATTCCTTCCTCAAATTTTTATTAGCTAAAGTCATAAAACTGTGTGTATATTTGTATTGATGAGTAATTTACTTATGTTAATAAAAAGAGTGGAGAATAGATGAGAGGATTAGTGTTGTGTTCTTATTTGGGCGGTTGATGGGACCTAAAGAGGTGTGGGTGGGGGATAGTGCAAATGACCGGAATGGAAAGCACCATAACTCAGTATGAAAAATGATATATTCTCTTATACTATATTCGATATATGATTATTGAATAATATTTGATTATCTCTTGAATATTCACATTGATTGATTGATATTTTTTTGGTTTCTCACAAGTATCCTTACACTAGAGGTAATTATGTCCGAGTCGAGAACATCCATAGGTATGTGATGATAACTCTTCCAAGTTCCAACGGATATTTTTCATCTACAAGATTCGAACTCGATATATTACTTGAAGAGAATCAATCATGTACATTTGAACCAATGCTCGTTCGTCATTGATTGATTGATATGATTGTGGATGTAAGCCACTAATGACTATTATCACTTATCTCATGTCATCATGTAGTCAACTTTCCTCCTTTGTATTACTTACTGACCCCACTTCTGAATTCAATATATTTATTCTCAGTATATTTTATTATTTTGAAGCAAACTCTCATGAGGTGTAAATGAAAAAATATTGTTTCATTTACCCATATAGTATAATGAATTAAGGTAATTAAATTACGTTAACTAATATTCTTAATAAATTTTAATTGCATCTTACTAGTTACTACTAGAGTATAGAAAAAGTATTAACTAATTACATTGTAATTCTATTTCATTATAAAACGCTGTTGTTAGTTAACAAGTAAATATGTCAATAATCTCATCCAGCTTTGTCTTCATTATCAATAATATTTCAATCAGGTTTCATATTTTTTTAATTCTTAATGTATTCGAAACTTGTTAATATATATTGTCTCAGAAGTTTTAAATAATTGGAAAAGTATAAGAAGACAAAAATGAATGTCACTATCTGAGTCAATGGTAGGAACAAGAAATCAAAGGCAACCATCCTTTGCTTATCTTATAAGGCCCACCAAATTCAACTTAATTATAAGTAATCTTTTTCATTTTTAATTATAAGTCTTTATAATCTTAATTAATATATTTAATCTCAGTATAAGTAGCTTTGTTTATTTTCCAAATGGTAACACCATATTTGAATGAAAACGGTGGATGTGGAGAATAATTGACAAGTCGATAAGATAAGACAGATTCTATGAATGAATGCATGTATTTATTAATTATTTGTCTATGTAACGTCACAGTTTTGTGGCTATTTGTGAAAGATATCTATGTGGGTTTCATTTTTTGTTCACACTTATGAATATGGAACTATTTCCTTATCATCAACAAGGATCTTTCGTGGCACTTCTAGCTTTTTAGTTTAATGAGCCTCTTTCTCTCAATGCAACACCTTGCATACTAATTTATTTTTACACGATCTTAAATATTAAGTATATCATTTTTTTAAACTTGACTCGGTCTTAAATCTAAAGCTAATCTGATCTTGAATATTGATTAGATCAACCTTTAAATCTGAACCTGACCATAGACCAATTAAATATAATGTATACTCATTTTAGATAAAGTTTTTTCAATATTATTTATTATTACCAATATGTAATTTGACATGTAAAATGATATATATATATATATATATATATATCTTATTAATCATGTATATATTATCAAAAAACTAGAAAATCAATGACACTTTCGACTAAAAATTGATATTACTTTGTACATATATGAATAGAGACACGTGCAAAAATGATCAGTAAATGACTATGGGATACGGGTACGGGTCAGGACGAGTCATGTTTGGTCTCACCCGACCCTAAATATTAATCGAGTCTAATATTTAAACCTAAACCTAACCTTATACCTGATGAGACCCGATTGTATTCAGGTCCAATCACAATTGGATCATATCGGGTGAATTGGTAGAGTCGGGTCTTGGTCACCCTTATGAAGGGTGGTCATTTTCCTTTTTAACTCTATTTTTAACACATTATATATATAAATTTGGTCAAGCTTTGTAAATGATGGTTATGAAGACTATGTAACATTCATTTGTTTGGTTGATTTGTTTATCTCTCTCTATGCATAGAATGGTTGTGGTCAAATTTGTAGTGAAGCACTTTGTTGAAGAAATAACATAATTGTACAAAATTATGGAAACAAGTAGGAGACATAAGTTGGACTTTTTAGAAGGACAAAGACGTTGATCACATTATAGTGGGAGACACTATGGCTTTGACGTTATTCAATTACTTACTTATTACTTTATTTCAATTTCTAACTACCTTTTCTCTCAATTCAAATAAAACAAGTTGAAATGGAGGATTAAAAAGTCATAAAACAACAAAATTACCACATCAAAATAATCAATCCTTCTTGTATCATCTCTCTTATTTTGTTTGTGCTTGTTTTATGTGACTAAAAAACCAATCCTAAATTTGCATCAATGTTTATGCAAAATGCACTTTTTATTTGATAAGGGTAGGGAACAATTCTAAGGGTTTGAATTTGTACAAATACTTCATGTCCAACCTGTAACAATCCAAATGAACAGTGAATAATGAAGTGCATGTGTATAAATATTTATACTATCTGTATATACATTTTACGATTTTCTCGAATAATATGTAACAATATTGTATTGCTTAAAGTGATGAGGTGGTTTTTTGTGACCCGGCCCATAACCCTGGACACATGATGTCATGTCATTATTATCAAATTTGGAGCGAAACCGAATTTTCGTATAACAAACTTAAAACTACCCCACTCTCACTCAGATCTACGCCGGTTACCGCCGTCACCACCACCGCCCATATCGCCACCTCCGCCGCCACCAGTTAATAGATTATCCACCTTTATCTCTTTACTCTACTTTTATTTTTAGCGCGTTTTTCTCATTTTGCATACCTTACGCGCCATTTGAGTGTGTTTAATTCATCTTTGCAATTTGAGGTTCTATTATCGTTTTGTTGTTGTTGTTGATGTTGGAAACACTGTTGGATTGGGTTATTCATTTTAGTTATACATGGAATTTTCTTGGAATTGAAACACCTGTACAATTGAAGTCTCATTTTATAATTAGGGTTTACCGCCAAAGCCAAACAGGTGAGTAATTTAGCAAAATGGGATCGCGGTCCCCGAAATCATGTGGAGAGGAAGAGGAGGAGGGTTTTGGAACCACGGTTTCGGGCCAATCAGGGTCAACTAGCAAAAGTGCTGGGTTGCCGTCTAGCCGGAGCGAGCAGGCATTGGTTGCAACTGCTGCTGATAGCAAGTTTCTCAGATTAAACCATATTGACTTGCATGGAGATGATGCTAGATCACAGGAAGCCGTTGTGTGAGTCTTCTGTAATCTTTTGAGCTTGTACTTAACATGCATTGTTCATATGATGCACAATGCTATTGATTGTCCTGCAGAATTTATGTCCAGTCAATGTTTTTTTTTAATTTTGGAGGAAATGTTGGTCATTTTTGATGTTCTTTGTTGTCTCCTACTGAAGAGTAAAAACTTCTACTGTCTTTAAAAAAAAAATAGTTTTGAAATGACATGTTCAACATGAAATTGGCCATGTCAAGGGAGCATTAACATCTCTGTTTTATTGACTTGTGAAGTGTCAGACACATTTCTGATACTGAGACCTATACTAGACGTGTTAGCCACCCCTTATCGGGCGTTCAATCAAAAAAATAAATCAGATTAAAGGTGAAAGATAAGACCTCTAAAATGAGCTTCAAGGGTAAAGTGAAAAAGTAAGAGTGTATCAACCCTTGATTAGAGAAATTCAGTGGAGATCTCAATGCTCTTTAGCTGATCAAGAGTGAATATCTAAAGACCATTGCTAATCCTCATAATAATCATGCAAATCATATCAAATTAGTCATACAAATAGCTATGCTCATATATACAGTGTTACGTCCTATATTTCAAATATCGTTTGTGTCTGGACGTTTGCGTCCATGCATCATATATTACTTGCAAGTTTCAATCATATGCTTATGTTACTTTCTACGACTCCTCTAAATTCTATCTTATTTTTTCTTAAATTGATTCTTATCCCATGTCAGTTTTTATGCAGTAGCAAGAAGAAAAAGAGAGGTCAACGGGCTGTTGGAGGTGATAAGAGTGGAAGAGGGCTCCGGCAATTTAGCATGAAAGGTTCTTGATCTATCCTGTTTGACCAATTTGTTCTTCAATAAAAAATGCGTTGACCTATTTGTAGTCATTAACTTTGGCTTTGCAAGGACTCCTTTAATTGAGATGCTAACTGTGATTTTCGCAGCAGTGGTGTTTAGATTCTTGTGCTTTCTAGATATACATTATCTTTTGGAGGTCATGCTCATAATTTTCCTTCTGATTTTGTTTCTCGTTTATTATTGATTATCTCCAGTGTGTGAGAAGGTAGAAAGCAAGGGAAGAACAACTTACAATGAGGTTAGATGGTTACTTTAAGGCAGTTTTTGCTACACTTTCATATAGTAGAATATGCAAATGAATAATGTATATCATAGAACATTTATCCTTCAATTAACAATGTGATAAATATATTTGCAGTGCATGTGCCTTTTTTAGGGGAGGGTAAAATTGGTCATACTAATTAATTGGTCTCAGGAAGTTATGAACTCAATTCTGCCCAGTTGATATGTCTTCCATTATTCATTCATATTGTTCCTCTCTTTTTGGACTTGCTATTGTTCCTGGTTATTATTTGAATTTAATGTGATTATGGATATATAGGTTGCAGATGAACTTGTTGCTGAATTTTCTGATCCAAGCAATAGTGTTTTGCCCCCTGATCAGGTTTTCTGTTCCCCCGTATAAACAATCTCAATATTATCTGTTATTCACAGATTGAATGTGTAATACAAATTGTGTTCTTATTATTTTTTATGGTGAGCTTTTGACAGCAACAGTACGATGAGAAAAACATCCGTCGAAGGGTCTATGATGCTCTCAATGTTCTCATGGCAATGGATATCATTTCTAAGGATAAAAAGGAAATACAATGGAGGGGTCTTCCTCGTACTAGTCTGAATGATGCTGATGAACTAAAGGTTTGCAAACAGTCTTGAGTTTTTTTCTTCAGTGACATTTCCCAAAAGTACAATGAAAAGAAGCATTATAATTCCTTAAATGTAATCTATTAAACAGACAGAGCGTCTTGGACTCAGGAATAGAATTGAGAAGAAAGCTGCCTATCTTCAAGAGCTGGAGGATCAAGTAAGTCCAGCTCACTCTCTCTAATTGATTTAACACCAGAATGAATCTTGGACATTGTTTGCTTCGTTTAAAATTGATACATGGTTATAAGAAGGCCCTAACGAATGATTCCTCTTCCATAATGGTTATTTTCTATTTTCTAAATGCTAACGACTTGTATTAATACATCAAGAATGTAGGTCTTCAGAACCTTTTACAACGAAATGGGCAATTATATAGCTCAGGAAATCCTCCCAGTGGAGGTGTATCTTTGCCTTTTATTCTTGTACAGGTACACAGTCATTCCATTATCTCATGTTTTTGTGGTGAATTTGTCCAGTAGAAATTATCTTTCAGTTTTGCCTGAGATATTCAATTTTTATGGTATTATTCTTATATTTTATCGGTTTGAATTCCCTACTCTGCAGTCAGCATGCCCTTAATCAGTTGCTTTGATTTTTTAAATTATTGCAATTCATTACGAGATGAGATCCCACTCCATCTGCAGTGTCAATTCACTTGAAATACTTCTCTCCATTTTTACTGTACATTCATTTGAATTTGTAAAGTGAATGTTACTGCCTTAATTATTCATTGTACACTATGCTAGAAGGATCTTACAATGTTAAGCTCTCCTTATTTGTCTAAATGAAGAATTGTTGGCCATCATTCTTAAGGTTTTTTCATTATCTATTCTTTGTTTAATTAGTGCCAGGAATCTACTACTAGTATAAATTCGATTGTTGGGTTTGTCTTTTACATCACATTATCATCCATCTGATCAACATGAATCTCACCCCACACCCACTGCAAATTGCTTGATGTGGCTTATAAGGTATTTATTAATTATATCTCATATCTAGCTTTTTTAAAACTGTAGACACGTCCTCACGCAACTGTTGAAGTTGAAATATCAGAAGATATGCAGCTTGTGCATCTTGATTTCAATAGGTAAGAAAGCTTCAATTGCTTTTTCTTTCCATGCTTTCTGAGAACAATATAATCAAGAATGTCACTCAAAGTAGTGTACCTTATAATGATCATACATCGAGGTCATTGAAACAGTTCAAAGGTAGAAATATGGTCTAGGTGGCTGAGTTGCAAAGCTTTTTGTCCCCCATGTTGGGAAATGTATCCACCACTTAGTATTTTCTCTATTCAAATTCTCAACTTCCCAATTTCTGATTACTTTCTCTTCTTTCCCTGCAGTACTCCTTTTGAGCTGCATGACGACAACTATGTTCTTAAGGCAATGAAACTTTCTGAGAGACCACAGAATGATAACATGACACCCAATGATGGTGGTGAAAGTTCTAGCATGCCAAGCTTGTATCAATCACATGTTCCTCCTTCAGTTTCAAATCTTCCAATTAGGCCTCCCTCATCATCTCCACTCCCAGGAATATTAAAGGCAAGAGTTAAAAATGAGCATTAGTCTGCATTTTTATCTTAGCGTCTCACCTCATTTACGCATGTTTGTATATCTTGTAAAGAAATTTGTCAGCAATTAATATCTTCACAATAGTTAATCATCAGTACAGCCAAGTGATTCTGTAGGTTAGAAGCATATCATTCTTTTTGCTTCTGTTGTGATATGGGTTGTCTCTGACAATTTCTTTGCTTACCTGCATCAATTACTCCCTTAACTAATTTTACTTGTATTTCCTCTTGTAATCAGAGAGAATTTGGTATGTTATATCATAAAATGGAATCCAGCATCACAGGATTAATTTTGAAATTTCACTGTATATAGTGTAATTTTCCAGCTTGTGTCAAAGATTAGTTGGTATTTGGACAAGGGTATCTTATCTTGTAGCACTTACTGGGGTCCTATGTAGCCCTGCATGTTCCATTTCAAAAAAAACTTCAGTGGAAAGTTTATGTAAATGGTTTACACATTTCTTAAGTAAATCGTTTTTATATAGAAAACTACAAAAATTGTATAAGGTTGTTTTGATAATTTAATTTGGTAGCTAGTTTGGAAAAAGAAGTTAAACTCTCAATCAATCTATTTAGACGTTGACATTGTAGTGCTTGGGAGCTCAACTCAATCATAATTCATTAGCACCATTTATATTTATACAAAACAAACTGCTACAACATTTTCTTACCAAAACAAGAAGAACATCGTCCTTTATTTATCATAAAAAATAGAGGAGCAAGCTATAAAGGCTAAGATTTTATATACTTGAATGAGCACAAGGTTGCATGATGGTTTATATTTTGTAGAAAATCAAAGGCTATAGACATTTTACTACAACTAAATTGTCCCCACTCTTGCATATTACTCATACTTGGCCAACAAAATCAAGATTTTTCACCTTTCCTATTCATTTCCAAACAAAATCAATGGGTTTACTTTAGTATTTTTGTATGAGAAAAAAGTATGCAAACGTTCAATTTTTACATTGTCACTTCATCATTCATATTTAATCATTATTAACAATGACTTTTACTTAGTTTTTTAATCGATTTATGTTAGAGCGTAAAATCTATACACCGACAGTATAAAGATCTATGCATATGTACCCCATCATCCATTATTCATTTAGATTACGTTTATTAAAAAGTCCACAATAATTTCTAGATACAGCCGAGTTATTGGATGATGTAATAACTTTGTATAAATTTTTACTAAATATTAAACTTTTTTTATGATGTAGTGAATTTTAGGTGTGGCCCAGTAAATAATGGTTATGGGCCGTAAAGCCCAAAGAAGGTGAGAGCACTCTCTCTCTTCATCCGCGTTGGTCGTTTTGTGCAGAGTGGTTCCATTCCAAATCAATTCAATTCTCTGATTCACATTGTTTATTCAATTTAGGGTTTGTGACTAAGATGGCATCGAATCTTTTCAGGAACTTCATCAAATCCTCGTCAACCACAATTTCATCATCCAAGAGAAGCTTCAGCCTTCTAGCTCCTCAAATCGGAAACCATACCGCTAAATGGATGCAGGTTCAAACCATTTCCTCATTATTTTAGTTTCAATTTGATTTTACATACCACAAAATCTCAATTTCCAAAAGCTTTTCAATCAATTTATGTTAATCACCTCTATTTGTTTCTAATTATCATTAATTACATGAGTTTTATGAATCACTAAGTTGTAGAGTAACGGACATGAGGGAAAATATTTGTGATTTTATACATTTGGAAGATTTTATTTTTCTTGATTCTTCTGCTCTCACATGTGTATTGCAAGACGGTGAAATAAAGGCATGAATTACTGTATAAAATATTCCTTGGTTGGGATTATTGTGTCCTAGGGTTTTGAATTTGGGATTGTGACCACTACCATTATATTAAGGTTCTCGGAATTGCCGAAACCGCATCACCACTGCAATTGTTGCCACATCCACCACATTTTTGTCAAGGTGTTGGAAGCATCGGAAACCGATTGCACAATCACTATCTAAAACCTTTATGTAAAAGGAACTAATTTGTGCTGCATTTGAGATTCCTGAAAATCAAGTTTGGATTTTCTCCCCAGAGACGAAATTGGATATTCACTCTTATTTGATATGATTTTGTGGTAAGACCAGGCCTTCACGCATGATTTATAAATCATTCTTACAACTTTGATTGATTTAGGTTTGTTAGTGGAGCTTCGCGATGATAAGAGAAACAGTTAACCATTGTTTGATGTTGACTTTTTCGTTATAGCATTCTTCCTGTTTGTTGATGGTTATTGGCCATGATTATTCATTCTCAGCAGCTGGTTGAAGGCCTTTTACATTCGTTGATTTATCATGCCACGTGTCAGTTATGCTTGATTTCTTCCTAACTGGAGGATCTTGGCTAGAATATTAAAATTACATTGATATCTACTCCATAAACCATGTGTTTTCTATTGAGTAGCCACCGGGTTGCGTTTTATGGAATTCATTTTCCAATGCGTAGTTTATTCCTCCTTGTAGGTTTGCCAATTCATATCGTACCACCTGTTATACATGAGAGAAAAATATGGTCCAAGAGAGATCAATCAAACAACAGTGGTTGTGCACCACATGTATGCATCATGTGAGATAATAAAAATATTCATTCACTCTGGGTGCAGAATTTACTATGTGAGATGCTTTCTATGTAACTTAAACGAAAGAATTCGAGGATGGATAATTGGGATTACTTTGTCTTTTATCAGTAGTGTCTCTGTCTTCCTGTATCTTACTCTATGTTACTAAGCATAGCTTACATTAGTTGGTCTTCACTACTGGAATTTTAACTCATTCCTGCTTAATAGAATTGAGCTCAGGAGGTTGTGAATCTTGTATTTGTTTCTTGTGTAATAGGATACAAGCAAGAAATCTCCAATGGAGTTGATTAATGAAGTTCCACCTATTAAGGTTGAAGGCAGGATAGTTGCTTGCGAAGGAGGTATAATCGCTAAATTCTAGTCTCTCTTATAGCTTGCAAAAGATTTATTGCTGAAGGATATTTAGTTCTTTCACTGTCTAACAATGTTCACTATTTTGGACATTGCTGTCTGTGGTTTCAGATACCGATCCTGCACTTGGACACCCAATTGAATATATATGCCTGGACTTGGAAGCCCCAGCTATTTGCAAATATTGTGGCCTACGTTATGTTCAGGATCATCACCACTAGGACATGCTGTCTACAATTATTCTGGTCTGTATTTGGGGAGTTGCTACTGAACACTGTCGACGTTTTCTGTTTACATTGTTTTCTGACTAAATCATAATTTCTCAGAGTTGTTTCTTACAATTTGCTAAATAAGAATATGACAAGGTTGTGTTCATGTTACCATCTGATACTGATATGATATGGGATGTTACATTGAAATGGGCAGAGGCTGCTTAGCTATTAATTTGCATGAGACTTGAAGTGTGTTTGGTTCAAATGAAGGGGATAAGAGGGAAGTAGAGTGAAAATATCATTTCCTGGAAATTTGGGAGACAAGAAAGTCTTTATTTTCTCCCCTTGTTTGGTTGGGGAATGGGGAGGGGCGAGAAGAGAAAATTAGGAGCCAAAAGTATGAGAGAGGGAATTTACCCTTCTCCTTTGTCCTCTCATGCCTTCCAAAATGTTGAATCAACAAAGTTGGTGGGTTTAATGAGCTAACTTATGAGTTAATTATTTAATACAACCCTCACTTGGTTATGAGAGATCAATGCAACTTTGTTTGTGATTTGAACCTAAAGTATTGTTCTTGCAACAATAATTTTTCTAAATCTACATAACCATATATTCATAGGAAGATAATCACATATAATAAGAATTGGTCTTTTAAAAAGATAAGGTAAAACCAGTTATTATCCCAAATAACATAACAATTTTAAAGACTTAATTCTCAATCACAATTCTTACACTACGATTAAATGGACTCACATCACTAATATTAGCATTGTCTAATTATAGGAATTAATAACCACCATAAGTATAAGTTGGATAACCTTTTCTCATTCACTCCTCTATTTTCATCTCTTCAAAACTGTGTTCTCAACTTACCCCTTCGAAAACATTTTAGTTTGGTTTAATGTTTACGGTCTGTGACATACACCGACCATTCTTTGCTGAATCAGTTTGTCATTACATCAAACAAAACACCTTAAACTCCTCAATAACAAAGTAGTCTAACTAGTACCTTGGAAAAAGTGGTGGACGCTTACTCTATTAATCTTATAAATGCAATACAAATACCACCACTTCATAAAGAAAAAATATTTTGGCTTTTCCAAAAAAGGATTTGACTTCACTTACAGTAAGGAATGCATCTTTGAGGATAAAATGCCTAATTATAATATTTGATGCAAAAATAAATGGTTGAATCTCAAGTTCTCAACAAATCATCTGTTTATTACACACGAAAATGTTCTAATCATATTTTATCTCCTATCCTATGTTTCCAGTGAAATAGATACAGGGAATGAATAAAGCAAAGACAGTTTAGTTCAAGGGGCATATATGACCACATTTTATGGCCAGTAGCCTATGAAGAAAAGAATATTCAACATGGTACCAAAACCTGAACTAGATACATAGTTATGAATAATAATGATCATCGAAAGTAGATGAAACTCATCCAAATTCCAAAAATCTCCCAATCCATTGGGGACAATCAATGAATAGTAACAGCATGCCCGGACTAAAATGCCGCGGACCAGCTCTTTTATCAACTAAAATTAGCAGATAAATTTATGGTTGTACCTATATTAGAAGGATTTCTGACACAATAACCTCTATAACATACTCATGCACTAAGCTTTGTCTGACCCTGCCAATTTTCTTCTCTGTTGATGCTCAGCAACTTTATAATCTACCACTTCGCGAAACAGGCTTGGGTCAAGCACACAGTTTTCACTACCATATACAGCAGCTTGGACACTAGCCATCAGTTTTGCTATTTCCCTTCCAGAGAATCCATCAGTTTTAGCTGCTGCTTCCTTTATGATCTCATCAGTCAAGCCATTGATCTCGATCTGCTGCGGTTTCGATTTGAATAGATTTTGAAAGAAACCAGATTTTCTTGATCCAGCTTGGGCTATGTACTTATCAAGATAGAGCTTAAGAAGCTTGAAGCGCTCCTCTTCCCCAGGCAGAGGGAATTCCAGGACCTCGTCAATTCGATCTGCCACAGCTGAATCAAGATCACCAGGACGATTTGTAGCAAGAGCAAGGACTATGTCCTTGGATTGGTCACCAGTACGGAAGAGAAGGGCATTCAGTGCACTTCTTTGTGCTTCACTCATATAGGTCTTGTTTCGCCTGCAAAGTTCATCCATTGCAATAAAAACCAATTAAGTCAGCTTTCAGGAAATAAGTGAACTTCAACGTTGTTTGTTGGGAGAGAAAATGAAAGAGAATGTAGAGTTCTCTCTCTGTTTGTTTGGTTGGACAGAAAAGTAAAAGAGAACATGTATGACATAAATGTCCCTAAGATTTAAAAATAGATGGCTAGCTAAGCGAAGTTGGGATATATGATCGAAGTTTTTTAAATGTCATGATTTTTGTGTTTTCTTCTCTTTTTGGAGAGCTTCTGCCATGGGGTCCACACAGTCTTTTCTTCCTATTATTTTCTACCCTAACTAACAAGAGAAAATATTTTGTAATTCATGTTTTCTCCCCTTCCTTCTTATCAACCAAACACGGGCTATTAGAGAAATCATGAAAGACTTTGCTTACTCGCACAGAAAAGCATCAGCTTCATCAATGAAAAGCAATAAGCCCTGTTTTGATTTCTTAGACCAATCAAACAACTGGTGTATCTTTGTTACCGCTTGTGATCCCAGTGGAGCAACATCTCCTCCAGTCATCAATGCATAATCTAACCCCTGCATCAAATTGAAAGAAAATCACAACATATCCAAAAGGAACAAATATCAACAGACCGTAATAAAATTTGATGTTTCACTAAGGCTTTGGTTGTTGTTGTATAAAGCACACAACGACATATTAGTTATAGGTCCTCAAAAATAGACAAGTTGAAAATAAGTTTAAACACAGACCTCAAAAAACAGACAAATTTGAGTTATAGGTCCTAAATTGTCTACAAAAATTGATGAAAAGAAGATAGAATAAATCAGAAAAGCATGTGGAGATAGTTTTGTTAACATGATGATAGTCACACCAATTAATAATACAATGAAATATATAGATTATATAAACTTCGATTTCTCCATGAAATAGGAAAAACCAAACTATGAAACTATGAGACAGAATTTCCCACTTATGTGACCCTTGGACAAGAAAAGTGGACACAATAAAATATTTGAAAACTAGAATGACAAGATTAAGGGAGAAGGATCCCATACAGATTTACGAGCCAGCTCTCTCGCAGCCATTGTCTTCCCTGTTCCTGGAGGGCCATAAAATAACATGTTCCTGAATGGTGCCTGATGTGCTTTTGTATTTGCAGTTGCAGATGCCAGCTGCTCAATTCTTTTATTAAGAGAAGGATGCAAAATTACATCACCAAAGCCATTCCCATTTTTTGAAGCAGATACTGGATTAGCACGTTGTGATAGGGTGCTCATGGCACGAGAAAAGATGCCGGACCAGGGGTATTTCCCTCTGGAGGACTCTCGAATCAGTGATGGCTGTCCCAATATTCTATCCACATATCCCCAAATAACCCTTGCACCTTCCCTGCATTGGACAAAAAGAACTATTATACGCCATAACTTTATCAATGGCAAATTATAAGAATAACACAAAGTCAAATATGAATGTAAATTAATCAACTCTTGCATGCAGATGAGAACAACGTAAAAATTTTCTACGAGATAAGGAATAGACTGATTTGAGAACGATTATTTTCCTCAAAACAGCTCTTTTGTTTTTATATATTCACACTGAAGGGATATTCACTTCTAAAAGAACATCTTGTTGCTACAAAAAAACAAACTGCATTATCCAAAATGAGTATAGTAATGGTCAAACATTAATGAATCTGATGACCCGTTCCCAAAGTTCATTAAATGATGAAACCAGGGCCATGCCCATCAGTCAACCATTCAGCGAGGAAGATTGATCAGATCAGGTTGGGTTTCAGAACATCAAGTAAAAAACGCCAATCATCAATAATTGCATAATTGAGATGACGGATACAGACTGCGCAAAGAACGCCACACCAAACCTTAGCTTCTATACCTCGTTGTGTAGACCCCTGCAGCCAGAGCAGTTACTCCACCAACTGCCACGACCAACTTATTTTGATCTGTTAGGATGGCTTTTAAGCCCCCTGCAAAATATGGATCAAGTTGTCTTAACTTAGGGGTCATTACGGAATTATTTAGACCAGTAAAGTATAAATAACACTACAAATAATAGGGAATAATAAATAAAATAACAATCAATCCTTAATAACCATCATATATCATTCATGTCTATTGACAAAGCATTGATCTCTAAATCTTTCCTAATCATTTCGCCTAATGTTTTTCTTGGCCTCCATCTACCACTATGAATTGGACTAACGTCCATTAGGTCTAAGTAATGATGATGGAAAAGGTAAATTAACAATACAACCCATAGATTACAATATTGCATGGAAATGAGGGAGATTTGGAGGCTTTAATCCAAGTCAAATGGTTCACTGAGTAACCAACACTACAAAAGTAAACTAGATAAAAGAACAAAATACCACAAAAATCGCTGTCAAATGACCTTTTGAATTTAAAACAACAAAATGAATACATGTAGAGATTGTTGTCATTTGTTATACACATGGTTAATATAAGCATTATTGCTTTGCATATATGGTAGAACAGTACCTCCAATATGGTCAAAAGTAGTATTTATGGCAGAAATCCATTTTTCTCGCTCTGCATTAGCACGGTCAACTAGCATTCTCCTGTTAACCTCTTCAGATAGTTTTGCTTCATGTGCTCTCCCTTCTGCTTCTGCCATAGCCCTTACTCTGATTGTTTCACGTTCGATATCAGCCTTCTCTCTTTCGGTTTGCCTTCGTTGAGCTTGAATCTGTTCTTCAGTAGCACGTCGAGCTTGCTCCTGTCTGATTGATGACTCTTCTTGCAGTTTTACTAGCTCTTGATTCCTAGTTCTATGGTATTCATTTTCTGCCTGAAAATAATAATAATAAAAGAATGAGAAACAAAAATAAAAGTTCGGAGTTCCAAAAGGTTTCATACCTGCATCCTCTTCCTTGCCAACTCGTCCTCGTATTTAGCCATTTGGGATTTTGTTTGTGCCTGATGCTGGGCCAGCTTTTTTTGCTCATCATATATAATCCTTTGTCTTTCCTGCCAGGCCAACCAATTGTGACAACTGATATGTTAGAAAACATATCAATGGTGAAGCAACAAAGAACGAAACAAAAAGGTTTGATGCAAATAATCAATCATCGGAATTCATGCTGCCAACGAAATAGCTAGTGGATAATTTCATCATGTATACAGCTAGAACTACCGAGCAATTGACACGAGTTCTTAAACCACCAGACAACTTCACCACAGTAGTAATAACTAAAGCAAAATAAATGGCACTAGAACATTATGCTTCATGCCAAAATCAACTAAAAATGTTGATATTTAATTCTCAGAATCTCAGCCCAATTTGTCCAAATAATTAGATTTTTTTATGCATGTCATGAAGATCACTCGGACAATATAGGATTAAACACTAAATAAAATGTAAATTAACCAAAGAACAAAACAAATAAAAAGGAGAAGTAAGTTAAGAAGAAGTTACAGTTTCATGTTGTGCTTGCATTTGTTTAAACTCAGCAACCTTTGCAGACAATTCAGTTATCTTAGTATCTTCTTGCTTTTTAATAATATCAAACACCTAGAAGACAAAAAAAGGCAGAAAAAGTTAAACATCAATAAAAAAATAAATCATATATAAAAGAGAGAAAACACAAAGATGAAACCTTTTTGCCATGTGGAGAATCAGCAATGTCTTTAAGAGCCTTCACACCTCTCTCAAGAGCTTCAGGATCAAAACCAGCAGAAGTAGTTCGTGGGTGATCGTTTCGAACCTTCTTCGGTGGCGGCGGCGGAGCCGAATTGGGATCAGAAGAAGGTTCTGGAACATTCGAAGAAGAAGAAGAAGGAAAATTGAAAGGTCCATCAGCATATGCTGCATTATTATTAGTATTGGTGAGAGATAATGCAGAAGCTGTTGCTATGGCTGATACGAACCCCGTTGTGTAAGTTTTCACCATTGTTATTGAATTGTTGTTATTATTGTTACAGAGAAAAGGAATGAAAATCTGAACAAATGAAGAAGAATGAGGATTGAGGTTCCATCAAAGCATTGTTGGCAGAGAAAGAGAGAGAAATGGGTTTTGGTAGGGTTTTGGCTCAACTTCTGTAAATCGCGGTTTTAACAGACCCGACCCATTGTGCAAGTTTATGTAGTATTATGGGTCAAAGTTTATGCGTAAATGTCGATGTTATCAGTTTGATCCTTCCGAAATTGTAAAACCTAAACCGACCACAAAAATTTCAAATATTGGTCAAAGTAGTTATTTTTGACATGTTTTAAAACACTTGGTAAAGACTAATTTGACCAAAAAAAGATTAATTTGACTTACATTTAAAATTTTTGACGACCATTTTGGTTTTTTTCAATTTTTAAAAAACCAAACTGATAATGTCGAAAAACACAATGGAGTAAAATGAGTAATTACTCTTATTTTTAATATTCTATTCAACATTTTTTTATACCGACATAATTAACAGAAGATTGAAGGATAAATTTTGCATTGGAAAAAATTATGTTTTCATATTGAGAAGTGTTATGTTGTTGAAGACTTTATTGATGTTTCTACTACTCGATTATACAATTTTTTTCTTCAAGGATTTTTTTAAACTTCAGTATTTAACTTGATCGTGAATGTAATATTGTAATTTTTGATAGTTTTTTATAGGTAAAGTTTTTGGATGAGGTGGGAGAAAATGATGATGCAAGTGTAAGTGCTTGGTAAATTTGTAGACAAGAAAAGGCACACCACTTCTCACGTTCAAAACCGAGCATTTTGTTTATGTCACTCTGATCACAGATTTGTGCATAGACATTGAAGTATCTACTTTATGAGGACTAGCTCAATACATAGTTTATGGCTCACTTATTATCATATAGTTAATTAGAGTTAAATCATTTCTATTAATGGAGAGACAAATAATTCAAAAATATAGAGAAATGTAAATTTCAATGACTCGTATGTCCTTTAGTTACAATGAAATTACACTTTTGTCATTAAAAGCAAAAGAAGAAACATGCATTTGCCTCTCCATTAATAAAGAGTATATTTTATCCTTAATTGTTTTATACTAGAATTTGCCAAAAGAATTTGAAGGAAACTATGCCATTACATTTTGAAGGTAAACTTGTTATTTAGAATGTTGCATTTTTTAATCACACACATGGACATAGATCAACTGTCCCAAATGGTGTCACACTATGTGTCCCAAGCCTATCATAGTACCACTTTTTATTACTTTTTGTTTTTAAAAAAATTCTTTTATTCACATGTTTATATGATTGGCTTGAGACAGAGGTGACAAGTGTCCCTATCCGACTGACATAGCATTTCAAAATTTCTGTCCATGCAGAATAGAGAAATAGAGAAAACTTTATATCACAACACTGAGTTGGTATATAAAAAAACATTGCACTGAAATTAATCTCTGGACAAAATTCATAAGCACAATACACAATAATTTAAGTCCATTCAGTAGTATGATTGAGTTTGTTGAATTAAGTGGAGAAAAAGTACTTAAAAAAATGAATGACTTATCATGGAAACTGGAAGGAACCACCAATTTGGTTATTACCAGCAGGGGGATTTATTGCCACCCACAAGAGTGATATTGTGATTGCTATAAGGCCTGACCACACAAAAACAATGGTTGGTGTTCTTCCCCTTCTTCCCATCAAACCTTTTGCAAAAGGGTAGAGATGTGTCAACACCCAAAAACTGAAGAAAACACCACCAAGTAGACGGCTCCATTGCGGTATTGTGCTGTATATAGTTCGGCTAAGTCCAATCGCTATTGCTATCAAGTTAACCATCATAATTGTGATTGGTGGTATCATAAGTGATGTCCATTTGACGACGTAGAGATCGGCAAATTCATCATCTACATCATCTGAAACAGATTTTGAAGTTAAGGTGAAGGAGATTTCAATGCCTGCTATGACTTTGAGCAAACCTTGAAGCACAGCAGCTAGATGGGCACTAGTCCCTCCAATTAACCAAAATTGCTCATTTCTCCACCATTCTTCTAGCTCGATCCCGGACCACTTGATTTCGAGCACTGCCAGCATGCACAACGTCACCGTGAAGGTCAAGAGGTAGACAAGGAATGTGACATTGAGGTTTTGAACAATGAACTGGCCAGAGATGAGTGAAAGTGCAGGGAGGAAGCAGTAGACGATAAGGAATATGGAAGTGAATGGATAAATTCCAACATTAAGGTATGCAATTTTTTGAAGAAATTTCATTCTTGGGCTAGCTAGAAGAGCATTGTTTCGAGAGAAGAATATTTCAACCGAGCCAGTAGCCCATCTAAGCACCTGATGCAACCTATCGGTGAGATTGATAGGAGCAGTTCCACGAAAGGCGTCACGCTTGGTCACACAGTAAACTGATTTCCATCCTCTATTGTGCATTCTATAGCCGGTGACCACATCCTCAGTAACTGATCCGTAGATCCATCCAACACGCTGTCCCCACTCGGTCTTGTCCTCATACCAACATGAAATGACACTGATGGCCTCAGCCACAGTTGATGCATCGAGAAGCTCACGCGGCGTGGTGAGAGCACCAGGAGGGCGTCCATTTTTCACTGCAGGGTGATCAGCAAGTGGCCTACCTTGGAACTCTGCCACTGGTATTGAGTCAATGAGTAAAGTTGAGTTTCCAAACTTCTTAGGGAAGAATGACAGGTTCATTTCTTCGTCATCGGAATCACCCATCCTTAATGCTCGGTTCTCTTCCTGAGAGTTTGCCATTGATGCATTCTTCTTCTTGGAACGGCCAAAGCAGCAAGTACAGAAACCTGAATGGTTTTCTTTAGAGCGAGGGGGATCAAAACCATAAAGGGCAACCCTCCTAAAAAGACAACCAGTTCCGACATAGACTGGCCCTTGAAGTCCATCAAGTGCTCTCATATTGACATCAAAGAAGACAGTGTTATGGTTAGCATATCTATCCGAGGGATCAATCCCCTCAAACCTCTGGGGGAATTGGACATAGCAAAGGCGGTCACCTCCGCGATCCATCATAAAACACATACCTTCCTTCATTGCCTTTGAGTTGTAGATGTAGTGATCACAATCAAGATTGAGTATAAATGGACCATTAGACATCACAGCTGAGGCTCGAACCAAGGCATTCATGGCACCTGCTTTTTTGTTGTGATCATAGCCTGTACGCTTCTCTCTGGAAACATAAACAAGAAGGGGAAGGCGGATATCAACATCAGTCGTGTCAATGAGGTTGTTTTCATCACCACCTCCAACAAGAGTTTCATCACTCGGAGGTTTCAACATCACCTGCAAATATGAATCATACATTCTCTCATCTAAGAATAATAAATTTAAGATTTGGATAGAAACAGTACTAGATCTAGGACCTACTTAGTACCTGGATTATACCAGCATGGTCACCTTTAGAGTGATCAGGTGAAGGATTTAACCAAGTCCCCGGCCAATGAGTTCCATCAGCCATCCATGTTGCTTTTGCAATCTTAACAGGTTCAATCGGTTCATCTTCCCTGTTTTGTCTCTCGAGTTTCATGGCCTTGATTTCTTCTCTTGCATGAAAGGCATCCGAGCGGCGACGGATAGATTCAGGGAGACCATTGATCCTGACTTTGAACTCATCATACTCACGCTTCACCCGTCTACGATCCTTAACAAAATCTGGTTTCACTTTTCCTTTGTAAGGATCTCTCTTTAAACTGAAATATGATTCAGGATTTCTGGGTTCTATGTCATGTTTACGGCAGAATGGAATCCATACATTAGCATAGCTGGCAGCTTCAGCCATTGCCTCAAAAGTTAAAAGTGCACCTCCATCATCAGAAACATAGCAAGCAAGCTTCTCAACTGGATAATCAGCAGCTAAAATAGAGAGGATAGTGTTTGCAGTAACAAGAGGTGGTTCTTTCTCAGGATCAGCAGTGGAGACAAAGACATCAATGCCTGGAAGATCAGACTTTCCAGTAGGATTTTCAGGACTTGGTGTTTCAAATTTTTCCTTCAGAACAGTAAGATCGGTGGAACGGTTCACTGGGCATAGCTTCGGCAATTGATCCAAAAGCCATGAAAAAGCAAACCATATCTCACAAACCACAGACATGCCCCACAGCCAGACTGCATCAACATTTTTGTTCTGGACCCGCCATGACAAGAACAGTACCAACACAATAATACGAATGAAAATGATAAGCCTGTAAAATCAGAAACCACAGAAAGAAAAACAAATCTCAGATCCCACAGATAATTGGTGTAATGCACACTACTGTCAGAAAGCATATATATGACAAATGAAACACTCCATCAAGCATGACTTTCTTGTATATTATCCATCCAAATATGTACAAATTACAAAATAATGACCATCTCTAATCTAATTTAATATACATATTATCAACTAATGTTATACCTTTCACCGGAGAATCATGATATGTGGCATTCAAATATGGTGAGATTTGATTATGGTTATGATCAATAAATCATTTTGTTGTTAGAAAAGGAAAACACAGTATAGGCTATGTACCGATATGGACTGAGAATAGCAGCAGGTATCTTGAGTTTGCGTGTAAGTGGCCTCCAGGGTCTGTTCATAAACTCAGTTGGCTCAGCATAATCATCATCATCTTTTCCATTTGCAAAATTCCCTTCCTTTGGCCATATAGCATTGCCATAGCCATAGGTACCGTTTGTTTCAAAGAGCCACCGGTTGTGATCAAAATCTCCGGTTTGGCTTCTCATTAGAGACTTGGTTGGCTTCATCACAGACAAACTCCTATCCCTTTTAGAGACTCCACTTGGTAGAGGAAGTGGAAGGTGTCTTCCATTATCTGCATCTACTTCATCTAGTTCTGTGTTCTTATATGACTCCTTGCACCCTGGGCATATTCCACCTCCTGTTTTCACCGCGTCAATATAGCAGTCTCTACATATCTTAAAATCACACTCACACGGAAGAAGATCCACACCGCGTTCATCACTCATCACCTTAGCATCACAACCAAGAACTTCACATGAAGACCCTTTTGCACCAGCCATCTGCGGATGGTTTGCTTCAGATTCTATCACCTTATCCATTAGATGAGCTCTAGTAAGACTGTTGAATCCACCCGTGAATAGCGAATTCGATACATATTGCTCCTCAACTTTCTGCGAGATTGATGGATCCATTGGTTGGTTATCAGGGGTTTGTGGCATATGCACTGTATAATTCAGAAAATCATTATTCTCCAGTTCACTATCAAGGCTATCTCTGGAGTAACTGATGTAACGACCGGAGGAAGTTCTTCGACCAAATCTTACAGTTGGGGGTAAAGGAGGCTTCTGGTTCTCAGATGCATCAGAAGCTTGTGACAGATTTGATCTGCTTGGATTGAATGATTTTGATGCCATATTTGACGACAAAGACTTATTCTAATGTCCTGAAAAAAATCCGAAACTTAGCAAGTTAGATGTTCATCACCATTGTATTTAATTCCTATGCTGTGCCATAAAGTTAAAAGATTAAAACCAAAGTTCAAACATGAATCCTCAATTCTTGATCAATAATTCATGCTACTATGATAAAGGAATAAACATTTGAGTGAACTATACCTAATCATAAAGATGCACTATTCAAATCTTAATCAAGTTCAGGCTTTTGAATTTGTGAAAAATCTTCTATTATTCTAGTAATAGAAATATCATCTGTCAGATTATTCCTCTATAGCTTTCTGATTAACAAGCCAAAGCACTAAATATCAGAAACTTTTTAATGAAATTTCAGAAAATGTCAACAAATTTGCCGAAATATCGAAGAAATCGAAACAGAACTACAGAGTAATCACCAATCATCTAACCTTTAAAAGGCAACACAAATGCAGTTACTCAACTCATGGAACTTTGGTACAAAATCTCAAACTGGTTTTACATTCTCACATTTTCTCAGCAATCAAATCAACTCAAAGAGCTCATAGTAGGATAATATTATATAGAAACAAAAACAGATGGAAAACCTTTTTGACTTCCATGCATTTCTCAACCCACAAATCCCATTTTTCACTACATTTTCGGCAACCAATTAGCCCATTACATATGCAACAAACCCATCACACAAAGATTACACCTTTTTTGCTCTAAGAGCATATAGAAAAAAACAGAACACACCAAGCATGCAGCATATAGAAGAATGAAGGATGAACAATAAAACATACCTGAGTTGTTTCTGAAAAAGTAAATAGCAGTGTGATGAGTTCTTATAAGAAATCAATGATCCATAACAAGAGAAAAGAGTGTGTATGAATGAATATGATGGAGAGGTTCAAAGAGGGTAATGAATAGTCTCCAACTGTCACCTTATACACACAAGCTGGGAGAAAGAGACATAGTCGTGACCAAAACTACAAGCACTACTTCTCCATTATCATCATTCAATCATGTCATATCATATCATATTCATTTCTTACTAAACTATTATATTATGTTTTAGTTGCTTCATCTTCTCATTTTATTATTACTACTTAACTATCTTTTTCATTTCTAGAAATATGATTAATGGTGTTGGAATTTTATCTTATATACTTCAAAGTTTTGGTCTTGGTTCTTCAAGATGATATCAACATGTGAAATGTACCATATTAGTTACTGATATGATTAATTATGAAATTATTATGAGATAATAACTCAAGTTAAAACAATTAATTTTTTTTTGGGCAGTAACAAATGTATCCGCTTACTAAGGTCGAGGATTCGATTCCTATGAACGAAACTTGTTGGAAGGGAAACCATAATGCCGAAAAAAGATTAGTTCATTATCCAAAAAGGTGATAGATATCTTGGTAATACCAAAAAAATGTATCTTCTCACGATATGGATAAAGAACTAATCCATTTTGAGTATACGTTACTCATAAAAATCGAACATTTGACATTTTTATCTTTCTAGAATGTAATGAATCTTATATCGTTAAACTAACAATTTATCAATCAAAATAATTATTTTTTGGTACTGTGAGTATTCTTCACTCTTTTGGATAATGAACTAATTCACGAAGTTATTTCCTCCAGTGGGTTTTATTTTATCCTTAGTGCATTTTATTTATTTAACACAAATTTGTGTTGGAGTGATGTCTTTGTTATTCAGACAGGATAACCGTAAAAATATCTATACACTACTAATAATTAATTAATATTTTTAAAAAATGAAACAATGGTTGATGAAGAATTTGACTTAATTAAAGCATAAGATCATAAGATGTGTGTTTTAGTTATTATTATTATTATATGAAATAGAAGAATGTTGTTGACACGTTAAACATTGCTGCCTCTCTTTTTGTTATGCCTCTGAACTCATTTTGACTCCAACAATCAACAACACGTTCGGTCCTAGCAACGTGCGTTGTTGTTATCACATAATAATAACATACTTTTTAGTTTGCAAAAAAAATTCGGAATTACATCACAATTTTTTTAGTTTATGTTTGGGTCCATAGAAATTTATGAATTATGTAATTGAGCCCACTAACAATGCCAATTTATCATTATTCTTGGGAAGGTAGGAGAAAGCTATTACTTTTTCGGTTAAGATTATCTTTGTATATCAAAACTAAAAGGGAAAAAATAATATATCTATACTATATATAAAGCCAAAACTTGAAATAACTTCTTTCATGGTGTAATTTTCATTTCCTATATTGCCCTTAACATTATTTAATTTTTACAAAAAAAACTATATAATCCTAAGCAACTACCACCAATACATTAATTAACCACATATCTCATATTAAATTAAACATTATCATAAACAAAAAAAAAATATAAAGTACACCGAACACAACAAATACATTTTAATTCAAAAAATGAAATATATAAAATTTGGATATGTAGTATGACACAATATTCGCCGGCAGACACGAAGTACCTGTACACACTAGTATAAGGAAAGCTAAAACAATTACTCCTCTTTTCTAATATTGGGGTGAATTCTTTATTATTACTTGTGTATTGGTTCTTTTCTGTCATCGGAGGTTTGATATTAAAAAGTTACTATTCCATCATTAGGGGTTGATGAAAATTTTGACTATTTTTTATTAGTTTATTATCATTTCTTACCTATCCAACTAAGAGGAAAACTAGAACTAGAGGGAAAGTCGAATAGTTCATTACTGAAACATAAAGAAAATGAGGAACTTAATAATTTCAAAATTAAAATCTAATTGGAAAATTATTTATATCATATAGCAATTTCCTATTCCAATCAAAACCTTAAATGGGGTACACATGAGCCAACAACACAAGGCTTACGTGCAGAAATCTCATGAACTCAGCAACATGCATGCATCATGCATGCTATATAAGTTGATTGTTTTTTCCATTTTGATAACATCATTATTTTCCCTTATCAAGTCAATTTCGTAGTTATAACCACATAATAAACATGTTTGTTGAAAATTGAGAATTCATATAAATCACTTCAAAGTTTGTTTAGTTGATAATATAATAATATATATCATAATTCCTAAAATGAAAGTTACTCCAATTTATGTCTTAATATATGTCATAATTCATCATAGTTCATAAAATGCTCACATTGATAAATCATGTCTTATTTGAACATGTGTTATAAGTCATTGTAAGGAGAAAGAGGCCAAAAAAGTAGCAAAATCAATTAGATATAACACAATAGCCATGTTTCAGAACAACTTTTTGTAACACATATTTTGCTTAACTTTTTGTAACACATATTTTGCTTATACATTTCTCAAGGAGCACACAAAGCATCTTATGTTTATGTTTACCAACAATGCTTGATCCCCAGAATAACCAAAATGTCAATAATTTTATTCATATGAATAACACTTGTTAGAAGAGACAAACACATATCCTGAAAGAGATTAGTTCCTTACTCTTAGGGTGAGGATACCCTTACAAAAGCATCTTGGAAGCTCATGTTAGCAGATGGAGTGTAACGGTAGGTGTCTGGTTCCACTTCGACATTGTCTTGCATCATTCAATGAGAATTGATGATAACAGGTTTCAAAGTAGCATACCAGAAAGAAAAAAAACACTTCAAACAGTGACATGAATAACAACATACTGTAATTCCTCATAAAGCCTCTCATCTATTCTTATACAACTTATACTTTGTTAACAAATTAAAAATAAACAACAAAAGTAGCAAGCCATCAAATAAAAGGCACATATCCATGTTCTGTTTGTAGAGCAACAGTGTAGTTGTTCTACATATACCATCCAACTTATAGTAAATACTAGTAGTATATTTAATATAATAAGCTTTTACACAAATCCTTGCAAATCAAAGGATGAGACCTTGTGTTGTTGTTTCAGGATTGGAAGGCTTGTCAGGTTTGGTGTTCTGTTGAGATTCAGGTTTGGAGGGTTGATCAGGTGTGGTGGTCTTTTGAGGTTCAATGATGTTGGTTTGGACATGTCCTTGTTCTTCTGTCTTTCCTTGATTATTATTATTATCATGTGCTAAAACCTTCTCCTTAGTTTTCTGTCCCACCTCCTCAGCTGCCTTAGCAACCTTATTATATGCACCGGTGACCCATGTCGCCCCGGTCAAGATATAACGGTTCTTCATGATGGCTGATCCGGCATTACTTACCGTCTGCTCGGCGGCTGAAATTGCAATCTTAGTCTTCTCTGATACTTGAAATTTCTCATCCATTTCTTTTACTTTCTCATTCACCAAAGTTGTACCAGCACTGATTTTTTCAGTGAGACCAACCTTTTGGTCTAGAGAAACAACTTTTGCTGTTGCTGTGGAAGTAACATGGTGCCTTTCATCAAAGGATTCAGCATGTGTTAATGCATCTTTACCCAAAATAAAGCCCTTAGCTAGCAAGCTTGTTACAACATCCTCTGCCTTTCTCAAACCAGATTCACCAGTTTCAGCATTTTTGGTCTCTGTTGCCTGATCAGATTGAACTATAAAGTGTCAAATACATTTGTCAATAGAGAAATAGTTTAGGGTACACATTTACTGTCCCACAGTTTGTGACACTCCATGTGCCATAGACTTATGATTGGTCAGACAAAATATATTTAAGTTAAAATCTAAATATTAAGTATTTTTCTGACCAATCACAAGCTTATGGCACACAAACTATGGGACAACAGATGTGCTCCCGTTTAGTTTATGTTTAGGAAATTCAGGGAATAAATACTATACAGTTGGCAGTGTAGATGCAACAGATGCAGGCAGAGAATATTCTGGAGCCATTGCTATGGTTAAAGGCTGTCCAGCCACCACTGCTCCCTGGAAACACACCAAATAGATTCAACATCATAGAAGAGATTAGAAATGTAACATGATTTATAAAAAGACCAAATACACTTAATGGAACAAATCTGGTATTTGCAGAAAATTACATTTAATAACAACAAAATTGAACAAAAGGGATTAAGAAATGAATATACCGATAGAAGAACAGCAGTTTCAGCTCCCTCTGGATTACTGAAGGTAACATATGCAACTTGGGAACTTCCATTATCACTGAAAAAAGAGCTATTATTCTATGTACATGTTCCAGAAAAGAAAAGGAAATCCAAAAGCTAGTGAAAAGCAATATGTACCACCTAATTGTTTATACTATATATAAAGCCAAAACTTGAAATAACTTCTTTCATGGTGTAATTTTCATTTCCTATATTGCCCTTAACATTATTTAATTTTTACAAAAAAAACTATATAATCCTAAGCAACTACCACCAATACATTAATTAACCACATATCTCATATTAAATTAAACATTATCATAAACAAAAAAAAAATATAAAGTACACCGAACACAACAAATACATTTTAATTCAAAAAATGAAATATATAAAATTTGGATATGTAGTATGACACAATATTCGCCGGCAGACACGAAGTACCTGTACACACTAGTATAAGGAAAGCTAAAACAATTACTCCTCTTTTCTAATATTGGGGTGAATTCTTTATTATTACTTGTGTATTGGTTCTTTTCTGTCATCGGAGGTTTGATATTAAAAAGTTACTATTCCATCATTAGGGGTTGATGAAAATTTTGACTATTTTTTATTAGTTTATTATCATTTCTTACCTATCCAACTAAGAGGAAAACTAGAACTAGAGGGAAAGTCGAATAGTTCATTACTGAAACATAAAGAAAATGAGGAACTTAATAATTTCAAAATTAAAATCTAATTGGAAAATTATTTATATCATATAGCAATTTCCTATTCCAATCAAAACCTTAAATGGGGTACACATGAGCCAACAACACAAGGCTTACGTGCAGAAATCTCATGAACTCAGCAACATGCATGCATCATGCATGCTATATAAGTTGATTGTTTTTTCCATTTTGATAACATCATTATTTTCCCTTATCAAGTCAATTTCGTAGTTATAACCACATAATAAACATGTTTGTTGAAAATTGAGAATTCATATAAATCACTTCAAAGTTTGTTTAGTTGATAATATAATAATATATATCATAATTCCTAAAATGAAAGTTACTCCAATTTATGTCTTAATATATGTCATAATTCATCATAGTTCATAAAATGCTCACATTGATAAATCATGTCTTATTTGAACATGTGTTATAAGTCATTGTAAGGAGAAAGAGGCCAAAAAAGTAGCAAAATCAATTAGATATAACACAATAGCCATGTTTCAGAACAACTTTTTGTAACACATATTTTGCTTAACTTTTTGTAACACATATTTTGCTTATACATTTCTCAAGGAGCACACAAAGCATCTTATGTTTATGTTTACCAACAATGCTTGATCCCCAGAATAACCAAAATGTCAATAATTTTATTCATATGAATAACACTTGTTAGAAGAGACAAACACATATCCTGAAAGAGATTAGTTCCTTACTCTTAGGGTGAGGATACCCTTACAAAAGCATCTTGGAAGCTCATGTTAGCAGATGGAGTGTAACGGTAGGTGTCTGGTTCCACTTCGACATTGTCTTGCATCATTCAATGAGAATTGATGATAACAGGTTTCAAAGTAGCATACCAGAAAGAAAAAAAACACTTCAAACAGTGACATGAATAACAACATACTGTAATTCCTCATAAAGCCTCTCATCTATTCTTATACAACTTATACTTTGTTAACAAATTAAAAATAAACAACAAAAGTAGCAAGCCATCAAATAAAAGGCACATATCCATGTTCTGTTTGTAGAGCAACAGTGTAGTTGTTCTACATATACCATCCAACTTATAGTAAATACTAGTAGTATATTTAATATAATAAGCTTTTACACAAATCCTTGCAAATCAAAGGATGAGACCTTGTGTTGTTGTTTCAGGATTGGAAGGCTTGTCAGGTTTGGTGTTCTGTTGAGATTCAGGTTTGGAGGGTTGATCAGGTGTGGTGGTCTTTTGAGGTTCAATGATGTTGGTTTGGACATGTCCTTGTTCTTCTGTCTTTCCTTGATTATTATTATTATCATGTGCTAAAACCTTCTCCTTAGTTTTCTGTCCCACCTCCTCAGCTGCCTTAGCAACCTTATTATATGCACCGGTGACCCATGTCGCCCCGGTCAAGATATAACGGTTCTTCATGATGGCTGATCCGGCATTACTTACCGTCTGCTCGGCGGCTGAAATTGCAATCTTAGTCTTCTCTGATACTTGAAATTTCTCATCCATTTCTTTTACTTTCTCATTCACCAAAGTTGTACCAGCACTGATTTTTTCAGTGAGACCAACCTTTTGGTCTAGAGAAACAACTTTTGCTGTTGCTGTGGAAGTAACATGGTGCCTTTCATCAAAGGATTCAGCATGTGTTAATGCATCTTTACCCAAAATAAAGCCCTTAGCTAGCAAGCTTGTTACAACATCCTCTGCCTTTCTCAAACCAGATTCACCAGTTTCAGCATTTTTGGTCTCTGTTGCCTGATCAGATTGAACTATAAAGTGTCAAATACATTTGTCAATAGAGAAATAGTTTAGGGTACACATTTACTGTCCCACAGTTTGTGACACTCCATGTGCCATAGACTTATGATTGGTCAGACAAAATATATTTAAGTTAAAATCTAAATATTAAGTATTTTTCTGACCAATCACAAGCTTATGGCACACAAACTATGGGACAACAGATGTGCTCCCGTTTAGTTTATGTTTAGGAAATTCAGGGAATAAATACTATACAGTTGGCAGTGTAGATGCAACAGATGCAGGCAGAGAATATTCTGGAGCCATTGCTATGGTTAAAGGCTGTCCAGCCACCACTGCTCCCTGGAAACACACCAAATAGATTCAACATCATAGAAGAGATTAGAAATGTAACATGATTTATAAAAAGACCAAATACACTTAATGGAACAAATCTGGTATTTGCAGAAAATTACATTTAATAACAACAAAATTGAACAAAAGGGATTAAGAAATGAATATACCGATAGAAGAACAGCAGTTTCAGCTCCCTCTGGATTACTGAAGGTAACATATGCAACTTGGGAACTTCCATTATCACTGAAAAAAGAGCTATTATTCTATGTACATGTTCCAGAAAAGAAAAGGAAATCCAAAAGCTAGTGAAAAGCAATATGTACCACCTAATTGTTATGATATAGCAAAAAAAAATGGGCAAGTAATTTGATATGAACAAACCTCTTCAATTCAATATAGTCAATTTTTCCAGGAAAGGTTAGAAATTCCTTCAAGTCTTGTTCAGTTGCACTTGAAGAGATGTTGCTCACTTTCACCGATCTTGTCTGTTAAACAAAGAAGCATCACACACACATCAACAATGTAAAAGTAATGCAAATGAAAGATGAATGATTCACTAATTGCGTATAAATATTTACGTGTCGGTACATACCTAGTACACTCTTTTCTTTTCATATTATGTTCATTTCATAAAAATTAAGCTATATATATATATAGAGGCATAGTTGCCCTTGTATCCTCTTTATTTCATGGATTGTCCTCACAAGTCTAACTGTTTGCATCAAAACAAATCGTTTTATCTCATTATGTTCAGTTTTCTATGTTCTACCCTTCCCAACAAAAAAATTCTAAACACATATTTCAACTTTTTCTGTATTTTAAGAACCAACCATTTCTAATTTTGCAGTTGATATGATCTAATAAATGAGAATGTTGAAACAAAAAAAACAGCATTAAATCTAATCATAAGAAACTCAGATATAAATTAATAACATGTTTAAAAAATTGATCATTTGATCTGAAATCTTTGCCTGATCTTTAACATTAGACTAGATATCCAAACACATATCCTAATGTGAATCATGAAAAACATGATGAAATTTGAAACTTACCGTCATTTGAAAAGCTGTGGTAGAGAAGAAGGAGAATTAGAAGATGTAGTTATGGTTATGGAATATGGAATAGTAGTTATTTACGTGTGAATATATGAATCAATCTTATATGAACATTTTACTTACTTTCTTCGGTTCCTTCTTTAATAATCAAACTATTTATTAGGTAAATTTAGCATATTGGAACGTGTTGATTAAGATTCATACGTGGCAGCTTTAACATTCATCTTAGAAATGACACATCCACAATCAATGCTATCCTACAACCTAATGCAACCTTTAACAACCGACAAACAAAATTTATGGTGTTGTTGGGTAATAAAATGTTACGACAAGCGCTACTCAAAAAAATAGTCTATTAGGTAGGAATGTTTCGTACCATATTCAATTTCAATTCTACTCAGTGGTCTTCTAGCATAAAATATATAGGTTTTATTTTATGTCCATACTTAATACAAAAAATAGAACATCAAAATATAGCTATTTTGTTTCCTCCATAATAAGCATCCAACTTCTTAAAGGATGAGCTATCCTACTTTTTTGTCCCTTATATCTCAATTCAATGGAAATTTGATGCATACTTAAAATTTTTTTTATAAAATATATAAAATAATATTTTTATGTAATTGATGGAATATGATTGACTTGAAATATGAAGACGAGAAGTTTTTGGAACATAAAATCTTGTTTCCCGACTTCATGATGTTGTATCCACACAAAGCAATGTAATGCCAAATTTGAAGCCTTTTATTGTGAAGACATTTTTAATAGTTATTTTATAGACTTAAAAAACTTTTACTCTTTTAAAATTAAAAAATCAAATAAAACTTATGGCTCGCATGATATTATTTTCAATATACCCTTTGAAGAAGAGAAAAATAAAAAAAAGTTAAAACAAATAATGAAAGCCAAACTTAGTGGTTTGTCCATCACCATATTAGTAAGTAACTAATTCATTTTAGGTTATATAATTATCATTTCTAACAAGTATCATTCATAAGAATCGAATCATTAATATTTTTATCTTTTTGTGAATTTATTTCGGTCTTACACGACTATACTGTAGAAATATGAAAAATAGCTGGGCCAGTTGTGTGTGAGAAGAAGCCCAAACTATGAACCAAAAAAGTCTGAACCCATCGATGTTTCTTTCTCTCTCCATCTTTTATCTTCTCAAATCTCAACAAAATGAAAACATAGCTAAATTATTATTAAATGTTTTTTTGTAAATAAATAAATAAATGATGATTGCGATATAGGTATTGAATCATCATTGCGATCCTCAATCTGATCTATAGTATCTGCTTCAATCTCTGTCTATTTCGAGTTTTACACTAATGGCGCCACCATTTCCCTCCAATTACAGTAACTCATTTATCACTTTTTCGTTTTCTCATTTTTATTTCATCCTAATTATAATAACCAATTACTCTTTTATTTATGCTTATATTCGATCCATGATTTTTACTTTTCACTTTGTTTTTTCCATAACAAAAAAACCTACCATTAGCTTCTTTACTCATACGAATTAAGTGCCTTTGACATTTATGTATGATTTTAAAATTTATGTGTCTAATAAAGTTTTTTATACTGTTAGCACATATTAAATCTTTTATGTATTTTTTCCGGTGCCGCAATCGCAATTTAAAACATTCCTGGACTTTTAGTAAAAATCTTTACTTGAAAGAGAAAGGAAAACTGAAAATCTGTTATTAGGAGAAGCTGAAAGCTTAATTTTTTAGCTTCTAATGAAAAAGCTTTTGTCAAATAAATACATTTAACAATCGGGTCCTAATTTTAGTCTCTGGTTGGTAGATATACGTGGAAAAGAAATCCCATTAATATTTAAGCTGAAATTGGCAAATGTACATTTGTTTTCTTTGTTATTTGAAGTGATGAACTATTTCAGAATATATGAAGTATCTGAAACTCCTGTTTGATATGTGCAGTAATATGAAGTATTCAATGGCATTGGTCATTGTTGTAGAGTAAATAGAAGTGCCATTACTTGCACGAATTTCCCAACTATATCAGATACTTATCGTGGATTAAGTTTAAAAAACTCGATGGTAAACCCAAAACTGTGTTGTCGGCCAAAAATCCACTACAGGTGTATAAGACCTTCTGACCTTGACATTTTAGAGCATATCCATGTCAAACTATTTCCTATCAGGTGAGGTCATGGTGATTTTTCATTGCTGTAAGTTTGAGCACTTGGAATTGTGTTTGCTTAAATATATTGTCAATTTGTAGGTATGAATCTGCTTTTTTCCAAGATGTGGTAAATGGACGCGACATTGTATCTTGGGGAGCTGTGGATGCTAGTCGGCCCGATGACCAAAGCGATGAGCTCATTGGATTTGTAACTGCACGGATTGTTCTTGCAAAAGAAAGCGAGGTCGGTGATCCTCTTTATCGCCTTTTCTCTCATTACTTAAGTAAGTTTATGGAAATGTTTTTTGTATATCATTGCTAGAACTTGAGATGGAAAGAGAGACTGTGATCTGTTGTTAGGTCTTCCGTTACTCTTTGGTAAGGCACCTTTCATATGCAATGGGTTTGGATGATTTAGTTGGTGACTTTGAAGGAAAGATGTTATGAAGCAAATTGTTGTTGGAGAACTTATCCAGGATGCATTAAATCAACTTTCTTAGATCGAAGATGATAAGCTTAAGTAAATGCCATGCTTATACATCAAGACCAAGTTGATGTTAAAGTTTCACACTTAAAGTGAACGATGTCTTTAATATATGTAGTCTGATTCAACAATCATTTTGATCCTTATAATATAACCTAGACTAACTTAAAACTTGATGTGATACTATGTTCACAGTCTGATTAAGTGGCCATCATATTTTATTAGTCTGGCACCAACTTTTGGACAATGGCTTACAATTAGGTTTGCAGAAAATCTGTACAAATGTCCTTAGGATATTAGTCTTTGAGTATTATTTACGTTAGAAAACTCAAGCTTAAGGAAAAAATTTAACCCGTAACTATAAAACCATTGATGCTGTATCAAATGGAATTTTGGGCAACAAAAAACCAACAAGAGAATAAAGTTAATGGAACAGAGATGGGAGTGTTATGTTGGTTGAGTGGACACATTAGAGAATATAGGATTATGAGTGAATTTTTTAGAGAGAAAGTTGAGGTAGCACTTATTTTTGAAAAGATGTAAGAATCATGTCTTATGTGGTTTGGGCACATGCGGAGAAGACATGTAGAATCCCAATAAGGATATAGTGGATCAAATAGAGCAGCACAATAGTTAGAGGTTGAGGAAGACCAAGAAAAATTATTAGTTAAACCATTAAGAAGGATTTTGATATAAATGATTTGTTTATGGACATGACTTATGATAAGACATTATGATGTTGTGTGATCCATGTAGGCACCTAGTCTGAAAAGGCTTAGTTGTTGTTGGTGGCCCTTCTTAAAGTACAAGTATTTGAGTGCTTATATTTTTTCTGATAATTGTGAATGTTATTCTTGCAGATAGTGGATATGCTTGGATATGATTCTTCCAAATCAGATCAAACTTTAGTTTACATTCTGACGCTGGGAGTAGTGGAATCATATAGAAATCATGGTATAGGTAGGAGACTCTTTCTGACCTTAATATTGTTGGAGTTCTCCATATGATATAATGGGTAGTCTAATGTATGCATTATATGCAGCTTCTTCTCTGATTAGGGAGGTCATAAAATACGCTTCAAGTATTCCTACCTGCCGAGCTGTTTACCTGCATGTAATTTCTTACAACAACCCAGCAATATTTTTGTACAAGAAAATGTCCTTCAAGTGTATAAGAAGGCTGCAGGGATTTTACTTAATCAATGGCCAACAATATGATTCATACTTATTCCTGTACTATGTCAACGGGGGAAGGTCTCCTTGTTCACCATTGTAAGTACAAATTACCCTTTATGTCTTTATTTGCTCATACTAGTTTTCCTGTTTTTAATGAACCATGTTTTTCATGTTATAGATAATGTAAAAGGTGTTGCACCATTACTCTCAAACGTGCATTTTAAAATGTTTTGGGCTCAAATCAGCCTGACATATTATTTTTCTAAGTAGATGCTAGATGCTAGATGCCTCTATAGACACTGCCATATTTTGTATGGTGCAATTGTCAAAATGATTATTGACTGATTTCAGAGTTGAAATTTTATGTTATGTATTATATGCTATGCCTTCTAACTTTTTTTATGGATTAACCTTTATATTACACATTGAGTGTGTATGGCACATGCATATCTTTATGCAGTTCCATTTATCAATGAAGAAATCATTTCAATTAATTTAATTTCCTTTGACATTTCAGAGAGCTTCTCGCCGCAATAGTAAGCTATATGAGGAGTGGCTTTAAGTCAGTGGCTGCAAAGCTGTGCAAGAGTGAAGACAGGAAGATCTCAAGATGGTCAATGTGTAAAGAGAGCCATTCTCTTGTATCAGGGTCACATAACAAGAGAAACCTATCAGTTGAGCGTGTCGGTTATGAGTGTGTTTAAATTTATTTTACAAATTTTCCCCATATTTCCTGTATAATTCATCCTCAATTTTCATTCCCTCCTGAAAGGTTATATTGAAAATAACACTTACAGTGACTACCAAAGTCCTAATAAAGTTTCACATTTCATGTTAGCAGGTGATACTGTTTGTGATTCTGTTGATCATTGTAACAAATTCTAGGAAGCTTAAATACAGTAGTTCATCTTTCACATAGAAATTATGGCTACCAAGGCCATGGCAAGGAATATTTAGCTTCATTAAGAGAAGTACTGGAACATAAACATAAATAAATTAGAGTATCATATTTGGTGTTTAAAATTTTTATGCACAGGCTAAACAAAGAACTACTATCAACTCAAGAATCTAATCTAAGTACCATGCAATTTTAGACTTTTGAATGTATTCCAATTTGTTTTTATGGTGTGAATATAAAAGTAGGGGCATTAAAAGGGTAGTGTTAACACTCCTTTCTCATACTTCTAATGTAATCACAAAATTTCCAAGCCTTTTTATTCACTGTTATAAATTTAATTTAGAACATTTTTTTTACTATTTTTATAAGAAAGAGGAATAACATTAGGGAATTGAAGGAATGAAGCAAAATAGATGACCCCTAGGAAAATATAGATCTAACCTCAACATTGATAATAAAGCCAAAATAATAATAGCAGAAATGATATCCATGATGAAAGGAAATTCTAAAATGTAAGTAATCACTCTCAGAGAAACCAGCTTATAATTTTAAAAGGGGTTGAGCTTATTCAAGTATGAAGTCTCACATTGGATATATGGGGAGAAGTGAAAGAGTTTATAAGTAGAAAAAACATATGAAACTAATGCCTTAAGGTTTTGGTTCAAGACGTAGTGTCTCACTTGTGCCTCTCCACTCTTCCCATACCCCAATTGTAGTTGCCTGATCGCAGTTTGGTCCAACAAAAGGAATGTCAAAAATCAATCAAACATATGTCATTACTTATGAGGTTTGAACTCCAGTGTACTCATGTATTTATACAATTAGATTTGACAACTTTATTAATACTTCTGTCTACTCTATCTCTGAATATGGGATATCTCATTACTCAATACACACACACTCACATCAAACCAAATTTAAGGTGGTGAATATGATATCTAATCCACTTATATGAAAAACATTTTCCATATGACATATGCTATCTCTCTATCAGCTCTATGTGTCATGCATTGATGTGTCTAACATATTTGTGAAATCAGAAGCCTCCATCACCAATGGGAAAATGTCTGTGGTGGGAACATATTGTTGAAACACTATAATTGATGCATGAGTGGAGAACTCAGAAGAAGCTAAGTAGCTTCCAACAGGACCAAGCTCAGGACAATCACTTCTTTCTACCAAAGGTGCTACATGTGGCATTCTACCTACCAAAATTACATTGCTCTTATTCTTTCCCACCAATGCTGTTACAATATCTTCTTTACTTTCAACCAACCTTTCCTCATACACTATAGACCCTTCACTCTTGGCAGATACACTTAGGAAGTCATGCCAAAATTGATCATCCTCTTGTTCATCTTCACTATGGTTATTGCCATCAGCTACTTTGGTTACCTTCCTGTCCTTGTTTACTGTTACGCCAACCAACTTGGCACCGAAGGCTAATGTTTTCCCGACTGGAGCGAGAAACTTAACAACTGTGAGCAAAACTCCAGGGTGCTCTGCCATTCTCATTCCATACGCAAGTGCTTCACGGTCATCACGCCCTCCAAAGAAGGGTACGACTACATTGTAGGATACGTCACTAGCTTGAACTTGGCTAATCCCTCCAAGGCCGCGATCAACCAAAATTCCCACTGAACAAGGTGCATGGCTAAGAACAAGTCCATTCATTGTATGGAAGGCTGGTCCTAATGACTCCATCGTGCCATCAAAACATTGATGTTTGGGGAATGGTAAGAGAATCAATGCTGCTCTCTTTTGGTGTGCACTAGTGCAAATGTCCTCATGAATGTTGTTAAGAGCAGAGATTGCTGTCATCGGACGAACATTCACGCTACTTAATTGTCCGTAAGCCTGAAATGCAATGACCATCTGATCCCCATACGGTTTTTTGTTCCAAAAGGGCAAGCCATTCTTGTGTGCCTTATGAACCATTGTGATGGCTGAAGGTCGCTCTGAGAGTTCCATCAAGTGCATTGCATATATGCATAGTTTTCCTTTCTTTCGAGTTCCTCGGGAAGACTCTATCAGGTTGACTAAGGTGGGAATGTTGCGAGTACTGTGGAAACAAGCTAGCACACGAAGTTCTGTATTGGGATCTTTTCGCTGAACTGTTTTGTGCTTGTAAGGTGCTCCCCTTCGAGCTGGTTTATACACTGCCATCACTATTGGTGTGGTGATGAAGGTGGTGAACAATGCCATTAGAACACAGATTGCAAACGACTGATCATTCAGTACCTTCATTTGCAAGAAATATGATTGATTAGCTGAAACTGAATTAATGGTCATAGTCATATTTACAAGGGAAATGATTATCATTCAAGTACAAGAATGGATCCTATAATGAAGAAAGATATTGACACAAATACTGTAGGATATAAAATTTGACATGACCCTACTTTGTTAGGGTGTTTTAGTCTATCTATTTGTTCCCATGTCCTTATCATATGAAAATCTCACAAAATGACCTTTTGATATACTTGCTTTTGTTAAGGACAAAACTTGTTATCATTCTACAAGGGTTTGTGGCATTATCCACCCAAAGAAATACAATATGTAGCAGTTGTTTCACATATTTTATAACAATTGTCACACATTATATTTTCATTGGTGAAATCAATTTTATATCCTTATTGGAAAAAAATATGTTAAGCACCTAGTTTCATTCTTTTGCTAATGAGCAATGAACATTTTACAAGTAGAAGGTTGATACCTTGCGATCTTTGCCGATGTTGAGAACAATGAGCTCCACCAAGCCCTTGGTGTTCATGAGAAATCCAAGGGCCAAGGCTTCTCTAACAGGCACCTTACATAACAATGACACACCAATTGTGCCAACAATCTTTCCAAAGCAAGCAGTGAATATAACAAGTACTAATAAACCCCAAGAAGTTGATCCACTTATAGTTGCTACATTAGTTTTCAACCCACTTGCAGCAAAATAGAGTGGCAAGAAAAGACCAGTTACAAGGTCCTCTATCTTCTCAGTTAACACCTCAGCAAAGGGACCATCCTTGGGCATAATTATTCCAATCACAAAAGCTCCAAAGAGTGCATGAATGCCAATGGTATCAGTGACAAAACTGCAAGCCAGGACAAGTGTCAAGGTGATGCATATGTAGATCTCCTTCACCGGTTCACCCTCAGGGGAATGCTTCGCCATTTGGCCAAGTAACGGCTTTATGGCAATGACAGCAAAGATGATAAAACCAGCACCACAAAGCAAGACCCAAAGAGAAATTATTGGTGATGTATCAGAGCCAGAGAGAGATATGGCAAGAGCAAGTAGTACCCATGCTGCAACATCATTGACAGCAGCAGCAGACATTGCTATGCGGCCTACATCGGTCGTGAGGAGTTTCAGCTCAGCTAGGATCCTAGCAAGGACAGGAAATGCAGTGATTGAGAGTGCAACACCCATGAAGACAAGGAATGGAATTGTATCAACACCTTTGGATATGGTGGCTTTGAAAGCAAATGAAGTGCCAATGCCAAGTGCAAAAGGGAATGTGATCCCAACACAGGCTATGCCTAAGGCCTTCGGACCAGTTTTGCGTATCGAAGGCATGTCTAGCTCAAGACCAACCAGAAACAAGAAGAATAAAAGGCCAATATTAGCCAGTGTTTCAAGAACTGTTAAACTTTTCTTAGGGAAAAATGTGTCCAAGAATTTTTGGCTTCTCCCAATTGCAGATGGCCCAAGTAGTATCCCTCCCTGCATTTCATTTTCAAAGCATTAGAACTTAAAATGAATATCATTGACCATGATCATGATTTGAAAGTTTTGATGAAATGAGTGAAAGCAAAACAATGATTCAGAAAAAAAACCCATCTCCAAAAATAATCAAACTTTCAATCATAAAAAAAAAATACATTCATTTGGACATGTAAAAGCATGGCTATTAAAATAGTAGAGACATGTTTTGTGAAGTAACTTATCATGTTGTGTATAAACCAGGACTTGGTGCATTGATATATCACTTTCTCTTTACATCCTTAATATGGGAACAACACTAGTAAATTGTCAATGATTTACATGTAAAAATGATGTGACATATATTTTTGTTTCATGAGGAAGAATGGCATGTGATTTTTTTGTTCTTTCATCATGAATAGAAAGTTTAAGATAAAACATTATGCTTAGTGTGAAAAGATGAATCATTGAATAAGAAAAAGAAAACTTACAATGATTTCTCCAATGACTCTGGGTTGTCTGAGAGGCTTGCAAATTAATGCAAGGAATCTGGTAAAGGTGACAACCAATATGATCTGAATAATCAACAATGGAAGTGCATAATGAAGTGGATTTTCATGTTGAAATGCTCCATTGGATGTGGCCTTCATTGGTGGTGGACATGTTTGAACAATAATAGAAGGATGAGAACTCTCCATTACTTAATATCTATTGATTCATAATATTACACTAAACACAATGTGCACACAGATAATCAGAGAAAGAGAGTTACCTTAGTTTATATAGTATTTTTTCTGGTGCTATATTAGTGTTGTTTATATATGATGTAAGGTTAGATAGAAA
This sequence comes from Lupinus angustifolius, assembly GCF_001865875.1. Classification (NCBI taxonomy): domain Eukaryota; kingdom Viridiplantae; phylum Streptophyta; class Magnoliopsida; order Fabales; family Fabaceae; genus Lupinus; species Lupinus angustifolius. Next base: position 509,194 of record NC_032021.1, on the reverse strand, counting down.
AAGGGAAACATGGTTGGTAATATTATTCTTATCTTTTTTTGCCAAGGAACTAATCATTTTGGTTCGTGATCCTTCCCAACAAGTATCCCTTATACGATTCAAACTTTCAACCTTGAGGATTCAATGAGGCCTTATGCTACTAAACCAACACTTGTTAGTAAATATGGTTGGTAATTGAAATAATGTATCATTCTCTTTGCTTGAGTGTGGCTAAACTGCATTCTAATATAGAAACAGCTAATCCTATATCTTTGCTCTAAATGTTAATCTTAAACTAGACTAGTTCCAAGACTCCTACTCCAATCAGATTTCATTCTAGAATTTATTTATTTAAAAAGTCAATTATATATACAATTTTAAATTTTTTGAAAAGAGAAAAGGATGCATGGACTGTAATAATTTTTTCCATTGTCACTTCATTATCTACAATTTATTTTTAATCATAATTCAATCAGATCATATTAATTTAATTGATTCCATTTGATTTTAAGTGTTTCCTATTTATGAGGGATAAGTTTAACAAGTCAACTACATCGTTAACTATATTAAATGTTTCCATTCGACTTTAAATGTTTACAAGTTATAAGGAAGAAATACTAAAAATGTCTGAATTAAATGCTACCGCCACATAAATCAATTATATTTTATACCAATTTTATGGATAGACTTCTCTGCCATGGTTTTTAATTAGGAATTTTATTATGTTTTTCAATTGAAAAATCATGGCTATGATAAGATGGTATCAATCTCTAAATTAAACTTCATCATAATCTTCCAATTTTGACAGAAACCCAATCATCCTATTATGCGATAGGTATAAATGGATTTAAGTATATCATAACTAATTCTAAAAAATCTAAAAAAATATAATTTTATATTCAACTTTAAACTTTAAAATCAATTTGATTTTTGGCTTTTCAAATATCACTTCTTTTAAGTATTTCAGTTTTTTAGTTTATTTATTTATTTAAAAGGGTGGTTTTACTCATTTTTTTCCTGCTACTTACTTGTTGATGATGCTAAGTTTTGCATCAACCTTGTTATTTGGGTAAGTGTCATAACATATGAAATCAAATGGTTTCAATCTACTATCAAACATTGATATAATGGTGTAAGGTCTCATTGGATTCTCAATGTCGAAATTCCTAGAAACGACACTTGTTGGAGGGACAGTCACGAACCTCAAAAGAGATCAGTTTCTTACCCAATGAGGTGAGAGAATACCTTGGTAATACCAAAAAATGGTTTAAATCTACTCATGTTATGTTTGTATGTTGGAATTTAAACTCACAAATAAACACTTAATCTTTTTTTATGTTTAGCTCATTATCAATTGTGTGGAGTGTGGAGAATATTACTTTCACATGAGATAATTCTGCATGCGTGTTGAATAACGTTGCTTGCACTTGTAAATTGCTCCCCTTAGAGCTGCTTTATAACAATGCCATTAGAACACAAATTGAAAATTACTGATCATTCACTACCTTCATCTGCAAGAAATATGATTGATTAGTTTCAAATTGAATCAATGACCATAATCATAATTTCATTGGAGTACAAGAATAGAACCTATAATGAAGAAAGATATTGACACAAACTCTAGGATATAAAAATTTGATATAACCCTAACTGGTTAGGGTGTTTTGGTCTATCTATATGTTCCCATGTCCTTATCATGTGAACATTTCACAAAATAATATTTTGATTGAGAACAATGAGGAACACCAAGCCCTTGGTGTTCATGAGAAATCCAAGGGCCAAGGCTTCTATAAAAGGCACATTACATAACAATGAGACAACAATTGTGGCAACAATCTTTCCAAAGCAAGCAGTGAATATAACAAGTACTAGTAAACCAGAAGAAGTTGATGCACTTATAGTTGCCATATTAGTCTTAAACCATTTGCAGCAAAATAAAGTGGCAAGAAAAGACCAGTTACAAGGTCCTCTATCCTTGGGAACAATTATTCCAATCACAAAAGTCCCAAGAGTACATGAATGCCAATAGTATCAGTGACAAAACTGCAAGCTATGACAATTGACAAGTGTCAAGGTGATGCATATGTATAGTCTCTAAGGAAGCCTAAAAGTAAGAACAATGTAGAACTCTCCAATGTGGCACCACCAAATCTAAGAACAAATCAAAGGCCAAGTTCCATTACAAGATGAAGAAGCCCTACAAGGGCATCTACAGATGTAAAATCATGTAGACCATCAAGGTCACCATTACAAAAGAGAGGTTCACTTTAGCAGAGGACATTTTATGGTAGAGAGTGGTAAATGCTACAATAAGTCTAACAAGAGAATACTTTCAGACATAAAATTATAATCGAAGATTAAATAATTACTAATTAAATTCAGCTTTAAAATCAAACTGGACTAAATAAGCACTCCTAATTTTTTTAATTACAATGTTAAACTAATTAATATGTAGTATTACAAAACATTCTTTTTTTGGGGGTAGGGGCAAAATCTAATATACAAAAACAGTTTTTGATGAATGACAGTGTTCTATCTATATATCTATCTGCCTTGGATTCGTCCGTGGCAGGAACATGCATTCCGTACACTGTCTGGATCAGCTACAAAACTCATGCATCTGCCAGCTTTAAGCGGGGAACAATATTCATTGATTGGAGTTCCTGACAAATTTCAGAACCAAATCAAATTAATCAACAAATTCCAACTAGACAAATCTCAAAAAACAAACAAATAAATCATTCCTGGAACAAACACATTTTGTAAATTTGTAGACATTGGCTAGAAAAGAAAAACAGAAAGATCATCTAGAAAAGAAGTTAATAAACATATAAAAACACCAGTGTGATAAGGCTTAGTTGTTTCTGTAATTCCCATTTTTGCATCTTCCAAGGAAGGAGGGGAAGTAAAAGGTACAACAACTACAACAATCTTCCAATTATCCACAAAAATGTAGAAGGGCACCAGTGTTTATTTGCACAATTTAATCACTAAGTATCCCTCTTTTACTGCACCTGACATTTTATCAAATAATTTTGGTTATAATGTAATCACAGTTTATGGTGATATGCTCAATACACTTCAACTGTTATTTCAATACAATTTGTTATAGTGCTATAGAAAGAAATCTAAGGAAGATTTACTTCTGCATTTCCACAATGTATATTGTTATTGAGTTTGCTTGAATATGGTGAATTTATAGGTAATTCTAGCCGTTGTTGAGGGTTTTCATTCTACAGGGCTAGTTGTAATGTTATAAGATAGAGATCACAATACTCATGGTTGCTGGCCCCTTTTATTCCGCATATTTGAGTATTTGGCCCCCTTTATTTAAATCAATAAAAATATTCCTATCACATGTTCGAATTGTGGAATCAGCCACTTACAAATATTGGGTAAAGCTGCTTACTATAGACCCATATAGTATAGGTCTGATCTTTCCCATGACCCTGCACATAGCGTGAGCTTCACAGTACCAAGTTACCCTTTATTTGTACTAAATGTATCGTAAGGATGGTAATTCCTCTATACATAAAATAATTGTGCCATGCTTTCAAAGCATTTTTCTTTATTGTTAACATCTTAAAAAAATTATCTTGACTTGCCATTAAAATGAAATTTTAATACTTGCCCAGAACTAAATCATTGAAGCATGTATCAAATCCAGACAAATGCAGACATTAACATGTACTGATTATTATTGAAGTTAAAAACGTAAATTAATTCATCAGAAAGCAACAAATGGTATCTGAAGGACCTGCAGAAGTGTATGGACAGGAGCATATTATACCTGAAGCAAGAGCTTGCATGCATATGGCAACTTCATGGTAGAAATCTTGTCTCCCTTCTTACAAGATGAACAAATAGCTGTTCTCAGCTTATGGTTGTAATATCCTAACAACCCACACGATCTACAGACCTGTGAAAAAAGGAACCTCTCAGTAGCCACTTCGATTGCAAAGAACAATCTTGTCAGTTTATCACAAAAATCAAACCCGAAGGAACATTTAATTGTCAGGGGTTGGGCTGTATGGGGTTGGGCTGTATGGGCTTGGCAACATATTTTTATTAATGAATTTTTTTATGTTAATTAATGGATTACAAGCAAAGTTGCACACTAATCCTTAAAGAAAGCCCTGGTCTTCAAGGACTAAAACAGAGTTCAAAAACTTTAAAATGAATTCACATGTGCACTTGCACTAGCTCTTAATTAGAATTAAATCATACTTTAAGGAGTGTAGGTGATCTCTACAAAAGTTTAGGGAGTAGGACAAGAAAGTGTTGAACTATGGGATATTTTACTAAAATCATAATGCAATGAACATTTGGAACTCAATTGTCTACTGAAATGTTTTCCTTTGCCCTTAATATTGTAGACTACTCTGCTTACAAAAACAGGCCCATGTTGAAATGCAAACAAGACTGCAGACATGTAATATCATCATTGTTTTATACGCAAACTTTTTCTTTTATTTTTATTGTCAGGGGAGGGAGAAGAGAGCACACATGCAAGGATCTGAACTTGAGTATTCACTTTATATTTCACAGCTTAACCAATTGGGCTGCTGATTCTTGGGGACATGTAATATTAGCATAAAAGTGAATAATATTACCTGAACTTCAAAAGGATCACTAGATAACATGAGCCGCTCAAAAATCAACATACTAGCACCGTATGCAATTAAGCAATCACGTTCCATTTCTCCAACACGTAGGCCTGAAAAGAAAACAAGTAGCTACCGTTAAACCATTATTTATAACACTGTTGTAATTGTACTCTTACAATAGTTTTCAGGAAAATGCTAGATTTTTTTATTCTGGATCAAGTATTGATATCAGGATGGGGGAACATTACAACAATCAAACCATTGGGCTAGGGATTTGGGGAAAAGGCCGAAATGTTCCCAGCACTACTAACTTCTACCAATATAGTATAGTAAACTTGAGAAAAGAGAGGATAAATTGCAAACCTCCATTTCTAGCTCTCCCTTCTGTCGGCTGTCTAGTAAGCATGGTGCGAGGGCCATTACCTCGAGCATGCATCTTATCGAGCACCTGACCATCACCACATATTTAGATTGTGAACTTTGATATAAACATATAGTACATCTAATAGAAAAATGATCACTTTATCAGACAATATTGTCGGGTCAAAAGTTAAGAGCAGAAAAGGTTTCATTTTACTTCTACATCATAATACTAACAGCAATATTGATAGGCTGTTTGGGGCTTTGGGCCAATACAGAGTTCAAGCCCAAGGATAAAAGTAAGAGCATTAAAAGGCTCATTAGGAAAAAAGAGGATGATTGATTATTAATTAAATATTATATTTCCCTTCTAGAATATTTTAATTAGTATGATGATGTCACTTGTAGCTAGAGTCTTCGAGGTAACTGGAGGGGATGGAAATAAGGGGAAGGATTTTAACTAAAATCCATTGTTTGGTTCAATATTTTGGAGGGGAGTGGTGAAAAATAAGAAAGCTAAAATCTCTTCTCCAAATTTTTGGTATATGCTAATAGACAAAAAAGAAACATTTGATCTAGAGATAAATTGTAATGACCACAAAGCTTGAGTATTTAGGGCATTCCTAAACCCTCAACCACAAACTGGAATTTTATAGCTGGTAGATATTGTATGCTTGGCACATATAGACAGATAATTTCTGTTTAAAATATAGGATATCTATTGTTGTAATAAACAGAAACATAAAAACTTGTTTAAAAGGACATCACTCTCACCATATGTTTTAATTTCTGGTAGTAAATTGGACCCATAAAAATATATGCTTGTAAAGGGCAACCTGTAATGCCTGTAAAGGAAAAGGTGGATCAGGACACCTCTTATATGCATATCCAATTGTAATATGGGTTTTCAATCCCAAAAAATAGTACAAAGTATTTTTTGCGCAATAACTAAGAGAAGATGAAAACCTGAATAAATGAAATCTTTCCCACTGTAGTTGAAGCCAGCCTTCACAAGAGTTTCACTGCCAGAATAAGGAAACTGTGAGAGCATGGATATGTATAAACCGTAGAAAGAATGTCATACCAGAGACAAATAAGATACCTTAAGGTTTCAACCTTGTCAGCATGACCACTTCTTTCCCCGAAAGCACTGCCATAATGAAACTTACCACAGGAAACACCTGCTTTTCCTCCAAGAAGCTCTATCATCTTTCCAACTGTCATTCGACTGATACCATAATAAAATCAGTTCACATCTTGGATTTGGAAACTGCAGTGATATTAGATATTTACTTATTTCAAGATAAAACTGCTTTGATGCTAAGCATACAAGAAAAATCACATGCATTATTATTACAAAATAACTACTTAAGAATGGGTGTTCTACAGCTTGGTTGCCCACATTCCATGTTGAGAAAAAGCACATGGAAAGCTGTGAATCTTCTACCAATCCACATCCAATTTCAGTGATGTATAATTATTATTTTTCTAGAGGAAGAGGGAGGCCAACAAAAACCATAAGCTAACGATTAAGAAAGATTTAGAGATCAATGCTTTGTCAATGAACATGATTTATGATAGAACATTATGACATTGTTTGGTCCATGTAACCAACCTTACCTAGTAGGATTAAGCCTTTGTTGTTTATTATTTCCATGCAACCCAGGAAAAGTGGTGGATAACATGTGCTTAATCTACACAGATATGCACATACTGCCACATGTATACATATTAAGCACACTAATAGGGGGGGGGAAATGAAGTCAAGCACAATTGAGGCAAGTCCTTGTTATAGGAAACAAGCTATCATTTATATGTTATAATTGAGGTATGTTCACAAGCTTAACTTCATTACTAAATAAGTATATAGCTAACAATAGTGCTCAAATTCAAGCATGAATGATGGCCAAACACCAGTTGTGGAAACAGTGTGTTTGAGAGATATTGTGTGTACTGTGAACACAAAGCCATCTCACTCATGCTATGAGTGCATTAAGTGTAGACTACAAGTCTAACATGTGCTAAATATGCTAATGAAACTACAGTAGTATTGTAGCAGCAGTTAAAGATTTCATAGAGGTCAGAATGTTAATATGGTGGAATATAACATCAGTTTGTAGGCCCAGAATCCAGATCTGTTTTTTCCTTCTACTGAAGGCACTTGAGTTCACTATTTGTTTTATACAATTTCTTGCATCATGTAATAAGCGAGCAATAGAAAATATTCTCAGTAGGCAACGTAGAAATTGTTAAACATGTAGTAAAGCTATTTCTCGACGAAATAACCATAGAGCTTGGGAGTAGCAGAAACTGTGCTTAAATTATAATGATTGCATTGAGGGAACAGATAATGAACTGGAAAAATCACAAATAAATTATACTTATTGGCCAAAAGATATTGGAGGGGTTCCTGTATGAATGATATATATTACCTTGGAAATCCATGAGGGTTCATAATCAGATCAGGACAAATGCCTTTCTCAGAAAAAGGAAAGTCTTCCTGCTGAACAATGGTTCCACAAACACCTTTCTGGCCATGTCTGCTACTAAACTTATCACCGAGCTAAAGCAACAAGACAGAAATAAATACACTACTTCAAATCAAGAACACGACTTCACAATAGAGATAGCAAACTTTACCTCGGGTCTACGAGTGTGACGGATTAGAAATTTGATACACATGTTGTTATCCTTATCAGAGCAAAGCAATACCCTATCAACCACTTGTCCTGCATGAGCATGGGCAGGCTTTAATGTTTGAAAACTGCTCCGATATGCACTGGATATAAGGAAAACAACCAGGAAAAAGGTTCAGCAATGTACATCCAACACAAATCTATACACAGTTAAATCAAAAAGTTAAAATTTAAAAATTAACCTAGAAGGCAAATTTGCTACTGATCCTGTATGCTGACTCCTTGTATCAATTGGTGATTGCAACTTGATATAAATGTCACTTGCAGTAATTTTTTCCCCAGGTGCAGCAATTCCATCATCATCAAGTATCTAGAGGAAGCAAGAAAATATCCAATGGCATGCGAAAATATTTCAGACAGCTAGGTGATTCAAATTAGAATACGACAAATAGGAGAACGACAGGGATAATAGTATCTTAGAGAAAAATCATCTTATAAACAACGCTTAACTAGAAAAATTCGATAACTAGTTCTGTGTGTTTTCTGCCATGGTGAGATAGAATCGAGATGATGTTTCATGCATCTTCAACTCTGAATGGTATTTGGAACATCGTAGAATGTTAGTATATAATTGCCAGATACGGAAATTGAGTCCCAAACTGGAAGCATGGGATTCCATTGTGCGCTTTATAAGGCCTTTGGCTCTTTAAACCACGATGACTACCTTTTCTGATATAGTTCTCCCAAGATTTGGAGAAACTGGTACCTCAAGTGGAAAGCCCATATGAAAGATTAACTAGCACTCTCCCACACAAAAGGACTTGGAGCGGCCCACTCAAAAATTACTATATGATATCATAGCCCAAATGGTCTCGCAACACATTGACAACTGAAGGACTGAATTCAAATTAAAGAAACACCTGCGGCAAAACACCTAAAGCCAAATTACCCAAATGAGGAACAAAGGCTCGGTGAAGATGACCCGGGAAAATGCTGCAAACTTGTGGCCTATGAGACTCAAGTTCAAAACGAAGGCAGACTTGAGACCTCTGAGGTTAACTTTTAGTACAAGCCAATCCAAGTGGAAAAAAAGCAAGTAACAACCAGGACAACCCAGTTGAACTTGAGGGGGAGTGTTTAAGAGGAAGTCCACATAGGTAGGTTATCAAGAGATCAAAGGGTTTAGCAGCTTGGGTGCTGCAAGTCCAAATTGCCAACAAAACTTATGCATTTTGGACAAACTAACACCTCAAGTGGGAAGACTGTATGAAAGACTAACTAACACTCTCCCGGTCTCCACAAAAAAGGACTTGAAAGGCCACCTTGAAACAAATTGACAAATAGGCACATTCTACTAACGGAATTACCACATTCCAGCCAGTTACCAATCTGACAAAATTGCCTAACTGATACGACCTTAACTACAGATCAAAGGTGATATTGAACACAAGTTTTAAGCAAGTGATTAGTTAAATCAATTGATTAATTACCCTGAAAACATATTACCTGCTCACGGCTTGCATTATCTCCAAATTTATCAGGCCTAAGTATTCTATCTGATGTACCATTTGCATACTTTTGCTTGATGGCAGAATACCTACACATCAGGGATTGCTACCTTTAAAAAATTGACATTGAAATATACAGCAACCAGAAGCAATAAATAAATCTCCAAATAAACGGCATACCGTTTCATAACTATACAACGACCAAAACCGCGATCTAGAGATGACTTGTTCATGACAATGGCATCCTCTATATCATAACCACTATAGCTCATCACAGCTACTGTGGCATTTTGACCGGCTCCAAGCTTATCATATCCAACCTAAAAGATAATAGATTAATCACAACCCTTGATTCAAAGAAAACTAAATAATGAAATAATATACTACTAACCAGCTCAATTGACTTTGTTGTTAGCAAAGGCCTTTGAGGATAAACGAGCAGGTAAAGCAAGGTGTCCATCCGTCGTAGCTGCAAATGAGGGGATTTAAACTTCAGCAACAACGAAAACAACCAAGCCTTAATCCTACTAGGTGGGATTGGCTACAGGGATTTAAACTTCACCATTTATACTAAATATGGAAGAAGTTCCCCTGGTCATCCCTGCTCTGCTTAAGATAGTCATATAAGAGCTGAGTATGGTAGTAAAGTTACTCAACCCTGCTCTGCCTAAGATAGTCATACAATCTCCAACAGATTGTTTCATATACTCCTATGTGATGTTCAAATAAATTAAATTTAATCATTTAACTCTTTAGGATTTTAAATCCAGAACCATTCGCACATGGAACTATATGCTTTTACATGCATGCATGCAATAAGTATACTTTTCAATAAATGGCATCATTTTATTAGAGAAATAGGGCGCTTTCCAATCCCTTTGCAATTTTGAAATGCCAATACCCTTGAAAAGACCAGGTGCTGAACACCAGAGAAAACGTAAAATGACTTTATCTCATAACAAATCCAGAAGACACGGAACGCCCTTGAAAATATGGGCACTCCTTGCAAACCAAAAAAATCCATACACAGCAATTGCCACGAGATTTAACTTCCCTTCTTACCAAACCCTTTAAAACGAACCTGTAGAAAATAATTCATTGAACTAGAAAAAATCCAATGCACAAAGGAACACAACTATTAAGAAATTATTCATTAAAATTATTAAACTCACTAACTCAGTGAGTTATTTTTCTAAAATTTAGAAAAACATTTTCATTAATCTAAACATCATGCAATTTTGAACTGAAGCCACATATCCAGCAAATGTTGCTTACCTGGTTATACGCTATATTTCCCATAGCTTGTTTCCCCATAGCACACTACATTGAGCAAAACAAAACCAATTTCAGGAAAGAAGAGGAACGCATTTTGTTCTTAAGAGTGTAAAATCTTATGTAACTCCCTTATAAATGAGGAGCGGGAGAAGCAGGGGAGGGAAGGAGAGACAACCTGATAAGTATTCCTAGGTGATTGATTGTGATGAGGATATGGAATTAGCCCAGCACAAACTCCCAAGATGGTGAAAGGCTCAATCTCAATATGAGTAGTTTCTGGTGTGGCATCTCCTTCATATAAAGCAATCTGCAACAAAGAAAATAGGATACTACGGTTATTGTTTGTAAGGAATAAGATTTGTAAACTAAAAGAGGCTTTATGTAATCAAAGCAGAACAAACCAAAGCATTGTTTTCCTCATTGACATCAAGATACTCAAGCAAGCCATCTCGCAAAAAATCATCAAATGTGCGCACCCCATCCTGAAAGAGCATAAGAGTTGATCTCATAAACAACTTTATTTATTTCAAAGAAAAAGCACAAGAGACACTTACAATTAACTCTTTCATATGATGCTCTTTTATTCTTGATACTCCCTTGTCAGCGATGACAAGGGGACGACAAACTCTACCACCATCAGAAGCTAAGTAGATGCAATGCTGGAAACATACTTTTGTCAATTAATGCCAGTTCATACTTACATTGTATTAACAATAAAAAAGATGTCACAAATCAAAATAAATATAAAATTTGAGTAATCAAGACAAAAAGGAGATGCTTGAATGAAAATAATTCCTGAAGTACAATATCTAAGTGGAAACAATAATATAGCATTATAGAGTATAACATGTAGCTCCGAGCAAATGGAAACAATAAAAACTAGAAGCAACTAGCATGTTCTTCACATTTACTCTTCATTTATGCAAAAGATTTAATACAAAATACTTAGAGAGGCTGTTATCAAATTTATAATTATGAATATGAATTAAAACTTAAAAAAGTGTTAGACCCACTCACCCACAGATATTAGGAGGTTAGGATGGGGAATATTAAAAATGACCACATTAATGGGGTGCACTATAACAATGCTAATGTGGCAGTGAGAGAAAAAAGAATACAAGATAGGAGAAAAGAGAGCAAGTTGTATAGGGGTCCAGCTTAGAAATTGGAGTGACTCTGGGGCCTTGGCCTAGGGGAGGATGGTTCACTAACTATAAAGGTCTTTCCCGTTTTTTCTCTTTTCTCGTTTTTCATATTTTTGTGACTGTTCTTCTACTCTTCTTCCCTTTTTGCTGGTATGCTGTTACTGTCATCTGCATATTTAGATTGGAAAAATAGAGCAACTTCCTCCATTGTGAGGACATTATCTCTAATTTTCAGATTCAATATTATTTATCACCAATTCCTATTGAACAGTTGATCCCAAAAAAATTACACCAACCAAAATAATAATAATAATAATAGTTGAACCAGGAAATTGAAAAACACTAGAAACAGTAACAAAAACTAGCAAGAAATCAACTATAATGTAACTATTCACCTGCTTTTCATTGACATATACACTCACAAACTCGCCAATTTTACCAGCTCTCCGCAACTTCCTCATTGCAGTAGCAAAACACTTAAATAAAAACAATGTTAAGCTTAACAATAAATAAGAACATAATCATGAATGTGTAATTGTATTTATACATTTCACAGAACACATTGATAAATACCTGAGGCCTCCTATGCTTGCCAAGAATCAAACCATTACAAAAAACCAGAAAAGAATCTGGTGTATGAAGCTCTTCCCCAGAGAGATGTTCCATATTAGAAACACCCAAAGAATAGCACTGCACAAAAATAAAGAAACACTGTAAATGTAATGCAGCTACAATAAACAATAACGCATATGGAAACCTATGTCCAACATGCATACCCCAGGTTTGGACTTTGATACCTGGACGCAACTGGTGTTCCTAACCACAATGTGCTACCCAAAAAACATCATATTATTTCTTTTTTGAAAATTCATTTTTATACTTCACTTTATCCTACCCCAATCATTCATTTTTGCAGTGGTTTTCAGCAACTGGCAGCCCCAGTATCATCATCTGCACAGCCCCGGTTTACCCCATCACCACTGACCTTCGTCCCACTCCTTCACCGCCAACAAATCTAAAATTCCAACCCAAAATCAACCATCACCACATCACCCCTTCAATTCCCCAATGACCAGTCGACCACTGCCATCAACCACACACATCATCCGGCATCTTTCTCCTCGAACATAGGACATTGATTGAAATCGTGAAACTCCTTTGCTCCAACGCTCGAATCGGTTATCCCAGTAAAGGGTTTGAATCTGCATCCGACAAGAAAGCTGGACGGCAGAGGGCCAATGTTGTCCGTTTTCTTTCTTGTTCCTTGACCTCGTTGATTGATTTGTCTTGGGATAGTGATTGCCGGTGGTTGGCAAAGGGCGGCACACGATGGTTGGCCAGTGATGGGTGGTACTAGAGGTCGGGATCTGGGGTGAGGGATTGGAGGTGAGACTTAGGGAGTATGGGTGTAATTTCAAGACACCATAAACTGTGATACTTTTTTTTGCAGATGGTGCACAGTAGAACAAAAACATGGGCTAGTGTATGTAAGCCTTAACCTTACGTAAAACAATTAGGAATGGCAACAAGTTGGGTTTTACCTTCCCCGGGCTGTACCTTCAGGGTTGAGAAAATGAACCACATCCCCACCCTCATAGGCTTCGGGGTTTCCCGACCCGAAAGTGTAGTTGCATAAAATCCTTATATGTACAACTCTAACTTTACTAATATATATAAGTAAAGGTGTGGTTCTGGGTGTATCACCAATACTAACAAAACCCAGTCAAAGCGGATTTTCCCCAAAAAATTTGGGTCCGTTTTGGGTGGGTGCCTACAGGTTCTGCCTATATTGCCATCCATACAATATACACAAGAGTAAAACAATTTTTATTTATCACATAATAACCACAATCATGTAATGACACAAAACAAACCAGTGAAATTAGTGGGGCCTCTTCTTCATCAATAGTAACATGAGTCATCAAAGCCAAGTTCTTCACCAGTCCACAGGCTTCGCCTTCAGGGGTATCACAGGGACAAAGCATACCCCACTGTATCAAATGGGAGAGACCAGAAAAAGTTATCAGTTCAGAAGTTGGTAATGTTTTAGAAATGTGGAATAAAAAGCCTATGCAACATATGAAATATCTGTTAAAGAAGTTCCCATATGGATTGTGGCTTACCTGGCTAGGCTGCAAAGCTCTAGGTCCACTTACTTTCCTGGACTTCTCAAACTGTGGTTGGACTCTTGTCATTTGGCCCAAAGCACTTATAAATGACAATCTCTGTACCACCTGTTAGGAAAAAATCCAAGAACCCCAGCCCCAGAGGTGGGTCCCTTAGTACCCCAGTAAGACCAATCAAATTGTGACACTGACAAGTATTGAGACATGTGAATGAAATATTAGAAAAGGAAACAAAATACAACCTGTGTCATTCCTTTCCTGTTCATGTTCCATCTGCGAATATCAAAATTCCCAGTGGAGAGAGTCCACTCCAATCCTTTAGTGATTTGTTGCTGGTTGCAAATGAGCTGTGAACCCACCCCAAAAAATTGTAATTAGAAATCCAGACATAATAAGATCAGGTTGCATGAAAAGAGCAAGATAACAATTGTGAACATAAAATGATGAAATCAGCAGTGTCTGATTTTCTTGTACAAACAAACCACATAGAATCATTCTTAAATATGTCAATGGACATTATATATGATAGTGCATTACGGCGTCGTTCGATCGATGTAGTCAACCCCACCTAGTGGGACTAAGGCTTAGTTATTGTTGTTGTAAACAAACACAGTTAAAATATTTTTACATTGATAACATGAACAGATAAATTTAAAGTTTAAATAAGTTTTTGATACATATAAGAATAGTACCTGGTACGGTATGTGGTTCATCAGTTTTTATGTTATTTCATGCATGCTTTTAAAATGATTGACTAGAAAAATTAAATCAAAAAACAATCTTATTTATGGGACTGAAAAACTTAATTGAGCTAAAACTTGAAGTGGCTCAACTCTGGTGATTTTCAACAAACCCTCCCTCCATCAAGATCACAAACTTGCCAGAAAACTCACTCTGGTCAAATGTAGACTGTTTGTCAACTTCTTATGTGCAAACCACACACAAATCACTCTGTTTTTATTTCCAATAACAAAATATTTGCACTTAACACAGATTGTGATAGGTACACCAATCAGACTTATAAGAAGACAGAAGGGGATAAATCCATGCATATACTAAAATAAATAAGGGTCCACTTGGAATGAGAAGTCCATGAGAAATAAGAAAATTTGAAGAGAATTATATAAAAGAATTAAAAGCATCTCTTTAGGGGGAACTAGCTAGTGAGACTTTGGGACAGGTTCAACAAAATTACATTGGATTTAGGAATGCTCTGAATCCATTTTAATGATGCTTCATTACACATATTAGAGTCCTTACTTGACACATGTCAAACATCCTAGCCTTGTCTGGCTTGTCCAACCTTTTGTCAGCACTACTCTTAACCTCACTAATCATTGTCTTAAAAAGATCCTACAAAAGAAACCAGAATAACAATTAATGCAATGAAAAAATGTGCAAATATTCTAAGGAAGTCAGATGTGTATTAAATCAAATGAGATGGTACCTCAAAAAGAAGAGATACTAGCTGGCCTGATAGCTCCAATCGCTTGTTCCCCACATAATCCTATGAGTTGAAAGAAAGAGTTAAAAGGATCACTCACTCTTGTATGTGCACAGAAACAAATCACAAGTCAACATGTGGTTGACATTATTTATAATTTTGAAAATGCACCAAGTTGGCATTTTGTGTGCATAATGAACATAATGGGAAAATGTTCTTTTATTCTCTTTGGTTCTATCCCTTTTAGTAGAAGCAAATTTCAACTTTTTAATCCCATGTCCTATTCTATTCTATTCTACAATTTACAAAACAAACCAAACATACAACAGAATCATGAGTTTGGTTCCATTCGGTTCTAACAATCTACCAAAAGCAAGTAAGGTTAAGAATTTAACAATTTAGCAGAAGAGTTTTACAGTGGAAAAACTACTTTAGCTATAATAATAAGGGAGTTTCATAAAACTGTGCAGATAGAGAGGGACAAGCTCATAAGCCACACTAAGAAAATAATAATCATATTTACCACTCAAGTCAGATCTTGTGTCAGCCATGATAGGATATGATAAAAAAATAATGGCTATTGAGTAAAACAAAACATGTTCTCTTCTCATTACATAAGCTCACATATTAAAAATAAAAAGACACTACCTTATCGTCCATTGCATCCTTATTTAGAATTGCATCCATCATGCGCCTCATCATAACAGCAACATATATACATTTCGGCCGAAAATTATTTTGATGGACCTAATGACAACATAAGAATCATCAACTCAATCCCAATACGTCAAAAAAAAGAATGGAATCAAGTTGTCTCAGGATGAAAATACACCAATTACACGCATATTGAATAGAATGGAATCAAGTTGTCAGAGGATACAAATAAAGTATCAGTAAGTGACAAACTCAAACTCTTGAACACTCAAAATTCAAGAGATGATTAAGATTCAAAGAGAACTTACAGGTACATTTGCAAGAAATACATCTCTTAGGGCGACAAATGCCCTTCCTTCCTGGCAAAATCACAAAATTGAAGAGAAGAAAATAAAGATTAATACATCATTTTATCCATAGCAAGACACTGTATAAATAAACGAACTCGAGAGAGGGAGAGAGAGTTGAAAACCTTTTCAAACGAACTGTTTGCATACATGGGACTGTTTACCTGATGAGTACACAAGCATCAACAATAATCAAGAAAACAACAATTAATATATGAATGTGTTATGTAAAATTAGAAACCCTAAGAAAGGTGTATAAATCCTTTAGGAGTATTTTTATCATAAAGAACCATGCACTATATAACATGAGTGTGATTCTAACAATTTGTTATCTAGTCCCACCACATAATTCTCTTGATTGATCTTATATTCTTGAGAAGTACCACATGAACTCCAACTTTAAAAGTGAGCTTATGATTTAGAAGTTCAAAACACAAGATAATATTGAAATTTTCTGTAATTGTTTTTAACATTCTCATAATCATGTGCTATGGAAGACAGTAACCTGTATAGTTTTTCGCTTATTTGAGATTCAATACATGTCAATTCATCAAGAATTAACCCATTAATTGCTTTCAGTAATTCACATTTCAATTTTGCTCTTTATATATTAATATCCAAAGTCCAAATGGCAAATTTATTTTCCAAATGGCAGAATAAACTCAAGGTTTTACTTTTATATATTAATATTAACACTGATTGTTACTGGAATGATATAGGCCAGATTAGGTATTTATATCTAAGTGGTGTTGTTAGCATGACTAACTAGAATATTCTAATGCATTCCTCTAGCAGAATGTAAACTACTCTTCTATTGAAGACAATAATAAGAACAACACACCTTTGAATCAAGGTACTCCAATGCTTGCTCTCGTGTATATACACCGCTTTTTGAACATTCCTGATTAAAGGTCATAACATATTTCAGAGTTCAGTGGTGGCAAAAATAACAATATAATATACTGTGTGGTGTGGTGTGGTGTGTATTGTGTAGGCTAACAATGAGCAGAGAAGTCTGTCATGTATATCATATATAAGTTCTTTGTTTCTCCCATCTATTCTATTTTACTGTGCAAAAGCATTTTTATATAAATGTATGTCAATTACCTCAATAGAGGGCAAAAGTAGCAAACTGTAACGTGGATCTCTTCCAACCATTTGTACAACTTCTTGATCACTCTCCATGCCCATAGCTTTCATTACTACCATAATAGGAACCTATAGAAATTAACAAGAAGAAACAAACATTAGCAAAGCCTAATTTATATAGAAAGAAATAGGAAAAGGTAAACAAACCTCATTGACAGTGTAAGATGAAAACCTTTTTAGAAAATTTATTCAATTGTAACCAAATCTTCTCATGTTCCATCACAATAACAGTTTTTGTTTTAAACTGCTCCGTGCTGCACGTAACTGATGCAGTAAAACTGAAAGCCAAAGTAGAAACAAAAATATACTTCAGGACAACAACAAAAATTGATAATGTAATCTAGTTAGGCATATATGTGCAACCACAGTAGAAGTTAGGAATAGTTTATTAATAAGATTTTTGGATTAAAAAAAGAGACTTTAATAGAGAGTTGAGAGGAGAAATACAACTAGGGGAGAGGAAGGCAAGGAGAGGTCCCAAACCATACAAGTACACATGTATGTATGCAAACATATGAAAAGATGAAGAATAAGGCAGCAATTATATCCAAGGATAGTTACTTACTTTCCTTTCTTGTCAGTGTCCAAAATTATTCTATTCTTTGAAAGTTGTTCTTGTATTAACATAACCTGAAATAGATTGGTGGAACCATCAGCAGTAAACTAAAACTGAAAAGTGTGTAAAAGAGAGACAAAGGAACAATGTTTGGATGAGATTATAGAAAAGAAGAAATGAAGGTTAGTATCAAGAATCAAACAACTGATCTCCAAGTAGTTCAACATGTCAACTTAAAATGCTTATCCATGTATTCTTGTAAGCATATTCATCAATTTCCATTATATTCCATATACTATTACTTTAACCAATCAACAACTAACTCTTAAATTACACTTTTAGCTAATATCAGATAGTTGTTTGCAAATTAAATGTCAGTCTGTGTCACTGACATTGAGAAGCATTTAGGAGAGGAGTCAGAATGTCACCTTCTCATTCCCTTTTATTACAAAATATCCACCAGGATCAAGGGGGCATTCACCTAAACAAAGCCACATAGGAATTTATTAAAAATGGGAAACGAAAAGGAATGAGAAAAAATGCACAAAATAATATCAGAACATGTCTTTCAAATCCATACAAACCAAGTTTTGCGAGTTCATCTTCATCTCTTCCATGCAAGACACAGCAACAACTCCGCAACATAATAGGCATTTGTCCAATAACAACATCGATCTGTAAAAATAAAACAAAGTTAAAACGAATAATATAGATTCTTGTAGTCAACTTCAGATTACAGTAGTACTCAAATACCTTCTTTTCTTTTCTTGGGTTATCATGACTTCCTTGAGTGTACTCAACATCAACCAATATCGGAGCCGAATACCTTTTATTACAAAACATAAAATGAATCATGCTTGACAAAAGGTTTAGCACAACAACATGCAGAATGTGGTTCTTTTTGGGATAAATTTGGTCTAACTATGATTTTCAATCATTATAAGTACACCGAAAAAATTTAAAAGTAAATTGTATAATTGAAAAAACAAATTAAGAAAAAACCATTCCATATTGACATAAATCTATCAATAGCTAGGCAATAAAAATATATCATGTTTGTGAGGGAAATGAATCTTACGTTCGATCAGATAAACGACATAACTGTGGAGTAACTTTCTCACTAGTACCATCTATTGTAATTGAAGGGTTGCCAATTCTGACATCCAGAAACCTGCAGAAGAGCTCAAATCATAAGCAGTACAGTTTAAAGTGGCTCAAGATTGTGAAGACTAAAGAATAAGACGAGCTTCAAAAAAGGCTCCATTTACCGATCCCCAAATTTATATTGTATAATACTTAACAACAAACAACATCTTAAAGAGCATGTCTAAAATCTTTAACCCCAATTTGATATTGTATAATACTTAACAACAAATTTATAATACTTTAACTCCTAACAAGTAATAGGATATGATACAGAGATGAACAAGTTATAAGTAAACCACTACTAGTACCTTAGATAAATATGTGGATACTTAGTTGTCTTGATAATATCGTTGGCGCGAACGATTTTCTTAATCTCAGTTCTGACAAAATAATTGAAGGAATCCAAATGCTGTTTCACCAAACCTCTAATCTACAAAATTCAAATTCGATCACAAACAAATATTTAAATAAAATGCAATCAAGATAATATCACAAATCAGAAAGCATTATTTACCTTGAGGAATTCAGGAAGAAGCTGGAACTTATCAACAGCAGATTTAACCGGAGCAGTTAGGAATTGCTTATCAATAATGCCAGAATCACCAAATTGATAACTGTCTAACTGCTTCCCCACACTGAACCATATAAAATCAACATTAGCACATTCATATTCATTCATAGTTGAAAAATACGAGTATAAAAACAAAACAAGCAATGGTGAGAGTGAGAAATAGAATGATTATGATGATGATGATGATGATGATGATGATGATGAAGATGATTGTGATGACTCACTGTTGATTATGGTGGTTTGTGGTTTCTTGAAGAGGTTCGTGCTTAAGACCCATAGATTATTGATGTGAAGAAGCTATGCTTCAAAAGTTTTGAATCAGTGAATAAGAGAGACTAGTTTGGTTTATTCAGCGACGGCGCGTGATGGAAATTATTCGGTGTTCCCTTTATATATCCCTAGTCTTAAGCCCAGAACAAATAAACTGATTTATTCTGAAGAGCCTAATATTATAAGCCCAAGAGAGGATTCAAATTACAATTATGTTTTTAAAATCAATATGATAGTAAATTTAGAAAATATCAAAGTAGGAAAATAATAAATATGTAAAGAAAATGTTTTTAGTGATTTGATCATTTAAAATTCTATAGTTGTGAAATATGAGTGATGCAATTAAGTTAAAGTAGGAAAATCAGTATGTTGATCATCATACTAGTATATTATAATAATTATATGAGTGATGAAATTATGTTACTTAAAATAAGTTATATTAGTCAGCTTTCCGTCAAACATTACCACTTATACTAACTATATTTTATTTAAAATTACAAAAATTATATGAAAACAACTCAATTTTATATAATCAAACACAATTATTAATATCTATATCTATACTATATATATTTATATCTATATACTTATACTTACTATATATAAAGTTAATACATATTATAACTACCTACATGACATAATTTTCACTTACCTATTTTGCCCTTATAATTAATAATTATTTCAATATTTTTTCATATAATAAAAATATAAATGGAGGTTAGAGGAAGTTATATCTACTAAGTATATCAAACTATCAATGCTTTTTTTAATAATATCACAATTCATTTTTATATTTTTTATTAAAAAATTATAATATCATATACAATTCTCTAAAATGAAATATATAAAAAATAAATATTCAATACTAAAAAATAAAAATGCGTCAACAGATGCAATCTGTGTCTACCGACCCGCTAGTTGTTTATAATTCTAAAACATGATATATGATACGCTTAACATTTCCTTTTAACAATGGTTTGAATAAAAGTATTTATTACATTATCGGTTTTTTAACAATGGTTTGAATCATCCGTTAAACATTTATAATCAAATATTAGTACATTCACCAATTTGTTATAAAATCTCATCACAATTGGAATGACATAAAAAATAGCTCCATCACATACAATTTGCTGCTATCATGGAGAACCACAACCCAAAAAAAAAGCACTGGACAAATATCCTAAACAGTAAACAACATTACAAAGCCTTGTATTCATTTCTTACAAATTCTATTCCAAGAATAAACATAAAACAGACACATGCAAACAAAACAACTGAATGTTCAATATAACTCCCAAAGTTGAACCTTGTTGTTCTATTTCTGGTTGCTACCACCCTTTTTCTTTAGCAGGCTTCCAAACTTCCCAAGCAAAGGTTTTTTCTTCTTCTTTGATTGTTGCTTTGATGGTGAACTCCCACCATCATCGGTGTTCTCGGTTATAGATGTTACAGCGGTTCCATTTACCTTATCGAAGCTCTCGTTGCCGCGTTCTATCTTTGAATGATCAACTTCTTCTTCGAAAGATTCAGGCTCCAGTTCTCTCTCGGGCGAGAATTCCTTTTTCTCTATCTTGCAGTTCTCCCACATTTTAAATTCAACTTCTGCCGAATCATCCTTTTCTTCATTCTCGTCTTCCTTCAGTTTTCCATTCACATTCTCTAGTTTGGGTGATTCGGTTTTTTCAGCATTGTCATTCAAGAGAGCACTTTCATTGATTGGAAGCTCTAGCTTTGAAATGTCTTCTCCTCCATGCCCATTCTCTTCAGAAAATTCAACTACTTTCGGAAGTAAATCATAGTCTTGCTCACTGTCTGAAAGATCGCCATTTTCCTCAGCATGGTTCCTGGCTGTAGCTTCTTCGAGCAACTTAGATAACTCATCCACTTTCTTAATAGACTCAACCTCCCTCATTTGGAGTTCATCGTTTTCATGAAAAAGACTCTGCAACTCATTTTCTTTATCCAATAAACTCTCCTTCAATTTCATGCTCTCAGCCGTAACTTCCTTCAGAGCTTCCTGAAGGTGGATTGCCTCAGCCTCAACTTCCTTCAGATTTTCCTTCAACTGCGCTTCTTCCTCCCGACTGGCATTAGCTTCTTCCTCGGTTTCTTTTAGCAAAAGGGCCAATCTATTTATTTCTTTCCCAAAGGATGAGTTTTCTTCTTCAGTTTTCTTTATGCAACTGACTAGATGAATTTCTCTCTGCTCCCACTCAGCTTTGGAATTCTCTAAGTCATTCTTAGAGTTTTCAAAATTACACGTGAGAACATCAATCTCACGCCGCGCATCATCAAGCATGGACTTGTATTTTTCACCAGTAGCATTTAAGACTAACTTCAAATCTTCAATCTGGTTCTCGTAGCTTTCACGTTCAACCTCACTGCTTAGCAGCTTTTCTTTGGCTTCTCTAGCTTCTGCGGATACTTCATGTAATGCAGAAGCTAAGCTTTCCATTGCCTTTTTGCTCTTTTCTTCTTCATGCCTAGAATTATCCAATTCATTGATAAGTTTGTTTTTCTCTTCTAGTAGAGTCTGCACACTAGATGCTGCAAGCTTTTCATTATTCAAAGCCTGAGTTTTCTCTTCCTTAACTGTCTCAAGTTCAGATTTGAGAG
Source organism: Lupinus angustifolius (assembly GCF_001865875.1). Taxonomy (NCBI): domain Eukaryota; kingdom Viridiplantae; phylum Streptophyta; class Magnoliopsida; order Fabales; family Fabaceae; genus Lupinus; species Lupinus angustifolius. The sequence continues at coordinate 486,802 of NC_032021.1, read as the reverse complement.
ACTCGACCTTCTTTGACATTTCAAGACTTTCTTCCTTAGCCATGAGAGTTTGGCGCCCCGAATCCTCAATATCTACCCTATGTCTCCCAATTGTCATTTCTAACAATCCCACTTTCTCTTTAAGAGAAGCAATTTCAGAATCTGCATCGTGCAACAAATCATTGCTTGCTTCTAGCTGCTTCATTACAGATTCCAGAGATTCTGATGCTGACTTCTCCAACTTATTTGCTTCTTTCACTCTCGCTTCTTGTTCCTCAACCTTCTTCCTCCATTCGCCTAGCAGATTATGTGCATAAGATTCAGCCATCTTTGTGGCTTCAAGCTCTACATTAAGCTGTTCAATAAAAGTTTCTTTCTCTATCAACTTCTCATCATAATCCTTGGCCTGCTCGAGTTCTTGCTTAAGAGCTTCTATCTCTTTTTTCAGCTTCAATATAATCTCATTTTCACTAGCTTCTGTTTCCAGTTTTGAATCTAGTAAGGACTTCAACTGCATCACTTCGGCTGAAAGAATCTCTGTTTTCTCCACATGAATCTCAGCAATTTTAGTTGCATCATCGGCATGATTCAATGCCTGGTTCTTTGCATCACAAGTCATGGCGAGTTCTTGCTTAACCCGCTGAAGTTCCTGGGTTGTGGAGAGAAGAGCTGCCACATCCAAAGCATGCTGGTTCCTCACACTTTCAATCTCCTTCTGCCATTCTTCTTCCTTCTTCTTTACAGTTTCAATTCCAGCTTGTTCCAATTCAACAGCTCGGAACTTCTCAATCTCAGAATCCTCCTCGGCCCGCTTTTGAGCCACCAATGCTTCCCTGAGTTTCTCATTTGCTTCCTCGGCCACCCTCTTCGCTTCTTGCAACTCATCAACTGCTTTTACCTTCTCCTTCTGAGACAGAATCAGCTGCTCCTTTGCTTTCTTTAGATCTTCTTGAACAAGATTCAACTGGTTCTGCAACTCTGAACCCTTTACAGGTTTCTGGGGTACTTTCTGAAAATACCAAGGAACAAATAATAAGCACTGATCAGATTACCGATAACCTTTAAAGGCAAACATGATTAAGCAAAAATACTTCACTATATCAACTATCATGAATGATGAAGGAAACAATTCAAACATGACTCAGTCTCAAAGAAAGAGAAGACACTAAGTGCACATTATAACTTACATCAGGTGGGGTGGAGGTAAGTCTTGGTGATTTCCGGTCAAGAATCGGCTTTGAATTTGCAGATCGTGGCGATCGTTCCACAGAAAGGCGTGAATTTTGCAAAGGTGATGGTGAGTCAGATTCAGTCTTGGACACTCCTCTGCTAACTCTACTTACCCTTGGTGTAGCCAGTGACGCTTTATTCGGAGTTTCGGATAAATTGGATCTATCAAATTCATAATGTCAATACAATACTAGATCAAAATGAAACATACAATATAAGAAAACAAAATGTAATCCAATCAGATCATATAGATGGATCTAAGCCAAAAGAATACAACTCTTGTTCCAAATTCAGCATCAAGTAGCATAGACAAGCCAAAATCATTAGACAACAAGTGATAATTAGGATTTAGGACAAAATTTCAGAAAGTGATGCAATCAATCATGTTAATATAATAAAATCACCACAAAATTAACAAGTAGAAAAAACAAATGAAATAAGAATTGAAACCCATATTCAAATTATATGTAGACAACAAATGAATAGTAGAGAATCACAAATAAAGTTACAAAATTTAAGTTAAAATCACACAATAGAATATCATAATCACCAGATCAAACCCAATCAAGCATAACAAAATTTCCCAGAAAACAAAAAAAAAATGAAAAAGCAGTGCAGAAAAGTAAACAAATTGAAGAAATTAAAATCAGATCTTCACTTAACTGACCTAGATTTTGAAGCCATGAAGAAATTTGAGGAAGCAGTAATAAGAAAAGTGAAAAAGGTGAAGACTTTACTAAAAGGGGTGAGTTACAGAATAGGAATGTTAAAGTTCTGACATTATAAGAAATCAGAAAATGAAGAAATAATAAATGAGAATGTGTTTATGATTTTGTTGGAAATAGAAGTTAGAAGAAGAAGAAGAAGTTAAGTTAAGTTGCAGAGAATGTGTATATTGTATTATTATTTTTCAGGTGGGAAAAAGAGATGAAGTGTGAATGGACAAAAGTACCCTTGATGTCAAAGGAAAGAAGGGTAAGTTTTATTATTAGAGACCTGTGAATGAGTGACACTGTATGTCTCTTTCAACCAACAACATGGATGACATGAGTACAACGGATATGAGATATGGTTCTCTGATTTTGGAATAAAATAACATGCACTTTTCGTATTTAAAACACAAGGTGTTGGTCTAGTGAGGTAAGATCTCGATCCCTAAGGTTGAAGGTTCAATTTCTAGAAGCAACACTTATTGGAAATGACAATTATGAACCCAAAAGGTTAATTCCTTACCCAAAAAAGTTACTACAAAATGTTATTACGTTACTTCAAAAAAAAATTATATTAGTATTTCAACTCATGAAATTTATCTCAGCAAAAAGTTTTACGTTGCACAACCTATCCATAGAATGTTTTTTTTATGTGATGTAATGTTAAGATAATTCATGGGATGAAATTACATATACATGTCACATAAATAAAAGATTTTAAATCGATATATTATTTATCATTTATGTATATTATTTTTATTTAGGAATTAAAAATAATTAATATATATGAGGTGGGTGGATGGTCTGATGACAATGCAAATAAATAAATACTATTCTATCAAAATGAAATAATATAAGATTTAACTATATATATTCAACAATGATTAGTTGTATTGTTTGTGTAGTATAAGCAATGATGCAAATTATTTGGCCATTAACAATTAAATAAAGCTCAAGACATAAAAAATATGTAGCAAAAGACAAGAGAAATTGTAAAAAATGTGTGATCCATTGTGTTATTATTAATATATTATATTAAGGTTGCCAAAATAAATATACATGTCATAGTAATGAATCTAGTAACATAGAATATTTTTAACTGTTGCGAGATATAACAACCAATCCAATATATATTGTCTTCTTATAATTCCTCAATATAATACATTAATTCATTTTTTCTAAAGTTCTTGATTATATAGTGATACTTTAACTAAGACAATTAATATATCAAATCAAAACCTTTTTACCGTAGAGTGTTGATTAATTAACTATAGCCATGCATGTAACATCTTTACATAAACAAATAGCGTAATTAACAATTTTGGGTTTAACCAAACTCAACTTGGGTGTGGTTGGAAGATGACTAGCAACCAACAATTAAACCTTTCTTTATCTTGTGGATGTGCCAAAAAAGTGATTGTGAGTTAATGTCATACCAACTTCAGGTCGGGTGAATATCTGTTGTCCCATAAAAATGTATCACGAGTGACACATTTTGTGGGACAGCAGATGTAGTCCCTTCCTCCCCACACAGATGGACAACAATTTATTGAAAAGTGCTTTCCATTGTTAATTTTAAGCTTAATTTGCTTACAAAATTGTAATATAAGAGCACATATTATATCCCAGAATTTGTGTCATTACAGATCGGTTTATAATTAATTGAAAAATATTTCTATGTAAGCTTTGCATTGCCTTTTTGCTCTTTTCGTCTTCATGACTAGAATTATCCAATTCATTGATAAGTTTGTTTTTCTCTTCTAGTAGAGTCTGCACACTAGATGCTGCAAGCTTTTCATTATTCAAAGCCTGAGTTTTCTCTTCCTTAACTGTCTCAAGTTCAGATTTGAGAGACTCGACCTTCTTTGACATTTCAAGACTTTCTTCCTTAGCCATGAGAGTTTGGCGCCCCGAATCCTCAATATCTACCCTATGTCTCCCAATTGTCATTTCTAACAATCCCACTTTCTCTTTAAGAGAAGCAATTTCAGAATCTGCATCGTGCAACAAATCATTGCTTGCTTCTAGCTGCTTCATTACAGATTCCAGAGATTCTGATGCTGACTTCTCCAACTTATTTGCTTCTTTCACTCTCGCTTCTTGTTCCTCAACCTTCTTCCTCCATTCGCCTAGCAGATTATGTGCATAAGATTCAGCCATCTTTGTGGCTTCAAGCTCTACATTAAGCTGTTCAATAAAAGTTTCTTTCTCTATCAACTTCTCATCATAATCCTTGGCCTGCTCGAGTTCTTGCTTAAGAGCTTCTATCTCTTTTTTCAGCTTCAATATAATCTCATTTTCACTAGCTTCTGTTTCCAGTTTTGAATCTAGTAAGGACTTCAACTGCATCACTTCGGCTGAAAGAATCTCTGTTTTCTCCACATGAATCTCAGCAATTTTAGTTGCATCATCGGCATGATTCAATGCCTGGTTCTTTGCATCACAAGTCATGGCGAGTTCTTGCTTAACCCGCTGAAGTTCCTGGGTTGTGGAGAGAAGAGCTGCCACATCCAAAGCATGCTGGTTCCTCACACTTTCAATCTCCTTCTGCCATTCTTCTTCCTTCTTCTTTACAGTTTCAATTCCAGCTTGTTCCAATTCAACAGCTCGGAACTTCTCAATCTCAGAATCCTCCTCGGCCCGCTTTTGAGCCACCAATGCTTCCCTGAGTTTCTCATTTGCTTCCTCGGCCACCCTCTTCGCTTCTTGCAACTCATCAACTGCTTTTACCTTCTCCTTCTGAGACAGAATCAGCTGCTCCTTTGCTTTCTTTAGATCTTCTTGAACAAGATTCAACTGGTTCTGCAACTCTGAACCCTTTACAGGTTTCTGGGGTACTTTCTGAAAATACCAAGGAACAAATAATAAGCACTGATCAGATTACCGATAACCTTTAAAGGCAAACATGATTAAGCAAAAATACTTCACTATATCAACTATCATGAATGATGAAGGAAACAATTCAAACATGACTCAGTCTCAAAGAAAGAGAAGACACTAAGTGCACATTATAACTTACATCAGGTGGGGTGGAGGTAAGTCTTGGTGATTTCCGGTCAAGAATCGGCTTTGAATTTGCAGATCGTGGCGATCGTTCCACAGAAAGGCGTGAATTTTGCAAAGGTGATGGTGAGTCAGATTCAGTCTTGGACACTCCTCTGCTAACTCTACTTACCCTTGGTGTAGCCAGTGACGCTTTATTCGGAGTTTCGGATAAATTGGATCTATCAAATTCATAATGTCAATACAATACTAGATCAAAATGAAACATACAATATAAGAAAACAAAATGTAATCCAATCAGATCATATAGATGGATCTAAGCCAAAAGAATACAACTCTTGTTCCAAATTCAGCATCAAGTAGCATAGACAAGCCAAAATCATTAGACAACAAGTGATAATTAGGATTTAGGACAAAATTTCAGAAAGTGATGCAATCAATCATGTTAATATAATAAAATCACCACAAAATTAACAAGTAGAAAAAACAAATGAAATAAGAATTGAAACCCATATTCAAATTATATGTAGACAACAAATGAATAGTAGAGAATCACAAATAAAGTTACAAAATTTAAGTTAAAATCACACAATAGAATATCATAATCACCAGATCAAACCCAATCAAGCATAACAAAATTTCCCAGAAAACAAAAAAAAAATGAAAAAGCAGTGCAGAAAAGTAAACAAATTGAAGAAATTAAAATCAGATCTTCACTTAACTGACCTAGATTTTGAAGCCATGAAGAAATTTGAGGAAGCAGTAATAAGAAAAGTGAAAAAGGTGAAGACTTTACTAAAAGGGGTGAGTTACAGAATAGGAATGTTAAAGTTCTGACATTATAAGAAATCAGAAAATGAAGAAATAATAAATGAGAATGTGTTTATGATTTTGTTGGAAATAGAAGTTAGAAGAAGAAGAAGAAGTTAAGTTAAGTTGCAGAGAATGTGTATATTGTATTATTATTTTTCAGGTGGGAAAAAGAGATGAAGTGTGAATGGACAAAAGTACCCTTGATGTCAAAGGAAAGAAGGGTAAGTTTTATTATTAGAGACCTGTGAATGAGTGACACTGTATGTCTCTTTCAACCAACAACATGGATGACATGAGTACAACGGATATGAGATATGGTTCTCTGATTTTGGAATAAAATAACATGCACTTTTCGTATTTAAAACACAAGGTGTTGGTCTAGTGAGGTAAGATCTCGATCCCTAAGGTTGAAGGTTCAATTTCTAGAAGCAACACTTATTGGAAATGACAATTATGAACCCAAAAGGTTAATTCCTTACCCAAAAAAGTTACTACAAAATGTTATTACGTTACTTCAAAAAAAAATTATATTAGTATTTCAACTCATGAAATTTATCTCAGCAAAAAGTTTTACGTTGCACAACCTATCCATAGAATGTTTTTTTTATGTGATGTAATGTTAAGATAATTCATGGGATGAAATTACATATACATGTCACATAAATAAAAGATTTTAAATCGATATATTATTTATCATTTATGTATATTATTTTTATTTAGGAATTAAAAATAATTAATATATATGAGGTGGGTGGATGGTCTGATGACAATGCAAATAAATAAATACTATTCTATCAAAATGAAATAATATAAGATTTAACTATATATATTCAACAATGATTAGTTGTATTGTTTGTGTAGTATAAGCAATGATGCAAATTATTTGGCCATTAACAATTAAATAAAGCTCAAGACATAAAAAATATGTAGCAAAAGACAAGAGAAATTGTAAAAAATGTGTGATCCATTGTGTTATTATTAATATATTATATTAAGGTTGCCAAAATAAATATACATGTCATAGTAATGAATCTAGTAACATAGAATATTTTTAACTGTTGCGAGATATAACAACCAATCCAATATATATTGTCTTCTTATAATTCCTCAATATAATACATTAATTCATTTTTTCTAAAGTTCTTGATTATATAGTGATACTTTAACTAAGACAATTAATATATCAAATCAAAACCTTTTTACCGTAGAGTGTTGATTAATTAACTATAGCCATGCATGTAACATCTTTACATAAACAAATAGCGTAATTAACAATTTTGGGTTTAACCAAACTCAACTTGGGTGTGGTTGGAAGATGACTAGCAACCAACAATTAAACCTTTCTTTATCTTGTGGATGTGCCAAAAAAGTGATTGTGAGTTAATGTCATACCAACTTCAGGTCGGGTGAATATCTGTTGTCCCATAAAAATGTATCACGAGTGACACATTTTGTGGGACAGCAGATGTAGTCCCTTCCTCCCCACACAGATGGACAACAATTTATTGAAAAGTGCTTTCCATTGTTAATTTTAAGCTTAATTTGCTTACAAAATTGTAATATAAGAGCACATATTATATCCCAGAATTTGTGTCATTACAGATCGGTTTATAATTAATTGAAAAATATTTCTATGTTAAAAATTAATAAATAATTATTTTTTGATAGATCACAACTAATGGTATAGTTTGTAGGAGGACAATTATATATTCACATTTAACTTAGATGTGTGAAAACGGGAATTCAATGTGTTGCATTTTCTTCTCTAAGTTTGATTCCTTATAATTAATCTCTTTGTTTTTATATATATTAAAAGTTGACAAAATAATATTTGATTTTGGCTTAAATGCAATTTTTTCTTTCAACTTTGTTCATAAGCGTTCACGTCTAAGTCTCAAAATTCTTATGATATTCAATTTTCTTTTCTCCATCAAGTTGCTGTCCAAAAAATAGAAGGTAATTAATGACATGGCTATGCAGACTAATAATTAGCCACGGTTTTTGTCATTGGTGTTTGCCCATAATTGTTGAACAAATACTAGATATTTTTGTATTAAAGTAATCCTTCATTTTTTTGGTAAGGAACTAATATATTTTGGGGCTGGTGACCATCTCTTCCAACAAGTATTGTTTTCAGGAATCAAATATCGATGCATCGACTTTAAGGATATGATAAATCTTATATTACTAAACTAATGTTTTGTTGGTTGAATAAAAAAGGCAGGGGAACATTAACATCTCACACAAGCAAAACTTAATAAAAATAATTCATTTATGTTGGAAATGTTGTTTCCACCAATTTAACCTTTTTGAAATTTCTTCTCATAGACACACAACTATTTTATTTTTGTCAGTATATAACTCCACTATATGTTTGATTTCACGCTAATTTTATCAAGATTAGACAAATTAACTTTAAATCATAAAGTATGATGTTGAGATAATTACTATTTTATACATTGATTCACCGTAAGAATGGTTGAGATAAGATGAAATGGCGTATTGATTTCTATGTCAATTCACTTCGTGGCCCAATATGTTGTTGAGAAAGAGAAAGAAAAAGTTAATCGTTTCAGGGCTTGATTTTTTCCATTGCTCATACAACTACTAAAATCATAATATATTTTATATTTATTCACTTTTTACAAAAATATTTCTTAAACTAAACAATACACATATTATGGTTTTACTGATTAGAAAATATAAATTATATTTTGATATGAGGAAATACTTTATTGTCAAAACTCGATTTAAATCTCCTGATCCTTTGAATTACCTTCATGGATAAGTTAAATTCAGCCACACCACTCATGTGAGATGATATTAGATCTAACTCTCTCATGATTATGTTAGGTCACAAACAATGCCATTCATTTCAAGATTGCTTGCATGGGGTCATTTAATTAACATGAGTAGTGTCTACTAAAAACTGATTTCATTTGAAGAAACTTATCATATATAGTGAACTATAATGACATGGTTTTTGGCATAACGAAAGTTATGTAATATAAAAAGTGAGAATCACATAATGTACTTAAGTAGTAAATATTAACTATTATTAATGGTAATTTTTTACCGCTAAAAATAGTTATGGCTTTTTAAAGTGGTGGAAATGTTAATCCAATTGAAAGAACATTAATATTTTATATATTAAATTTACGTTTTATTTTTTTAGAAATAAATGCTGGATAGGGTGATACAAATTTTGTATGAATTTAATATGTATATATTGACAGTGTAAGTGTTTTTTATACTATCAGTAAATCACCCATAATTGATTTATTAACCACCATTAACTCTCAAATAAAAGTAATACAAATCAATAGTAGATGTGCAGGTCCACAAATTTTAAACTCATTTTATATCCCACTCTCAATAGAGAATGTATTAATCCTTAGGCTAATAGCTAATAAGTTTGGTGCAAATTCCATTAATGACCTACACCATTCTCTCACACAAATCTCTTATTTTGCAAACTCCAAATTTTAGGATCCGATTATAATTATGATTAGCTAATGAACTAAATTCAAGACAAAAATAATTAAATGGTGAAGATCAACATGATAATTAAATACACATACTAGGTGATGATGTAAGATTCAAATGTATGTCTTGCTGCTATTAAAAAACAAATTAAAAATACAACAATTTTATTATTTTGTTGTCTACTTGTATCTGAATTAGCCTCTAGCTAAGTCAACTCATAATCATATAAAAAAATTAATTATATAAAGCATGCATACCATGCCACTTGATTGTTCCAATTTACAGAAAAAAATTGGGCAGCAACTGGTTATTGAAAAAAGATTATCTACATTAATAAAAAGACAAGTATCATATAATAAAACATAAAAAACAAATATGTAATGACATATTTATCTTTTTATTTATCATGAAATTACATTTTATCATTAAAATATGTATTTGTCTCTCCTTTACTTTAAAGGATTTTATTCTTTTAGTAATTAACAAACTTATTAATAATTATGCTTCTATTTATCTAGCATTATTTCTGTCTTCTCTTCTTTATATTAGTCCATAAGAAACTGGAAATTCAACAACTTTATTTGTCTTGGTTTATAGATCTCACAAATATTAGCGCGCTTAATTGGCTCGTGTATGTGATGCCAATATAAAAATAGATAGAGTTTAAAATTTAAGCTCGTAAGTCTAAAGTATTTTATATTGTCGATATACTATTCACTATTGATTTGAATTATTTTTGGGTGAGAGTCAATGATAACTAACCTATAAATGATAGATGATTTGCTGACAATTTAAAAAACACTTATAATGTTAGTGTAGACATATTAAATCCAAATAGATATTAGGTTAGCATTGCTTGAATACCACATGATCACACACATGACATGTTTCAAGTTTCAAACCAATAATGCTCACTGCATTATGTACCAACTTATGCCTAGTTTTCCCTGACCCCATGTATAAACTGATAAAAGTGATGCAATTATTTTCAACATAATGTAGGGTAACTTTGTGTTAATAATTTTAAAAACATGCAA